>NW_028274819.1:99644755-99946355 GCF_037043125.1 Eumetopias jubatus
CATGTCCGCTAATAGTATTATCGTTCCTGCGCCAAAGTCAAGAGTCAGATGCTTAACTGACTGAGCCACCCAGGCGCCCCAAATCCAAGATTCTTAACTAGAGTGATAGAGTTAAGTGGTGTAAAGTCCAGCTAAGCTGCATATTAATGTTATGGTCTTGGGCAAGGAGCCTAGCCCTGACTCTGAGTTTCTTGATTCCAAAAAAGGGTGTCCTAACAGTGCCCATCTCCTAGGGTTATCGTGAAGATCAAATAAGATTACTTGTGTATATCATGTAGCACCCCGCCTCATGGAGGGGTCAGCTGTTAGCCCACAGGCCAAATCAGGCCCACCGCCTGGTTTTGTAAATAAACTTTTGTTTGAACACTTGTACATTTTTTTTTTCCCCTTTCCAAATTGTCCATGCTGCTTTGGGGCTACAACGGCAGAGTCAAGTCTGGCCTACAAAACTGAAAATATTTATTATCTGGCCCTTTACAGAAAAAGTTTTCTGCCCGCTGGCCTAGGACATAGAAAATGCTCATTAAATGCTAGCTGTCATTACTAACGAGTAATTGTAATTATAATCCCCCAGCTGCTTCATGGAAGAGTTTTGACCCCAAGCTGGTAGTAACAGGTAGCTTCTAAGACTTTTTAGCCAGAGAGGGATTTTTTAAAGGTCTGCTATGAGGGAGGGGAATGTTTTGAATGTTTATCTTGCTTGCGTGTATTTTCAGGAAGGAAAACTGGGAGCGATATTTAATAGGCTGTCCACCTTAGCCCTGAGCCCCGTATTTTCTGCCTTAAGGGATATCAGTGATTTGGGAGCCATTGTATTCATCAATCCCATTAATGAATTCTATCACTGAGCGAGCTTTCATCCCCCTCCTTTCCCCTCCAAGAAAGCCCTTGCTGGATTGCACATGACCAGAGCTGTCCGGTTATTGGATAGAGGCCATGCAGCTCTGCTGGGAACGGAGCCTGTGGGCCCCTCAGCACACTGTATGTCTCCCCAAGATGGGGGCCTCGCGAAGGGTCTGGGAACCTCTTTGGTGTCCTGGAGGCCCGAGAACCCCGGCTGCTGGCGGCAGCCCCACAGACAGCCCCTCAATTCGCAGGCCTTGCGGGCCCAGGCCAGGGGAGGGCCCGTGGGGCGTGTGTGGCCGGGGAGAGCCTGGAGCCTGCACCTGCCATGCCCCACTGACTGCGCATCCAGCCAGGCTATTATCACTCCATTTTTATGCTGTGTTCTGGACACCGCTCCGCCTGCAAGAGACGTGCAGCCGTTAAAATATTAATGTCTGGCATGTGGCAAACATTTAAAATATGCTGAGACATGGGAGCTGTTGAGTCGGGCCTTGTTGACACGCTGCCTCATCTGGGTATTGTTTGCTATGCAAATGCCAAGGGTTCCTCCCTAAAGTCGGAACTGTCTCTCATTTCCTCTTGTGACCAGTGGGTGAAGCGGGGGGGGGGGGGGGGGGGGGGGGGGGGTCCCTGTCCTCATGGTGCCTTGCTGGGCGGTCCTTTGAGAACAAGCCGAATAGGTGTGTTTTTGTGCCAGGTGCCAGGAAACATCTGAAAGGACTGGTTTGGGGGCATCATCAGTAACAGACACCCTGGCTTGCCCTGAGACCAGCCCCGGGCCAGGCACGGCGTGGAGCATGGGGCTGCGGCGTGGGCCACCGTCACATGCCACCTTAGACAGCTGACCCTCAAACAACACGGGTTTGAACTGCACAGGTCCACTGTATGCGGATTTTTTAAAATAAATACAGCCCCGTGCTGTAAATGTATTTTCTCTTTATGATCTTCTTAATACTTTCTTTCCTCTAGCTCAAGTTATTGTAAGAACACAGTGTAGAATACAGACAATATACAAAATATGTGGTTATCTCCTGTTTATGGTATTGGTAAGGCTTTGGGTCAACAGTAAGTTTTGGGGAGGGGGAGTCAATTCTATGTGGATTTTCGATGGCACGAGGCTTGGCACCCCTAGTCCCCATGTTGTTCAGGAGTCAACTGTAGTTCACAAGAGAGTCGATGCCGTTCCCCATTGCCCAGCGTAGAGCGGGGAAGGTTAGAACCCGGGCGAGGCCCTAACCCCCCCTCCCACACCCACAGCAACCATTGCTGGTGGATCAAGATAGTCTTTGCTGAGCTCCCAAGCAGCTTCACGCTCTTTATCAACACAGGAAGCCACCTCCAGTCACTTGGAACCAGGCTGAGATGAAACCAATTTGTTGTCCTCCATGGAGGAAATGATGAGTGGGGTCAGAGAAGTGCTAATGGATGCTGAGGGGGCTCTGAGGGGGGAGGGAACCCTTCCAGCTGGGGAGAAGTAAGGAAGGCTTTATGGAGGAGGTGACCTTTGAGGGGTGGGTGGGATGGAACATGTGGGTGGGGAAGAACGGTGCAGGTGGAGCATATAGTATGGGCAAAGGCCCGGAGGCATGAGCAGTGTTCTTGGCTTCTCTCGCTCTACCAGGTGGCAGGACCCAGCCTGATCAACCCTACCAGTGATGGAGGCTCAAAGCTGCCTCTCACCTCTGGCTTCCCCTTGGGGGGAGGGTGTTCCTTAGCCGCTAAAAACCTCCCGAGATCCTTTCCTCCTTGTAGGAGTCTCCATACCAAATGAAGCAGAAAACAAATGCCACAAGCCTAGTCTCAGACGCTCCAGTCATCTAGCTGAGGTTGGGCAGGCTTTTTCTGTAAAGGACCACAGAGGAAATATTTTGGGCTTTGTGGGCTGTAAGGTTTCTTGCTACTATACTACTCTGCCGTGTAGGGCAAAAGCGGCTGTGGACCATATGTGAACTAGCAGGTGTGGTTGTGTTCCAACATACCTTTATCTGTGGGTGCTGGAATCTGAATTTCATAGGATATTTATGTGTCATGAAATCTTCTGATTTTTTTTCTCCAAGTATGTTAACCAGTAAAAGCCATTCTTAGCTCTCAGGTTGTACAAAACAGACGGCGGGTCAGACTTGGACTTCTGATCCAGTTGGATCATGTCTCACACTTGGTTGGCACTTTTTTTTTTTAAGATTTTGTTTATTTATGAGAGAGAGAGAGAGTGTGCATGGGCATAAGCAGGGGGAGAGCAGAGGGAGGGGGAGGAGCAGAGGGAGAAGCGAGGAGCAGAGGGAGAAGCGAGAAGCAGGCTCCCTGCTGAGTGTGGAGTCCGATGAGGCCTCGATCCCAGGATCATGACCTGAGCCGAAGGCAGACACTTAACTGACAGAGCCACCCAGGTGCCCTCAGTTGGCACGTCTGACTTCCTGCTCTCCACTCGTGCTCAGCGCACTTACCTGTTCCCACAGGGTAGGCTCACGCAAGAGCTCATGGCTCTAATGAGGCCGTGGTCTGTCTCAGAACAGGGAGGTGGGGGTAGACTTGGCCAGGTTAAGGTCTTAAGAGCCAAAAGCCAAAGCTCTTGTCTCAGGACAGCTCTCCAAGCTGCCTCAGCTCTTTGCTGAGACCTCAGTGGTCAGAGAGGGTCAAAGATGAGGAGATGGAGACCAAGGAGAGGAGGCGATCCACTCACATTGCTCATCTGGTTAACAGCCCAGCTGGGACCAGGACCCCTGACATCTGGGCCTGGAGTCTTTCTGCTCTACATGAGATAAAAGAGTCTCCAGGTTAAAGCATCTTCTTGTCCCTCCACTCCAGGCTGTCAAGGAGCGACCCTGGCTTCTGCTACCGTCATTGCTCATACCCACTTGCTGCCGCACCTGCCTGAGAAGAGAAGAACACAGCCAATAGGCACGGGCATTGGGTAGTAAAGAGAGAAGGAAGCCAGGATAGATTGCTGCTAATGCTGCCGGGGGACGGAGATAAAGCCTCGATTGTTTGGGCAGCATAAATCAACACCCTGAGCTGGACGGGAAATAAAGCAATAATTTAAATCTATTTTCAGGGTCTTGTGGGCCGAGTGGCCGACTAGGAATTGATATCCAAGGATGGAATAATGGATGGGGGAAGGTTATATATGTTTAAACCACACCGAGTGGATATCTCTGTACTCCCCCAGGCTTGTTGCAAGCCCTGTGGGTGTGCTGCGGGCAGAACCGTAACTCCTGCCCTGCTCTGTAAAGAGGGCCCAGTAATCCATCTGCCTGCTGGTCTTCCTCAGCCAGCCCGCCCACTGGCAGCCTCTGCCTGTCCCCCAAGTACCCCAGCCACTTCTGCATCACGCTTCGTGGAGGGACTGTTCTGTTAGGCCCTTGGTGGGCGCAGAGGAGTCAAAGATGCACAGGATGAAATTAGCGTCACTAGATGGTAAGTTCCATGAGGTCAAGAACTATGGCTCTCTAGTTTACCACCATGTTCCCAGTGCTGAGGACAGTGCTTCACCTGGAGGAGGCACTCCATATATTTTTTGGTGAATGAGAAAACAACCGAGCCCCAAAACGGGTCACAGTGAGGCATTAGTTGCTACACTGACACTGGACTGTGGCGGGGCAGGTAGGCAGCAGAGAAGAGGCGAGGGTGACGGTACTTAGGACATCTCGGACAGTTAAGAGAAGCTGAAGAAGAGGGAGAACCTCAGCTGGGTCTTGAGGTGGGAAGGAGTTGGTCAAAGGAACAAGGAGGGGAGGAGGGCATTTCAGGGGGCAGGGGCAAAGACCTGGAGAAGGAAGAACTGTTGCTTCAGAAAGCAAAGAGCACTGGGTACCTGAAGAATGGTAATGCCAAGCCAGAGGATCATGGTTTCCGGTTTCAATTCATATTTTCCTGCACTGCTTTCTTTTCCTCCTGGTGTGGTTTCTTTTGGTTTGTGATAAACCACGTGGGTGGGAAGATGGGCACTACTGCATGCAAGGGAGGGTGGACGGAAGGACACCTGGACTGGTCATGGGCCCAGGTGGCTAGTTCCAGCTTCCTTGGGCAAGTCCCTTTGAACCTTTCTTGTTCTTCCACTCCCCCGTGGAAAATGGCAAGGTGGGAAGAATGCCGTTAGATGACCTTCTGGGCTTTTGTGGGTGCTTTAAGTCATTTCTGGACATACACTGCCTGCAGAAGCTGAGGGGCTCTTTCAGCCCTTAACCAAGTGCTAGGCACTCAGTAGATTTTAGGACTTAGGGATGGCTTACATCAGGGCAGATTTCCCTGTCTTTCACAAAAGGGAAAAAGATGAAGCTCCCCAAGAAACACTGGAGCTGTAGATGGTTTCCAGTCTTTATTCAAACTGTATTAACAATAAGGCCCAAAGAAACACAGGTAACATAGCATGTACCATGGACCAGGTGACAGTCTAGGTACCTTAGATGCATTAACTCTGTGAATCCAACAACCACCCCAGGGGATGGGTGCTATGAATATTTCCCTTTCACAGATGCAGAGATGAGGACCCAGAAAGATGGACTGACTTGCCCAATGGCATATAGTTAGTAAGTGGCGAAGTCAGGATTTGGCCCAGGTAGTCAGGCCCGAGCTGCTACCCGTGACAGTGTGACTGTTGGGCTAACCTGCACTGCGTCACTCCATGCACATGGACGGCAGGAGGGACGGTGGTTCCAGACTGATTCTTCCCTCAGCAGCAGGGTCCGGGGTCCCAGGGTAATTCCCCCTCTAGCACCCACCACCCACCACCCACCACCTTCCACAGGGCCACACGGCCATAGGCTGTTGATCCTACAAAATGTTGAGATGGATGGGCTCTGCAGAATCTGTCAGGGCCTGACAAGGGGACACATCTGAGCCGGTGACGGAGGTCGTAAATTTTTATGTTCATTATGTTTGTTTTGTTTGGTGTAATTAATGGATCTATTAAGCTTAATCAAGCTCTGACCTCTTTTATAACCATTATAAATCAACTCCAATAGCTCTGGGAAGGGGGTGTTGGTGTCATATTGCAGGCCTCCCTGGGAGAGAGTGGTCATTCCATGGAGTAAGGTCTCAGAAATGGGGGATGGAGGGAGGAGACCCATCAGTCCCATGAGACCAGTCAGGGATGAGATTGAAAGCTATCAACAAGGGCCTTGGGAACGGAGGGAGCCATGGGGAAACTGAGGCAGGGAGCCTTGTTATGTGAGCCCCATTCCAGGGACAATCACTCATGTTTCTGGGTCCTGTGTGGTTGGGGCGTGTGGGTTTGCCGCAGAAAGGGGAGTGGGGAGTGAGGAAATAAGAGAATTCCACATACCTTATACCTCTTTGCCCTAAAATTAGCTTCCCTTGAGGAGCAACACACCACTCAGCCCCAAGAAAGGCGGCTGGCATGGAGGAGGGGCAAAGGCGGCGGCGGTGGGGGGAAGGGGGAGAAAACGGGAGACCCTGGGGGAGGAATTGGAGGTACAGAGCTGCCAGCCCAGAGCATGGAGCCAGGCTGAGGATGGTCATGTCTTTTGCTTCTCTGCTCTCTCTGGTTCGGTGAGCAGAGTGATTGAGTGTGATTGAGCAGGAGCGCAGACGCTCTTTCTCAGCTATTAGGATGAATGGATCCCCGGAATGCCAGCAAGGATGCTGTCACCTGCGTGTGCTTTAATACTAATAATAAAAAAAAAACTAACAAAATACCATTCCCCATCATTAAAATGCAGAAGCAGATAAAGAGCAGCTCCTGTGTAATTACCAAAAATTTTTATTTCCATAAGAAACCAGCGCTTCATAAATGTTCCAACCTGAGCCTTTCTCTCCAGGGAAACTGGATTTCTATGAATATAGAAATTCGGTAATTGCCCCTGAAACCATGCTTTTCTGTGTTAATGAGTAGCAGGAGCTTGCTTTTGCTTACCGCCCTAAACAGAACAGTCTCCTTCCCCATCACAGGGTCAGTGAGCACCCAGCCCACCCCCACCCCCACCCCCACCATCCACACACATTAGACCCATTAGGGCCTCAGGGTTTGGGTTTCAGGAGGAGTGATTTCTTCTCCGGGGAAGAAGGGAGTGAAAGAAGGTCTGCCAGTCAGGAGCCTGGCTCTGCATCTCCCCGCTTGCATTTGTATTCCTTCTTACCACAGGCATGCATTTTTTATTTCAGGGCAACGTGCTTTAAAAAAAAAATACATGCACTATTAGATTAAAAAATGTATAGCATTATATAGCTTATAATGCCATGGTAGATTTTAAACCTCTAAAAGCATATGCATTAAAGCAATTTTCTAAACTAATATAGCAAGAGGTCCACAAAAGCACTGCAACATTTGATAATAGTTGCCATCTTCAGTTGAGGATAATGATGTTAACAAATGTAATGGGAGTAATGAGTGGAGATTCAAAACGCTGCTTTTGTTTAATTTTTTTGTAATGCAAATTCAGTTTGGGAATGAAAGAGGGGGGAATGAGGGGAAAAAAACCCCTCTTATTTGAAATGAATCTTAATCCTAGCTGATGATAGGCCAGTTATAAGCAGAAGTGGCTTCATTGTGGAATTAAACAATCCAGAGATGCAATTATTAAGGTGATGAGGATGAAATTGGAAAAAAAAAGAAAAGGGGAAAGAAGCTGCAGAATCGAATCTTCTTTCTTGAGGCTGGAATTGCAGCTGTTTGAGTAAAGAAGTGACAGTATGCCAGGGGTGTTGTCCCTGGGGTTGTCTGTGCTGGGGATTGGACACCTCTGACCACTGGGCAGAGAGGGTGGGTCGGGGGGCGGGGGGGAAGGATAGTGACCGAAGGAGGTACCTGGATCCTCATCCAGGCGAGGTTGCCCTCTGGGACCCTGAGTTATTTTATCGAGCCCCACAACTGGTTCTGCTCAGGAACTTCTGCAAGCTATTCCGCCCCTCCGTTTTCCTTTTTTGTAAAATGGGAACAGCAACGCTTGCTCATAGTGCATTTTTGAGGGTGGTGGGGTTCACATCTTAACTCCTCAAAAGAAAAGAGGGTGGTACGAAGCAGAGCCATAACTTCTCCCAACCTCATTTTTCTTTGCCCCTACTGGGCTCAGCCTGCCCCTTGAAGCAGAAATCATAGCCACAACTTTGAAACACAAAGGAAAAAGGTCATTCAAGAATGCCATCCTGGAAGGCTAGGATCACTCAGGAGTGCACTCAATTTTCTTGGTTTTCTCTGGAGAAGGCAGGAGCAGCAAAGCTTGAACCACTGGACTTGCTCCTCCAGCAGTCTGCCAATGGTGGGGGGGAGGGTGGGTGTAGATGGAGAACAGCCCTCGCTGAGGGCAGCCATGCGACTTTGAAGGGATCCAACTCCACTTGTACTGATGACAGTTACCATGTGGCTCCGGGCTCCGTATGCTCTTTTTTTGGAGTCCATTCCATTTCCCCGATTAGAGTGTCAGCTTGCAGAGGGCTACAGTGTCATCCAAAGGGCCATCCAGATGCTGGGGTCAGCAGACCCTGCTTACCACTGACATTCACTGAGCACTCTGTGCTTTTCTAGGTGCTTTACAGAGCATTTTCCATTTAATACTAACAGCAACCTACCAGGTAGACACTGTAGTAGTCTCCATTTCACAGACAGAGAAACTGAGTCACAGACAGGTTAAGTCACACAGCCATGCAGACCTGGGGTCGAATCAGGAGTCTATTTCCCCAGTTTTAGTCCCGAAGCATCGTGCTGGATACATGTGTGGGATGCTAAAATTGGGGAGGCGGCTCTTTGCCCAGAATGTGTGTCAGATCCCACTGTCCACAGGCAGGAAGCCATGACTGGAGGATAGCCCAGCCCAAGGAAGGCTGCCTGCTGGCTAAAGATAGGTTTTGGGGGTAAAATTAGTCTTAGGAAGAGTATCATAAAATGATAGGATTTTGAGAGGTGCAGAGAAGTGGGGAATATGACTTACAGTCACTAGCTTCCCCAGTTTACAGCTTTAATTAATCTGAAATTGCAACATAGATTTTTATGATTAGCAGAGACTTCTCAGTGAGCAGAGAAAGAACCTTTAACCATGATCCCAAGATGAGTCTGGGAGATGAAATATCCACGCAATAAACAAGGCCGTGTTAGAGGAAGCAAAGTAAAATACAAATCCCTGGCCATCAGAATAGTACTCTGTCAGCAGGACAAGGCCTTCTAGGACCTGTTCCTTGCAGAGGGGAAAGCCGTTCTTGCACCAAGGGCAGGACTATGCTGAGGCTGGGTGGAGTCCTGTGATGTATTCTTTGCATGTGTTACTGAGGAGCCCAACCTGGGCCTGGACCAGCTCTCTGGGATCTCATCTTTCTGACCAGCTGCTGCTGAGGCTGATGGACACTTGCCTGGTGCCCAGAATATGCTGACCAATTAGCGTCTGTCTTGTGAAACCTGACCCCAAGGCTAGTGAACCCAGAAGGAGGTTGGGGATGGGGAGGGGAAAACTGTGGTCCTGTAACCATCTGCCTCCCCATGAAATTTATTGAAATAGCCACTTACAGACCCCTGTTGGCTACTTTTATGGACTGAATATTTGTTTACCGCACCCCCCGCCCTGACATCAAATTCATGAGACTGTGTTTGAAGGCAGCACCAATAGGATTAGTGTCCTTATACGAAGAGGCACCAGAGAGTGTGCTCTCTCCCCTCTCCACCGCGTGAGCACATAGCCAGGAGGCAGCTGCCGTCTGCAACCCAAGGAGAGCATCTTCACCAGAGACTGAGCCTGCTGGTATCTTGATCTTGGATTTCCAGTCTCCAGAACTGTGAGAGAAGAAATTTCTGAGATTTAAGTCACTTAACCTGTGGTATTTTGTTACCTCAGCCCCAGCCGACTGAGACGGCTGCCATCTTGTTTCATGAGGCTAGTGGCTGACTGGCCCACCGATTGATACCAGACAGTATCTGAAGTCCTAATAGTAATGTACCAACTTTGGCATAAGTCAGGTACCTCATTTCAGTTTATTCCAAAATGAAAAGTCCACGAGGTTGGATCAGTATCCCCATTTCACAGATGAGGAGCCTGTCCCTCAGAGAACTTAAATTTCTTGTCTTAGTCAAAAAGCAGGTGGGTACACTTGAAGTTTTTCCAACTCGGACAGGCTATGACTGTGGGATTGGACTCTGCCTTGGATGAAATCAGGATCGTATGGGGTGGCATATAATGGGAGCCTGTAACTCAACCCACTGCCGACCTCCAGCAGGACCCATGTTGTCTTGGGCCTTGAGGGGATGGTGTGATTTCACTTGTGTGCACTGCGCTGGCTCTGACCTATACCACCTGCCCATGTCTCCAGAGCAGCTGAGAATTCCTGCTCTCAGGATCGCGTGTGTCCCTTCTGGAATGCCTGAGGTGCAAAGGAATATATATCAGTTCCTCAAAAGCAAAATATTAGCCACTAATACTTTCTGAGGGCTCAGGATGTGCCAAGCACTATTTACTGTTTCATGTGATTCACAGAGCAGTCTTTTGAGTTGGGTATGATTATCATCCCCATGTTATGAAAAAGGAAATTAAGACTTAGAGAGGTTAAGAAACTTGCCCAAAGTTAAACAGAATTTAATTGCTTTGGGAAGAGAAGGAGGGCCTTGAGTAACTAAGGTAGTTGGAGATTTGATATCAAGCCCACTTTATAGCAGGACTGTCCAGAGAGATTTGGACAGATAGTGAGTCTCTTGTCACTACAGATGGTCCAGCAGAAAGGGAGACACTCCCCTCATGCAGATGGGGATAATGTGACAGAGCCGTAGCTTTGGATACTGGGGTTACACTAAGCAGGTCTGAAGCCCCTGCTGACCCAAGTCTTCTTGACTGCCCATAATTAGTGTGGGAAACTGAGTGTCACACTGTCATGCTGGTGGGAATAGGCAGTGTAGGGCACAGAGTGGGAGAGAGATGTCGGAGACATGGTTTGTCCTTTGCAACGGACAGTTCTCAAATTCACCATTGCCCTAACCCAGTCTGTGTCTTCACCCCTTGGTGAGTCTACACTGGGGGGGGGGGGTCCAGTCTCTGCTTCAACCTCTCAGGAATGGAGAGGGGTACTCACCCATGCTCCCCAAGACTAGAAAGATAGCCTCCTGATACCGTGTTAGAAGCATCTGATCTACCCACCATTGGGCAGCTCCGATGTCTACCTCCACCAGCATTTTGGTATGCCTGCAAGTGGGCTAAGCGCGCTGGCTCAGGGAGGCGTTTGGAAGACTAGCTTAGGAGGCACTCCCTTTGGGAGGAGGATGAAGATGCAGAGGAGAGAAATAGCCTAGAGAACCTCCGAGATCATTCACTCTCTCCTCTTTTCCTTTTCTCTGGCAGCCAGGATATGGATGCCACCATTTTTCTAGCTTTCAAAAGGTAGTATTTATTTAATTGTCTGAAATTTCAACTGACTCTCTGGGCAGGGAAGCGGCTGCCCCTAAATAATGTGCCCCCTTTTTTTCAGGTTTTAATGCTTGTTTATTCATATATATTGATGTGTGCGTGTGTGTATGTATGAAAACCGTGCCCTTGTTCACTGCCAACGCAACATCTGGGTGGACATGAACTCATTACAACAAATTCTTGTGTATGTTGTAAGAAGTCACTCAATGTCTGTGGATTTAATAAGTCACTTCACACCACAGAAAATACTTAATAAATCCAGAAAAAGAAAAGAATATAATGACAGAAGCTCTTCTGTCTCAGTTCTCTGAAACGGAGTCCCCCATAGGAAACTGGTCCCAAAGTTCTTGAGGGTTCACTGAAGAAACTTCGGTTTGCTAATATTTTTCATCCTTTTAGTGTTCAAAAGGTATAGAATGACTCCTCGCCGTGGTCAGTTTTAAACAGTCATATCTCCAACCCCCACAGGTAACAGTCTGGTGCAGGTTCATAAAAACGGGGGAGGAAGGAGCGCTGGGGAGGGCCTGTCACTTCAGGAGGGGACCCGCCTCTACAATGGCCGGAAGAGAAAGAACCAAGCAGATGTCCTATTTGCTCAGGACCACTCACCTGCTGGGCTGAGTGTCAGTCCTGTCAGGGACTTGGAGCACCAGCTCCCACAAAGTACAGACTGTGTAGGTAACTTAAAACCCCTTCAGTCGGAGTAAGTCGGAGGGGGAGACGAACCATGAGAGACGATGGACTCTGAAAAACAAATTGAGGGTTCTAGAGGGGAGGGGGGTGGGGGGATGGGTTAGCCTGGTGATGGGTATTAAAGAGGGCACATTCTGCGTGGAGCACTGGGTGTTATGCACAAACAATGAATCGTGGAACACTACATCAAGAACTAATGATGTAATGTATGGTGATTAACATAACAATAAAAATTTTAAAAAAACCCCAACCCTTCAGTCACCACCAGAAGCACCTCCAAAGCTAAGCAAGCCTACAGGCTGAAGCAAGAAGAGAACTCCATTTGGTTGGCACCCATGCGTGTGCATACCAATGCATACGGGAATTGGGGCCCATTGGCAATGATGTGATTTCAGATGTGACTTGGTCCCAGAGGCACGTGACTTCAGTGCTGGAACACAGGCCTCAGGACACTGCTTCAGAACGCCTTCAATCTATCCCTTTTATTTTGCAGAGGAAAGAACAAAGGTCTAACCTCAGGGCTCTCAACCTGTGGTTCTCGAACTTCTCGAGATTCTATGCGATTTGATTCCTCTAAGTCAGTAGTTCTGTGAAGACTATAAGAATCTGCACTTGAATATAAGGGCCCCAGGTGGTGTTTATAATTGAGCAAGTTTAGGAAAACCAAATTCAGGGACTTGCTCAAGATATTTGTGGCAGACTCAGGGCCAGAACCGTAGGCCTCCTGCCTCCCGCTCGCGCTACACGTGTGTGCATGGATGAGGGAATTTGCCTGGACACACGAGTGTTTGCACAGATGTGTCTGCCTGTCTCCTGGCTTGTAGTTCACCAGAAGAGTCAATCTGGCTCAGATCACGGTTGCTGAAGGGGTTCTCCATACAGAGGGCTTTCCAGTCACACCTCTGCCTTCTAGCCCTTAATCCTGCTGGATTATCTAAACTAAACACTGGGTTCCTCCCTGGGAACAGCCCAACATGGAATCATGGAAAAATTAGAGGTTATCCAAACTCTAATCTCTACCTGACTGTAGGCTTCGGGTTCTCGCACTATAACATGGAGAGACCAAAACCAACCAACCAACCAACTCCAAATCTAGGCAAGACCTCCCACGAGCAGAGACTGCTCATGTAAGTTGGAGAAGGGGAGCCTGGTGGAGGGGGCCACCATAAGCATGTACATACCAATGCATATGGGAATCGGGGCCCATTTGCAGTGATCTATTTTCACACGTGACTTGGTCCCAGAGGCCAAGGTTCTGGTATGGGTAGCTAGCACTCTGGTTCGTTGAGGGCCCTTTATTCCCACTGGTCTCCCCAAATAAAGCTCACTAGGGTGAAGCACCCTCACCTTTTCAAACGTATCAGAGAGGACCAGGTTAGACCGAGGAGCCGGACATCCATGCCGAAGACACTCTGCCTGCCCGAGTTCACTGTTAATAGAGGTTGGGAGCGAGGCCCACTTAGAATTCTTCTGTGCCGGGCAGGGAAGTAGGCATATCACGGGCCATGGTACGTATTCTGTCCCCATTGGACAAGTGCGAAGATCGAGGCTCAAAGAGGTTAAGCCCTGGCTTAAGGTCACACTTCCTGTCTCCCCCACCATTGAACATGCGGGAATTTAGAATTCCAAACGTCACTACCAAAGAGACAAAACATTCTGAGACTCTGGGAGGTGGGTGGGAGTCTAAGAAGACATTTGCCTGCTTAGGCGTATGTAGTCATCATTCTGCTGAGAGGCAAGCGGATGGACAAGATCTGTGGGTGAGTGATTTGGACCCTCGTCAGGCTCTCTTTCTGAGCATCCATTTTCCCACTCCTGACTGGAGATAATTCTGGACCACTCCCATGGTGGTTTTGAGCCTCAAAGTCCTGTGTTTATCACAGAGAGTATGTACTGTACTGAACATATGTTAATCATGGTAGCTGGTGGGGGTGAAAAGAAGTGGAATTTTTAGCAGGGGAAGAAAATCTTTCTCCTTCATGACTGGCGGGTGGAAGTGTCTTGTCTCTAACAAAAGAAAAAAAATGTAATATCTTCAAAGGAAAACAATATTCATACTTAGAGTTAATTGCCTCTGAATTAGGATTGTCCAAGACAAATGTGAACTCCCAGGTTGGGTTTCCATGCCACCTAGCCCTCGCCTGGCTTGCACAGCCATCCCAGTGTTCTCTGAGAACACAAATTCATTTTACTAACAGCCTAAGCAAAATAAAATCAGAAAGGTGATTGTGCTGGGAGGGAAATCGTGTATTGCCAGTCAAACGCAAATGCACACTGTTTTTAGGTTATGCATTGCATGGGTAGGAGGTGCTGCCACACACACACACGCACACACACACACACACACACACACACACACACACACGGGCACACGGGCACACAGGCAGACCTGGACAGTCTCTACGTAGCTCGCTGCCTTCACCGCCCACTGAGTGCGCACAGGAGAAATGGAAATGCCTTTCCACCGTTCCCCTGAATGAAGCGTTCTCTATTAGTCACCACCAGCCCGGCTGGGCCCCTGGTGGATAGTACCGTCTCCGCTATGAGGTACCCAAATAAATGGCTTTGGAGGCACCGCGGGGAGGTACGCTGAGACTCGCATACAATTAAACCAGTTATTAATACTTGCATTGTTCCTGGGGTGTGGGTGTGCATGACATCTACCTTTTCCCTTTGGCTGGAGCGAAACAAGAGAACATATGTTCTGGTTACCGGGGCTCCCAGCCCAGTCACCAGTGGGGGTGGGGGGCGAAGGCCAAGTATAAGGAGGAGGCTCAGCCCCTGGCCCTCCCCACCAACGCGCCTGGTGTGGCCCGTGGTGTCTGTGTCAGGGAGCTGGCTGTATGAGTTTTAACCATGAGATTCTTCCAGACTTCAATTTTGCCATCTGTCTAGAAAAGTTCTTTAAGAGCGTGTCCGGGAATGGGCAGGGGTGGCGGTGGGACGGGGGGCAGGGGAGGATGGACAGAGGTGCCCAGACACCCCGGCCTGCCTTGCTGGGTTGTAGGAAGAAAAAGGCACAGAGGTGAGAGCACTTGGAGCTTTTCAGGGAGTAAGTCCAAGGTGTGATCATGAAGGCTTTCTTTCTTTTCTTTCTTCCTTTCATCTCTGGAGTAAATGTCACTATCTTCACCTTCCCCGCTTTGCTGGAGGTCAGTCTGTCTGTCTTCCTCTCTGTTCTTCCTTTTCTCACACTTCTTTTTCCCTCTTCTCTTCTTTCCTCCTTTCTTCACAGTGAACTTTGTCCATCGTGTGATCCTAGACAAGTTATTTAATCTCCGAAACCTCAGTCTTCCCGTCTGTGAAATGGGCACAGTCCTGCTGGTGAGAATTGACCTAGATGATACCAGTGAGGGGTCATCCCAGGCCCAGCACACAGCAGGCACTGTAAAATGGGATCGGGGGGAGAGGCTGGCCAGGGTGGGGTTGTGATAATTGGCATGATTAAGATCACCATTGTCACTGTTACTTCCAGCTTTTATTGGGCCGCCTCTACGCATGAGGTTCTGGGCCAGGCTCTGGACAGGGGAGACAGAGGTCCAGTAGAAGTCTCTGTGCTCAGGGCACCCATCCCATGTCTTTGGGGGTGACACACTTGCACCCTGTTCCACTCAACTCTCCTTAGGCGTGAGATTTTGTGTGGAGTATGGCTGAATGCTGAAGGAGAAACCCCAATTTCCAGCTGCTGGACAAGGTCAGGAGTGGAGCAGAGGGTTAGATTTAGTGTTTCTTTTTTTTTTTTCTTAAAGATTTTATTTATTTATTAGAGAGCATGAACAGGAGGAGTGGGAAAGGGAGAAGCAGGCTCCCCACTGAGCAGGGAGCCCAACGCGGGGCTCGATCCCAGGACCCCGGGATCATGACCTGAGCTGAAGGCAGACGCTTAACCGACTGAGCCACCCAGGCGCCCCTGGGATTTGGTGTTTTGATGACAGGCTAGCTAATGGCCCTAAGATCCATTTGACACTTGGGAACCAGGGTTTCCTGGGACCAGAAAACTAGCAGGTGCAGAAGCAGTTGGTTTTAGTGTCAATATTGTCAATATTTGCCACATGTGGTCAGAAAACTCTCCCAGGTCAGGATCCAGTGTCTGGGAAGGGGCCGCGGTATGGAGCAGGCAGCTCTCTGAGTGGCAGACCAAAGGATTCCAAATGGGACCAGGGACTATCTTTCCAGGTCCTCCTTAGAGCATTAGGTGGGTGGTAAAGACAGCTGGATGGGGCGCCTGGGTGGCTCAGTCGGTTGAGCGGCTGCCTTCCGCTCAGGTCATGATCCCGGGGTCCTGGAATCGAGCCCTGCTTCGGGCTCCCTGCTCGGTGGGGAGCCTGCTTCTCCCTCTGCCTGCCTCTCTGCCTACTAGTGCTTCTTTCTGTCAAATAAATAAATAAAAAATCTTAAAAAAAATAAAAATAAAGACAGCTAGATAATCTCAAGATGGAATAGCCCTGGGGTTACTGAGAGTCGGAGGCCTGAGCTCCAAGCAGTGTTCCTTCAAAATCACTGGTTTGCATAATGGAGTCTCCAAGCAGCCCTGAAATTCTCTGTGGGCTTCTATCTCCTTTCCCCCACGGTTCCCACCTTCTCCAATGGCTGCTGCCCCTTTATCTGCATCCTTGTGGGACGAGCCACCCCTGAGGTCACATTTTCAGAGAAACTGCAAGTGTGCTCTGCTAATTTAAAGAAACCTCCAAATTCAAACTTACGAAGTACCTAAATTAGGAGGTGGTTATTCGCACTCCAGAAAGTCTTTTATTTTACAAGTCTTAACCACAAGAGTCCTTTAACTTTCAGCTTCTACTAGATCATTTTGGGGTTGAGTTCTACCTGGCAGAGGCTTTGGGGGAAGATGTGGAAAGTTAGAAAATTAGAACCACCACGGATATCTTAACAGTTGGAAACGAGAGTGAAGCACCTCTGATATTATAACAAAGCTCACTGGGAAATACTGTCTGATTCACAGACACTTGGTGATTACACAGTTTTTATAAAGCTGCATTAGATTTTCATCCATTCATGCAACGAACGTGTATTGAACACCTACTACATGCCAGGAAATGTGATGTGAATAAAGACGTAGTTCTCGTTGTCAAGGAAACCTCAAGGAACAAGGAATCGACACTGATGGTGTGGAATGGAAACTGCTTTGAGGAAGGTAAGCAGCAGACACAGTGGACCCATAGAGGAGGATCTAAACCAAACTGGAGGAGGAGCAGTCAGGGAAGGCTTCTTGGAGGAGGCAAAGTTTAAGCTATGGAGAATGAGTGTTTGCTATTGGAAGAGGAGGAGAAAGGGCTTTCCCAGCAGAGGGAACATCCCACAGGAAGAGGGACTGCATGTTCTAGGGGACTGCAGGGGGCAGCACGTGGAGGGTGCGTGCGTGTGTGTGTGTGTGTGTGTGTGTGTGTGTGTGTGTGTGTGTGTGTGTGTTGTCTGTCTACACGCTGCCACTGGAGAAGTGGGCTCCAGTACCAGGCAAGGTGTAACTGGGGGATGTGCATGGGAGTGGGGGGGGGGCCTCTAAAGGGACAACAACAAGGCCATGATCACAGCTGTTGTGCATGTCGTGCATGGTCTGTGTCCTGCAGAGCACCTGCTGTTTGCCGTCCGTACATTTGGCCTAGGGTGAATGGCCTGGGAGTTACGAGGCTGGGTGTTCAGCGTGACATCCCCAGGACGTGCAGGCCACCGGGCCTGAGGGTAGGAGGGTGAGCACTGAGCCAGGTCCTGGAGGCACAGGATGGGCAGAGGGGCTGTGCCCAAATGGCAGGGCTGAGTTCCTAAGCGGCATTGTGTTAGAAGGTATAGGAAGAACCATTTGGAAGGTGGGAGTGGGGGTAGAGAGGCAGGCCTCCTCCCACCCCCAGCCCCCTGCTGCTCTTGCTGAGGGCAGATCTTTTCCACAGCCTTCCAGGTCTTCCTCCCCTGAAGGCGGTCTTGTCCCCCGCACCCCCCGCCACCAGATGTATCTCATCCTGAGGTCAGTGACAAATATTGAACTATTTTTCAGGAGTGTTAATTGGGATTTTTAATTGACCATAAGCGGGTTATCAAAGCCTGTTTGTCTCCAGTGGTTGTTTATTCTCCAGGGGACAGACGCGCCCGGAGTGGTGTCATCACTCACGAATCGCGTGTTCCCCTGCCCCCCCCCCAGTTGCTTCTCTTGCTTTAGTTTTGCTTCATTTAAAAATAAGAGAAAAGAGAGCCCACTCTGTTCTGTCTTCCAAGGTGGGGACCCGAAGCCGTTTGTTTAAGCGCTGGCAGTGAACGGCTCCGTCCCTAGCGGTGATCGGGTGGAGCACAGTGTAGTTAGAACATTGAAGAAGGGGCTGCAAGGCTTCTGGCTGGGTGGAGGGGAGCCCCTGGGCCGCATTGGAGCTTGTGCTCCCGGGACCCCGCAGGGCACTGCTCATGTGGGGGCAAGCTGAGCATATAGATTCGCCTCTTCCCGCTGATCTGTGCTCCTTAGATACATCCTAGGCACCTGGTTGGTCATGACTGAGGTATTAGGTATTGATAGTGCAAAGTAGGTCAGTCAATAGCTAGTTGGCCTCCCGCGTCTATTTTGGGTCTAGTTCTGGCCTCGTGCTCTGAGCTGCGGCTTCTCTGGGCTTGGGTTGGAACTGGCCAGGATGCCCTCGTGGTCGCAAAAGGGGGGTGGGGAGCAAGGGCCACGCACTGCTGTCCAGGGGGCTCTAGATGAAAGGGTTTTATTGGCCTGAGCCCTGAGGCTGCAGCTGACTTCCTCAACCTCTGTGGGCCTCATGTCAGCATCTTTGAGACCATCTCTGCCCAGCCCGCTTGATAGGGTCATGGGGAAAATGAAGTGAGTGTTTACGCTTAAAAAACTGGGGGAAATTTTTGAGTACTATTATGATGAATACAACCATTCGCTCTTTAAATACCTATAGAACAGATGCCAGGCACTATTCAAGGCCCTGTGGTTTCAGAGTTGAATATGGCCAGGTCTTCAAATGACTGCCACCTAATCTGTGAGCTTCCAAAAGGTGAAGGACATCACACAGGTGTGAGGCCTCCTCCTATCCACCCAAAACATGAACACATAGGTCAGTGTATGCGCTTGTGCTATACTTTTGGTTGTGAACGCTCTACTAGTCATAAACTTAGGCTGCCCCTCTTTTGATTCCCATTCAGCCTCTAGAAGTGATGCGGAGGCCAACTAGGGAGGGAGGGAAGTGGGCTTTAATGGAAGGCTGGTTGGGGCAGTGGGGGCTAGGAGGCAGGGGTATTGGGCTGTCTTCTGTGTCAGTTTGGGCCAGATGTCAGGTGGGATTAGATGTGCAGCTGACTTAGAGAAAGTTCTGTGGAGTACAAAGAGACGAGGAGAGGAGAGGGGGCGGAAGTGGGTGAGGGGAGCCTTCAGTCCTGCTGGGGTGTGACAGACAGCAGGGAGAGGAGAGAAGGAAGAAAGGGGCCCAGGCAGGAAGGGCCTCAGACCGCAGTGCAGCTCCAAGAGGAGTCCCTGTTGGGGGAGGCCCAGCTCTTGCACTTGCGCCATCGCCGTGGCTGGCTCGGAGCTGTCCTGAGAGCCCGGTCCTGGCATGAGAACTTGGTAGAGGCCCGGGGTGCCACGGCTGGAGGCTGGTGGCCGACCACGCGGCACGTTCCCGTGGCTGCCACGTCCCTGTGGCTGCCACGTCCCTGTGGCTGCCACGTCCCTGTGGCTGCCACATCCTGCTGTCTCCCATCACTGTCCTCTGGCCTCCAGCATTTCTCTTTGTGTTGCAACTCCCACCCCAGGCTCTGCGGTGGCCTTGTAAAGTCACACGTCCCTGTCCATTCACCTGAGCCTAAAATCTCTTCCCCTCAGCCCCTCCTCACCTTCCTCCTCCCGTTGAAGAGCTGTGTTCCCGGCCCCTTTCCTGTACCATAACCCCTCTGCGCTCTGCTCACCAAGTCAAGGGCTTTCCACGCAGGTCTGCCTCCCGGCCGCCTTGGCCAGTTTGCTCATTCACTTTCCGCCTGGTCCCCTCTGTTCCCGTCACAGCTAGATTTCATCAGGGCTTGCCTTCGCCCTGTCAGGACCTGCCTGTCCGGTGGCCCTTTCCTTGATGGATGGCCAGATAGCAACACAGGTTAAGGAATCCAAGCTAGAGTGTTAATGAGTCCTAGTGACTTGATGAATTACCTCTTCCGGGTAACACTTCCTCGTTGACAGAAGTTTTTAGTGCCTTAGCCCAAATGCATATGGTGTTGTGCCTAAATGTTCTGTGCTGGCCAAACCTCGTAGGATGGGGTGGGCAAAGAAATTCCTTTTGCTTCCTCAGAACCCTGCCAATGAATTGTCCTAGGAGTATGTGTGGAGGTACAGAGGGCAGAGGTTCAGGATTTCTTTTTTTTTTTAAATCATGGCTTGAAACCAGATTCAAAAATGGGTTGAATGGACATTTCTCCAGAGAAGAAATAAAAATGGCCCACAAGCGCATGAAAAGATGCTCAGCATTATTAATCATTAAGGAAATGCAAATGAAAACCACATGGGAAACCCCTCACACCCATTAAGATGAATGCTGTAAAAAAAAAAAAAAAGAAAGAAAGAAAGAAAAAAGAAAAGAAAACAAGCCAAGCGTTGATGAGGATGAGGAGAAATGGAAGCCCTTGTGCAATGTTGGCGGGAACGTGAAATGGTGCAGCCGCTGTGGAAAACAGTATGTTGGTTCCTCAAAATATTAAAAATACCATTACCATCTGAAGTAGCAACCCCACTTCTGGGTTATGTGCCCCTCCAAAGTTGAGAGCAGGAGTGCAGGGAGAGATCTGTACACCCACATTCATAGCAGCATTATAGACGAGAGCCAAAAGGTAAAAGCAACCCAAGTGTGCTTCCACAGCACATGATGGGTATGCAGAATGTGGTCTAGACATACAGTGGAGTATTATTCAGCCCTAGAAGTGAAGGACATTCTGACACCTGCTACAATATGGAGGAACCTCAGGGACATGTTACTTAGTGAAATAAGCCAGGCACAAAAAGGCAAATACTATACGATTCCACTTATGTAAGTACCTGGAGTAGTCAGCTTCATAAAGATAGTTCAGTGCTGATTGTCTGGAGCTAGGGGGAGGGGGGAAAGGGGGAGTCAGTGTTTAATGAATGTGGAGTTTCAGTTTGGGAAGATGAAAAAGTTCTGGAGATGGATGGTGGTGATGGTAGCCTAACAACGTGAATGTGCTTAATACTGCTGAACTATACACTTGAAACAGTTAAGATGGTAAATTTTCTGTGTATTTTACCACAATAAAAAAAAAAAAATCAGGGTAGGAGGAAGCATGGTTTTACCATAAGAGAAGAAGGAGACAAACAGATTGACCTCAGGTTTGCCTGAGAATCTCTCCTTCACGTCTTCCACCCAGGGTATGTCGCAAGGCAGGACCAAGGTCGTGAACACAGGCTGGACACCAGGAGGGACTGCCAAAGGGGATCCCTGCAGACAAGGAGCTCCATGAAGGCAGGCAGCCGGGTTCGGGGGGACTGAGCGCAGGAATGGGAGTCAGCCAAGCCAGGGCTTGATCCCAGTGCTGCCAACTCAGTGCTTTGTGACTCTGGACAAATGAGCTAACCTCTCTGAGCCTTTGGTTCCTTCTTGATAAAATAGGCTCACAATACTAGCAACCCCAGAGGTGCTGTGAAGCTACGCACTGTGCTGTGCATGAGGAGTTTCCTGGCAAATAGAAGGGCCTTGTTAGCTATTAGCTCCTGTATTAGACCCTGAAGTTTGTGTGGAGGAGGTGGGGTTTTTCAGCTGTTTAAATGCCGGCGGCTGCCTCGGGTGACAAGGGAGGTTGTACTACTAATGGGCGAGCATGTGAGCTGTCCTTTTCCCGGGCGTTGAGCAGGAATTTAACATGCTGAGAGTGAGCTGAATAGTGAGTATGAGCTGGTGGTGTACCCATGAGAGATTAGCCTTTCTAGCCCCCATGTGAGGCCAGATAACTTTGAAAGGAGAGTCACTGAGGAAGTGGGCACCTCTGCTCTGTGCTGCAGTACCAGCTTGGGGGGTCGGGAGCCCAGAGAACAGGAGGTGGGGTCTGCCCCCTCGCTGCTCCCCGGCTAGGCAGTGAGGAGAGCGGGAGGTGGAGAAGCCCCCAGCCCACCGTGGGGGGCAGTCTCTGCTGGGAAGACGGTGCCATGCTGGCAGGCGACCAGAACCAGGACAAGCAGAACTCCTTACCTTCTGTTTCTCTGCAGCAAGTGATCCTCAGATAACACACTGCAAGTGTCTCATCTCCAGCCTGAGCTGTGACACCAGGGCTCCTTGCAGTTCTGCTTTTCGATCCCGGCTTTCTTGTTCCCAGCCCCAGTCCAGGCCTTTCCCTGTCTCCAGAGCCCAGGCCAGCTGAGCCCCTCTCAGCAGAAGCCTGCCACCACTGAGAGGGGAAAGCCCACCAGGCGCACACCAGCTCAGTCTCCCGTCTGTGGGCTCCAGACTTGCCTGCCGTTGGTCTGGATAATGTGGCCGTTGTACCCTGGGCCAGACTTCTTGCTTCCATCTCCCCTATTTCTTCCAGAACTTCCCTTTATCGTGAGAGGGCCCTCGTCCTTGGACTTAGTCCAAACCGCCCGTGCGTCCCTTCCCACATCACACTATGGTGAGTCGTTCGAGTGTGCACGTCCCGGGCCAGATGGGGCAGGCACCTGGCTTTCCTCCGCTGTGGCTCCGCAGGGAAAGGACATGGCATGAGCACCCTACAAATGTTTTGACACAGCACAGGTACCAGGAGCCTTATAGGTGGAAACATATCCGAATTTGCAAAAAAAAAAAAAAAAAAAAAAAAAAAGTGGGAAAAGACAGACCAAAAATGACAGGCGAGGGAACTGCATTTCTGTAGTCATGGGGAACTAGCTTGTGTTCACTCGAAACAAGTCATGTCCCAAAACTCGTCTCCTGTTGCCAGGACACCGGACTGGTGGGAGAAGAGAACACTATAGTCTTGGGATGTCTTGACTTGAAGGAGGCTTTTGACAAAGTCTCTCACTGTGGCCCTGTGGGCAGGGCTGGGCAGCATGGTTTGCAGGGTGGTGGCTGATCCGTCCAGCTACCGAGCTAGGAGAGGACTCAGGCCATGCGGTCTAGCCTCCTCCCATATAGGTGAAGACACCGAGGCTCTAGAAGCTCAGTTTTCTAAAGAAACACAGTTATCGGCAGCATAACAAGGCCCAGGTCTACTTCTCAGGTCCCAGAGCCTCCGCTGACACAGGGCTTTCCCTAGAATCCCTGGTGGGTAGCCCACTGAGCAGTCGTGCTCAAAAGGAAGGTTTTTACCTGGCCGCCATCCGCCTGACAGGAGATGTCAGATGATGTGCTACGGGGCTGGAGCCTTGACCTGCGCACTCAGGAGCGTATCAAGCTTTGGAGTAAAGCCCAGCAGGCGTGTTTTGCAATGATGGGAGTGACACGGTTGCAGAAGGGATGGCTGATATGGAGGAGTCCAGAATCAGGATCCGAAATGCCTTGCACCCTACAACAACGGGCCGAGGGCACGGGGATGAAACTAACAGGAATAAATGAAAAGTCTTGCACTGAGCTTTCAAAAAAATCAATTCCATAACTGCAGGCTGGGGACACTTGACTTGATGTAGGTTCAGGTGGTAAAGGCTTTTGTGTTTGAGTTGATAGCAGGAGGATATTTGGGTGTCTTGGCCGCTAAACTAGCCACAGTGAGCTGCTGAAGACAGTCTGGGTCTGAATCCGTAAAACCGAGATTCCAGAGCAGAGGACGTGATGCTTCTCCCGTATTCTGTGCCGCTCAGACCACGTCAGAACCCCGGTCCTGAGCATCACACTTTGCCAAACTGAACCTGTCGGAGGCAGGCACTCAGGACAGTGAGGAGTCTAGGAGTTCTGTCAAATGAGACAGACTTGAAACGATGAGAGCCGTGAGTCTGGGGAAAAGACAGCAGATTGTTGCTACGAGGCTCCATGAGCTCCCGTGGGCAGAACTGGGGACTGTAAGTCACCAGATTTGGGTCCCGTGCAGGGAAAACATTTCCGTCACGTCTCCTCAGCCAGCAACACATCTGTGCAAACCGTGAGCTCCACGTAGCTGACCGTGTGCTAGTTGGGCCTGGATGTCCCCCCGTCAGGGAAGCAGGGAGGGAGGTGCTCTTGGGGAAAAGGCTGATTTTGGTGATCATGAGGGTCCCTTCCAATTATTAGTGGCCATGATTCTATGATCTTGCATTCTTTTATAAAACTGGTCTTGAGGGGCACCTGGATGGCTCATTCAGTTAAGCATCTGACTCTTGGTTTCAGCTCAGGACATGATCTCAGGGTCCTGAGGTCGAGCCCCCATTGGGCTCCGTGCTTAGAGTAGAGTCTGCTTTAGATTTTCTCTCCCTCTCCCTCCTGCTCTCTCTCTCTCGCTCAAATTCTCAAAAAAATAAATAAAATCTTAAAAGAAAAAAAACTGGTCTTGGAAAAAAAAAAAAAAAACAACTCCCTTTTTTCGACCCAATACCATTCTCAAGCTAAGTGGTCGTTTTAGTTTAAAATCCCCAAATCCCAAAGAACCTTTAGGTCTTTGAGCACCTACTATGGACAGAATCCTATCCTGGGTGTCTTGGTTTTTTTAAAGCTGAATAAAATTAGTTTGTTAGATGACTGGGAAATGAGGAAAGGAAATATGGTTATTGTAAACTCAGAATATAACTCATATTCTGGGCACGCTACACAACATATACCTATAATTTTATCCTAATGGTGATCCTTCTTTTAAAAACCATTTTATCGAGGTGTGATTGACATAGAGAAAACTGTAGTATTTAATGTATACAAACTTAATGAGTTTGGAGATAAGCGTTCGCGCGTAAAACCATCACCACAGTCTGTGCCACCGAAGCATTCTCCCCCTGCCTCTACCCTCCCATAAGAGCCTTATATTTAGGGGGAGGGAAATACAAAAGAAAAGGCCTACACCCTTCTGTACCTCAGGACCCCGCCAGGTGGGATGGGGTGGAGGCAGGGGATGTGCAGGCACCAGGCGAGTGTCACCTCTCTTCTGGGCCACAGTAGGCAAGAGCCAGACCCAAGGGGCTGGTTTGGCCAAATGAAAAGCAGGCCAGAAATGGGGAACAGGGGCTCAGATGAGGAGGAGGGGGAACCACGGAGCTTGGCCAGGGGAGCTATGCCCAAGGACTGTATCACCGGGAACCTTGCCTTAGGGAAGGGAAACCTGCACCTGTCCCTCCACAGCACAGCTTAAATGCTTCATGCTCCCTTAGGCCCAGCTCTCCAGCCCAAATGGACTTATTTATTTTTAATAGAGCCCATTTGAGGTAGCTGTGTTTTCAAAGGCTGATGGACTCGTAAGTACTTTTCATTCTCACAGGTTACAAAAAAATCCTTTCATCGCAGAAGTGCCGAACCGGGGGCTGGGTGGAGGCTGGGGAGGCTGGGACGGGAAGCCCCCTGGGAGAGGAGGTGGAGGAGGGGAGAGGACAGCCCCCCACCCCACCCCTCCCCCACTCCCTCTCCTGAACACGGAGTGTCGATGTAGTCATGGCTTTTAAACAACATTACACACACTTGTCGTCCAAGATAAAATGTTATTAAGATTAAATGCCGAGCAGGGAACGGGATCCGACTTCCCACTGTCATATTTCAGCTATCGTGAGTGATTGCCTTTCTGTAGTCCCAGCTCCTAAGCAGGGAAACGGCATTATTATCATTAATAAGCCCATAATGGGGAAGAGAAATTATAAACATTTCTGCAACAAGCAGCCCTCCAATGTTAATATTTTATGAGCACACAGAGAAGCCGGCAACTGAATGTAAATGGCAGAATTATACGTAACTGTAATGTAAACACGCATAATTGGGTTGAGTTGGTGGGAGGAGGGGGAGGCTGGTGGTGATGGGCGGATGGTGGCACCCGGGATGCTGGGTGGGTCCCCAAAGGCAGAAAGTCGGAAGCCTGGGTGCCCCTGTGGCCAGTCTGTGTGTTTGCAGGGAGGCCCGTCTCTCTGGGAGCCCCACGGGCTGGGAGACGGCGTCGGCTTCCGCATCCCACACATCAGCCTCTGGCCGTGGGTCACTTTAGACCTCACGTACTCCGGGGATGGGCAGTTAATACTAAATGCTGTTCCCGCGGCTCTTGAGTCTGTTCATGTGCGTGCTTCCTCCTCCCTAACGTAGCAGGTGCATCCACGGGCCAGAGAACCTTTCTTCTCTTCCTGCATAATCGCCAAGTTCACGATACTTGTACTGCAGGAACTCTAGGGAAATTTCTTGGAGTAGTTGTTTTGGTTTGGGTTTTCAGCCATGGGAACTTTAGTTCAAACGGACTGTTTCATGGGAGCCCACTGAGCAAGAGAGCCGCTCTGACAGAAGCAGGGTGGGCGCCCAGCACCCCACTGGCCAGGCCCCCGCCTCTCCCACGGGTCCCCGAGGCACGGCTGTAGAGCCCAGTGTGAGAACTACTGAAAGGTACCCCCTCTGTGTTTCCAGACAACGAGGCTGAGATCCAGAGAGATGTGACTTGCCTGCCCCAGGAGCTAGAGCGAGGTCCCCTGCCTTCTAGGGAGGTATGCAACGTGGTCGAAGAGGGGAGCTGGGTTCTTACTTCAGCTCTGCCACTAACTGGCTGGGGGCCTTGGACGAAGCTCACTGCCTCTCTGAACCTCACTTTCCTGTTTGTGAAATGAATAGAGACAGCAAGGTGATCTCCGGTATCCCTTCCAGTTCTGAAAGCAAAGGCATGCACAGTCCTCAAGGAAACTCCATTGTCCGGGGACCAGGGCAGTAGACGTGAAAGGCTCGGAAGGGGGATCCTGGACACCCTTGGACACCTGCATGCCCTTACTTGCTTCCCCAGTTGCCTGGCTCTGCACGTGGGCTTTAAACTTCCCGGGCAGGGGCCTTGACAGGGTCCCCTGTTCCGAATTGCTGGGTTTGCCCATGGGGGGCTCAGCCCAGGGCTTGACCTGGCCATGAGGGCAGAGAGTACAGTGCCCAGCACAGGGCCTTACTGTAGCAGGTGCACGATAGAATCTGTTGAAAAAATGAATCGTTGGGTTAATGAGTTGTTTAATAGATTAGTTAGATGGTGAACTGGTGCAGTTTCTCCCTTCAGCTTTACTCCATTGTTTTTTTAAATAGTCTGTGGCTTTTGAAAACCACTGAGTACCTACTATGTGTTGGCGCCTCGCTAGGAGCTGTATCAAAATCCCAGAACACCTCTGGCTGGAAGCCCATCTCTCTGCCTTCCCCCCCGCCGCCTCCTTGATTTTCCCTTTCCCTCCGCTCCTATTCATTATTTCTGTCTGCAGTTATGTTATTATTGGCCTTGGCAAAGAGTTTCAGGGGTGTCGTTTGTCTGAGCAACATTATGCAGAATTAAGTTCCAGGGTAATTTCTGATGCAAATACCGATCCTCCAGGAGAATGTGAATTAAGCCTGCTGGTCTCAGCTCGACAGAGGTGGCTGCATTTGAATCCAAGTCTCTAGCAGACAGGGAAACTCCAGGGGTATGTGGGACCCCCTTGGGCTCCTTCTCAGGAGACCCCAGAAGGGCCTAGGACATGGCTCCCAGGCAGGAGGGAGCCTTGAGCAATCATCTTGTTCACCGCCCCCCACAGCCGCATATCCCATCTGAGCATCCCAGAAACCTGAGGATCTCTGCCTGGACCTCCTCCCTTTCCTCCATGAGCATATTTTATAACCAGCTGGTAGGAATTTTTTCTTTAGAGCTAACCCAATCTTTCTTGCTATGTGCCACTCTCTTTTAGATCCACACTTTTCACATTTCAATGTGAAATTTCAATGTGTCTCATACTTACCCAAAGATCTTCCTAAAAAACAGATTCTGGGGCAGGGCCCCAGATTCTGCATTTCTATCCAGTGCCTAGGCAATGCTCTTCCACAAAGCACACCCGAAGTAGTGAAGCTTCAGAAAACAGATGGGTAAAAACTGCATGGCGAAGGTGAAACAGACAAAGAAACAAAAAATAAGCCCTACTTCTCTGAGTTAATTTCTATGGTCCCTTCAACATTTCTGTTTCTGCTGAAACTACTCTTTGTCTGCAAATTCCTTAGCCTCTCTGAGTCTTGGCTTCCTCATCGGTGAAACAGGAAAACAACTCTCTCTGGAGCTGTGTGAGGGTGAAAATCACCACGCCTGGCACTGAGGGGAGACTCGGCACCTGCTGTGTTACCTGCCAGAACAGTCGCCCTGGAAAGGGAGGATGATGGGGCCACATCTCTTCCTGGCACTATCGAATAGGGAAGTGATCCGTGCGACTCCGGAGTCTGATCCTTCTGTAGGACCAGTGTCCCCAGCGGTACCCGGCAGCCAAGTGGGTAGTTTGGAGGTTGCCAGCAGGGGAGAGCCAATCCCCGGCCCAGTTACTCCCTTTACTCCTGACCTGGGTTTAACAGGAAAAAGAAGACTATTTGTGTAACTCGGGGTATTATTCAGCACTTAACAATTTTAAAGAAGAGATGCTGGTGATTAGATTGTACATTCATTTAGAGCTTTTCTTCTCTTCGAGGTATTTTCCCGCAGCTTCTCTTCAAAGCCCTTTGAGGCAAGTAAGGTGGGCGTTCGTCATCGGTGTGAAGCAGATACAAGGCGCAGAGGGGTCCGGGACTTGCCCAAGGTCACACAGGTTGTCCTTGGAGGACCCCAGCCCGGAAGCCTGTCACTTGCCTCCTGGCCCTGTGTTCTTCTTGCTGCCCTTAAAGGTGGGGGCTGCAGGGGTGTGGGGGGGGTGGCTCTCAGCCCCCTTGGCTGAGGTTGGGCTGAGGAGGCAGGAAGGAAGAAGGTCCTCTCTCCACTCTTCCCAACTAGCGTCCTGCTGAGACTCAGGCCCCTTGTCAGGGAGCAGCAGGCCTGGCCCGGGCCCAGTACGGAGCACAGACTTCCCACACTCCCTCTGCCTGGAGGGGAGAAGGGCTCGTGAACCCACCCACGTGCCACCCTGGATGGTTCACGGGCACAGCCAACCGTGTTCCTGCCTGTGGTGCCTCTTGGGGTTGGCACCTCAGTCACAGACTCCAAACTCTCTGGGCCGTTGTCTTCCCGGACACCGTTCTGTTTTCCTCTGTTGCTGTTGCTGCCATTCCTCCCTCTCTTCCCCCAGCGCAGGGGCCCCAGAGGAGCTTCTCCTTCCTCCAACGGCGGCTGTCAGGAGAAGGGGAGTGGCCCAGCCTCGTTCCGGGCCCGCAGGAAGGGCTGCCTGGGTTCCACCTCAGCGCCAGTTGCCCCCCTCGTGCCTCGGACTGGCCAGAAGGACACTGGTGCTTGGATCTGGGGTCCCAGCCACCCTTTGTTCTGAGCTCCCTGGGGGCCCTTGTGTGGGAATGCAGGACGCCTGCTGTCTGTGAAGCTGCCTATAATGGTTTTAAGTTGTCAGAGTCGTGATTTCTTCCCTTACAGCCCAGAGAGATGACTCTTCTAAGCTTTGATTTCCTCACTTTTCAAAGGAAATGGTAATGTGAGCCTCCCCGGGTCCAGGGGAGCGCGGCCGTACCAAACGCAGCTGGGTGCGCAGTAGATGCTCCCTCTGTGGCTGGCGACAGGAGCAAAGCACCGCAGAACTGGGGACTGGGCTGCAGGTCGGCTCCCAAATCCAAAACGCCGTGGACTTGTTCCTGCTCGTTCAGTTCCCTTGACCATGAACTCTTCTGCCTTCCTCCCTTCCCTTCTTATCCTTGGTCTCTTCTCCTTGGCCTTCCTTCTCTCTCCCCCTGTCCATCTTTCCCCACCTGTGGTCCTCGCCTTCTCACTGGTCCACATCTCCCACCCCGGCTATATGCCTGCCCCTTCCTCAAGACTCTGGATCCCCTTTACACTCCAGTGCCCTCGGGAAAGGATGCTTAAAGTCTTTACGGTCATGTCGCCCTGACCATGAGTGCATCGTCCACCGCCAGTGGTAGGAGGACTTTGCTCAGGAAGGAGACACCGGGTCTTCAAGGCGCTCACGGAGGGAGCTCTGCGAAGCAGGACGAGGTCCCAGGGTGGGGAGGCTGGGAGGCTGGTGGAAAGACACCAGCTCTAGACCAGCAGTGAGAAGACGGGGTTCTGCTCTGCCGCAGCGTGTTGGGGCCTAAGTTAGCACTGGGCCAAACCAGTCCTGAGCTGTCACATGCTCTGGAAGCTCCTCACACCTGGTACTCAGGAGGGCAGGATAAGCACTTTACTGCACCCCTGCCAACGTGCAGGGCAGCTCAGTATTGGGGATATACTCATCACTGAACTCTAAGCCAAGGGGTGACCCAGCCGAGCCCGGCTCCCACCTCCCCCCGCCCTCCTCCAGACTGCTGTCCACAGTCAAGCTCAGCTCTGTCTGCCTGCATTTTTGGCCCGGAGCTGGTGCCCCTGGGTGGGGAGGGAGCCTGGAACCTCAGCTCCTCTCCTCTCCAGCTCCGCCCCAGCAGGAGGTTGCCTCTGGGCTAAATCTGGGAATGCACATTGACCAGGAGGACAGGTGCAGCAGCAGATAGAGGATGGACCTGTGAAAAACTCCCTCCCTACCTCGAGGAAGGAGGGATCAGAGCACATGTTCAGGGCCCAGGATTTCCCCAGGTTCTGCTTTCCAAAAGTAAGGTTGAAATGAGGCGGATACTAGGGGTCCATTCTTACTGCCCGTGGGGTGGTGGTCGTACCGCTATGAGCAATCATCATCGGCCTTCATGGGGACGGGACTGTACAACTTTCACGGCTTTCTAAGCCACACCTTATTCTCCCCAAGCCCGTCCGAGAAGTGGGGTTGCTGCCCAGAGCCACCCAGAAGTAAGAGTGCTTTCCATCTCTTCTTGCAGAGCTCAGAACTCCCAGCAGCTCAGGGGTAGAAAGCCAAGCTTTGGGCTTTTCCAGAACATCCCTAGATGCCATTTGGAAGCCTCATCCCCTCCACCAGCAGGCCTTGCATCCTACCACAGGCCTGTTAGCTGGAGGCGATGGGGCCTCAGAACCGCCCTTGGGGTCATGTGTGCCCCGTCACTCTGCCTGGGTCCACTTTGCATGCCCTGCCCATGACCCTGGTGTCCTTCCGCATGCTGACCTGACCAGACGACGTGAGGAAAGGGGGTGAGGATGAGGGGCAGGTGGGGGGAGAATAGCGTCTGCCTGGAAACCAGGAGCCCTGGCCATTAATTTTCTGTGTGACCTTGGATCAGTCACACAACCTCTCTGAGCTTCACTTTCCTCCTCTGCAAAAGTAAGGGCCTGACTGGGTGATCTCTAAGAGTCCTTCCAGCTCTGAAATCCTGACCCCTACAAGTTCCCACACAATTCTGTTGCCCACTATGTGATCCAATGCCAGTATATGTTGACAGACCTGAAGGAAGCCACCCAGGGATCCCTAGCTATCCCCCCTTTTGATGGGGGACCTCCTCTTTGCCATGTTTTCCCGTGACAGGCTCTGAGTGCTGACTGCACTGGTCCTGACCTCCGCTGCGGCCCACTTTGGCTTCTTCATGAGGGAACTTTGGAGCCTTTTCCCCCTGAGTCGCAATTAGGCACTCAAATTCAATCCCCCACCCCCCTTTGGCTAAAGATCTGAAGGGTGGCAAACCCCAGCAATGTAGGAAGAGGGGGCTAGACTCTGCTCAATGCCTGCTTTTCCCTTCGCAGGCACACACACAGATCCCCCTCAATGTTACTCTGTTGATGAAAAGTGCTGAACTCTCAGCAATACCTTTGAAAGGCACAGACGCATCTCATCAGCACAGAAAAACTAGCACAAAGACAGAACGGGCCACCTCCTTCCAAACTGCTCTTGTCTTTTTTTTTTTTTTAATGAAACTCCATCCCCCCTCCCCCCTCCCCCCCTGCTGCTTCTTACCTCCAAGTCTCTGTATATAATTTAGTTAAATGGTTTTTGATATGCTAGCATCTTCACCCCACACACCCCCTTTCTCTCTCTTGCTCGCTCTCCTTTTTTGTTTTTTTTTTTTTTGGTTCATGAAATGTGTGAACAGTTTGTTCCTAGCTAAAAACAAGTGCTGATGGGTTTCCTACCTTTCCGTGTGGGAGGGAGAGGTAGGTTCTGAACGATGCCCTGGTTGGCAGTGAGGAGGCCGCTGTCGGGAGGGTGAGGCAGGGAGAAAGAAGGAGCTGGAAAGATCAGTACAAAACTTAACGTGTGATCTGTTCCTCTCTTATTCTCCCTGGGTGCCAACCCTACCATGGTCTTTTTGATCGATGCACGGGCACAGGGACTTGGGGAGGCCCCGCCCCTTTCAGAAGTGAATCAGTACATCCGAGGGTTAGGAGAAAGGGACTGATGCTCGGGCTGGCCTTAATAGGAGGGGAAGTCCTCCTACGGGTTCATTCCTTGGTATCCATTCGCGGGGAATAAAGGCAGGGTACGGAGAGGCAAATGGCCATGGCAGGTGCCATCAGCACATAATCTGCGCGCATTTGTGTCTGTCCTTCTCTGTCCTTCCTTAAATCCGGTCTTGGGACTCTGATGGGAGTAGTGGGCAGGAGACAGCCAGCTGTGTGATGAAATTATACCAGCTCACGTTTATTTGATACCCGCACATGAGCCAGGAGTGTGGCGTGCCGTACTCACAAGATACACACAGTACTGTCTGTATTTCTCCCATTTTCTATGCGGGCCACCTGAGATTTCGAGATGTTGAGTAACTTGCCCAGAGTCGCACAGCCTGGAAGCAGTGGATCCAGGCCATGAACCCAGGCGGTTTGGCTGGAATCTGCATGCCTAACTCTTGTGCTCCACGGACAGGGTCCTGGAGGCAGGGGCCTCTCACTTGTCGGCTGAGTGGCCTTCGGCTGGGCACTCACCTCTCTGAACTCCCATTTTCTCACTGAATTATTAGGAGACTCAAAGCAGGAAACACACACCAGGATGCTTTGCAAACTTGGAAGTGACGTTTACTGACATCCTTTAGGGGTGCTACAGGCCCGTAAGCCTGGATGTCCTGGGGACCAGCCATGCCCTGGCCTCGTGTAATTTTCCTCGTTGTTCCAATGTCGGCCCTTTCTCGCTCCATCCCTCACCCCTCATTTCATCGTATTTCATGATACTGTGGGTGTCTTTGTAAGCCACCTCTAAGTTCTACTGAAGCAGGGTAAGATACAAATTAGTCAAGCAAATAAACACAGTGGGTATTGAACAAGGACTTCTGAACTAAAGGAATGAAGCAGTGACTACGGGGGGGATGAATGAATGGAGCAGTGAGTGGACCAACCAGGAAAGGGGCATACCTTCTCCAGAGGAGTGGAAGGATATTGTGGCTTGGTGGGAAGTGGGGCAGATCTGGGTCTGACTTCTTTTTCAGCCAGTTAATAACAACGGGGGCTTGGACAAGTCACATATTCTCTTAGGCCTTCGGTTTCCTCATCTGTAGAATGGGGGGGGGGGGCAGGGACAGTTGGTGGAAGAATGGAAACACCTGCTCAGGGTAGCTCACTCTCCTGCCACGTCCGTCCCTCTGTGGCCTCTCCAGCCAGCTCCTGGCCTTCATCGTCTTCCCCAGGAGGGTCACATACTTGCCACATACTTGTCTGTGTCGCCACCACCCACCCCCCCCTCCCCGTCTCAAGGACGTGAGTCAAATTCCCTCCAGAACTCTGCAGTCCACGGTGGCTGTGGGTGAGGGGTGTAGGTCCTCTGTGGCCCCCATGGGGAAGGAAGACATGGATGTTCTACCAGCCACCACTCTCTCATGAGAATGTGGGAGCTTTTGTCACCTGTGGTGCTCAGAGTTTGGCCTGAAATGAAATTCAGAGACGCATCCAAAGGTCCCATTTAACTTCCTTGGTGGACAGGGCACGAGAGGGGCAGCATTCATATTGGAGCTTAAACAGGAGCAGCAACTCATCAGGCCGAGGCAGGCAGGGCGCACGGAGGAAGCTCTCAGGCAGGAGAGTGGTTCACGTGAGCCCCTGTTCCGTGCACGTTCATGGATGGAGCAGGTGCAGGTGCAAAGAGGGATGACAGTGGTGTTGGGGAGTGGGGCGCACAGAGGTCACAGGGAGACAGGACTAGAAAGGTAGAGAAGGGCACACTGAGGCCACGACCTTATTCTCGCACGTTCCCCGACAAGGGGCTGCTAGCACTCAGGGTGGGGTGGGGAGAATTCTCTAGCACTCAGACACTTCACCTTTGTGACACCCCCAATTTGCAAACACCACCTAGGAGGGGAGGGTCTTAGGCCCACTGGAACCACTCTGCAGGTGATGGGAGGCCACAGAAGGGGGACGCCAGTACCTCCGAAAGCTCACCGTGGGGCTGAGTGGGGTGGTGCAGAGACAGGGGGCGGGGTGGCCAGTTCGGAGCTTAAATAATCATATTAATTTGCAGTGATATTAATAGAAGAGGCTCCTGTGAGCCAGAGGATTTTATGTGGGTGTTTGCGATTCTTCCCAGTGCCTTAGGAGGGACTCCCAAGGACGCAGTGAAGAAAAAGTCCAAGGATTAATTTATTAAATTAATTGAAGCTGTATCCACTAACGATGTCCTCACGCGGGGTTTCTGTTTTCTGTGTAAGTAGAGAAGGGGGCGGGTGCTGGCGCTGGGTGAGGCGGGCAAGACGGGGGTTGGGTGGCAGTGGAGGAGAACCCAGTCTCCGACCAGCCATCACAGCTCTGCAACTTGAACATGGAAATTCAATAAAGGCCTGGTACGTCGAGGGACTTTTATTTTTCCAACTTGAGCTCCTGCCTGTCTTGGAATGGCCTGCAAAAGGGGAGGGTTGCTTTGGTGTTCCCGGGTGCAGTGGGACTTTGCTGCCCTGTGGTCCAGCCAGGGGGCGTTCGAGTCGGGGGCAGCCCATGTGTCCAAAGCAGTGCCCCAAGAAGTGTCCAGACTTCCGTGCACATGGGAGTCACTCAGGGCACTTGCTGAAAATCTAGATTCAGATTCCTTGGGCCCAGCAGGGGTCTGAGGTTCTGCATTTCTCATGAGCTTCCAGGTGATGCTGAGGCTGCTGGCCCAGGGACCACAACTGACGAGGGACAACAGCAAAAAGCCTGGTTGATCCCAGGGCCGTCCATTTGCAGAGGGGTTTGCGGGGTGCTGGCAAAGTTTGGAGGGCATGGGATGGAGAAGGAAGGGTGAGTCTGAATCTAAGTGGTTTCTGATCACTGGTCTAAAACCTGCAGGGTGAGAATCTGGGGTCGGAGGAGGATGGAACAGAGGGGGTGGGCAGGGATCCCTCCACAGTGCTCGGGTCTGGGGTAGCCCTCCCACACACACACACACACACACACACACACACACACACACACACACACACTTTTAATAACTTGCCACATGAGGGGTTTCCTCCTCCTCACCCCTGTGCTCCTAGAGCTGTCCAGTCCCTGAGGAGGCTGTCCCCGAGGACGCAGGGAGGACTGCCCTGGTGATCCTACCGTTCCGCCGACAGCGCCTCGGAGCAGTTAACCAGAAAGTCCCTTCCAGCCCTGGATCTCTGCTTCTGTGCTTTCTACATCTGTGGGAAGGCCCCTAAAGCTCCCCGAACCACCTCCCTGTACCTTCTGCTTATTGGCCTGGTAGGACATGAGGGGCCCCAGTGCACGCAGGTGGGATTCCCTGTGCAGGGCCCTTCAGGGCTGGGGGAGACTCTGGGCCCACCAGGCTTGGGGGTTGGAAGGCCTGGTTCTGGTTCTTGCTGTGCAGTCTGGGACAAGTCCCTTGGGTTTTCTGGGCCTTGGGGTCCCATCTGCGTAATAGAAAAAAACAATCCTTGCCCCATTTGAGTTCAGGAAGATGGAGAAAGAAAGCTGGATGGTAGAGCCCCAGAGCTCAGGGGTCGGGTTCCTGCCTTTGGCTTTAAGAGGGCATCGTCTTCACCTGCCTGCTGAGCAACTGAGAGGGGGGCCAGACAGGTCCCCCAGGGTGCTGAGAGTACAGACTGTGGGAGTCCAGACACCAGGAGCTTGCGGGTGAGGACCTGTCTACACCCAGGGGACTATGAGACATACCTTGTGAGCCCAACTGTTCCTGCACATCTGGCTCGTGGTCTTGTATCCAGCTCCAGAATTCTACACACCCATTGCTGAGGGGCTGGTCTTCATGGTGGGCACGTGCTGTCCATCCTTAGAGGAAAAGACCGCTAAGCTTAGTTTCCCCCTTTGAAGACTGAGCGGAACCAAATCTGCCTGGTGAGTTTGTAGGCCTCCCGCTGTTGTTCTGGAATCCAGGGGAACTTGGGCAGGCTTTTGGTGGATCACGTTAGAACTGGCTTTGGCTCAGACAGCAAGGAAGGTGGAGGTGTCAGGCACAGAGCCCCAAAGCTCGCCCCCCACCCTCACCTCTGCCCAGAGAGCCAGAAACTATCCTAGAAAGGGAGGAGAGGCTGGGGGCAGACAGGAATCGGGGCAGGTTATCCTGGGGTGGGGTCCACAACCAAAGTCAGGGGGATGTGGCCGCTCACCTAGGATAAGACAAAGCACCCACCCCCCACCAGCAGCCAGATTTCAGAATAGCCGTTGGGTAGAGTTACCTTCTGTCTCAAGGCCTTCTTGAGTGCCCCTCCTTCTGGAAATTCTCCCTGATCCTCAAGGTGGGGGGCAGGAGGTGGCTGCCTCCTTCCTGCTGCCCACTGCTGATGCTTCTTCAGCCGCTCTGACCCCCACCGCCTTGCTCTCTGCTGACGGCAGTTGTTGGAGGCCAGGGCCCTGACTCCTGCCAGACTTGGGGATCTAACACCCCCCCCCCCATTGCTCTCCCTCCTCAGGCTTAGCAATGATCGCCCAATGGTAGCCAGGCCCAGAGTCTGCCTCTGCAGTGGCAGCAAGGTCCTGGGCCGACCCAAAGAGGCCCTTGCATCCAGAGGAGGCCATGCAGCCACAGCCTGGGAGCCCCTTGGGCTGTGTGCTCTCCTAGCTTAGCTTCGGCCGCAGAAGCCCTCGGCTTGAGTCCTTCTCTCTCCAAGGCTCACTCTGCTCATCCATAAAATGGGGGAAGTGTCCCCCGCCTCAGAGTGTTATGAGGATTAAATGAAACAATACATTTAAATACTTAATACCGTGCTTGGTATGATGAAGTGCTCAGTAAAGATTTGCTAAAAAGCCTTCTCAGAAATGCATAAATCAGTGGTGATGTCTCTACTTTATTGAATAGGCTGGACTCATAAGTGTAATCAGGAAATAGCTTGATTTTCCCCTGCCTCTGCCCCTTCCAACCTGCTCTGTTGGGGTTTCCTTCTTGGCTCCTGCCCGATATCTCACGCAATCCTGTGGCATTTCTGCTCTCTGACTTTCTAGTATTAAAAACTCTACTTACTTGCCCACTCAGAGCCTTCTCATGGTTCCCCTGTCACTCAGAATCAAAGCCAAAGTTCTTGCCTGCAGGCCCCTGGCCCCCGCTGTCTCTCAGACCCACTCACCTCCTGCCACTTCCTGCACCCCCGCCCCAGGCACAGCGGCCCCCTGCCTGCCTCAGACTCACCTCTCGTGCCGGCTTTCCACTTGCCATTCCCTTCTGGAATGCCCTTCCAGCAGATACCCATGTGGCTCACCCTCCCTACCCTCATTGCCGTCAGGACAGTCTGAAATACCAGGAATTGTTAGAAATGCCTTCCCTGACCACTCTATAAAATAACAACACGTCCGCATGTGCCCTTGCCTTCCTGAGCACTTACACACACCAGAGGACTGAATACCATCTGACATACCAAGTGTTTACTGGTTCATTTATTGTTTGCACTTCCTCCCCTGGATTGTAAACCCCAAGCGGACAGAGAGTTTTGTCCTTTTTCTTTATTGCTATATCCTCAGGTCCTGCCCATAGAAGATGCTCAATAAACATTTGTTCCTGAATCTCCATCAAAGCTTCAGTCTCTCCTCTATCAAGCCTTCTCCTCTCCTCCCCCTGCCCCCCGGCGTGGGCTTCACCTAGGCTGGGCGACCTGCAAGGAGAGCAGAGGGGTGATCCATTTTTGCACAGGGATGAGAGGGAAAGGGCCAGGAGGTCATTTACTTTGCTGCTGCCGCCGCAGCTCACTCTGGATCGGCTGCCGCCCCTCCCTCATGGATGGTTTGGTGGGGTCTTTGGAAGCGGCTCTCTGGCACCATTAACACCACACCATTCCCGGATGCAGGCAGTGACCTTTTTGCTTGATGTCTCCTGAGCCCCCATTTGCGCCTGCTCAAGAATACAGCACATAGCCTGGTTCTTTGGCCTTGGCAGGCCAGCCTCGGGAACAGTTTCCTTTAAGACCGCTCTAGCAGAGGGCAGTGTAGCCTGGTGGGTAGGAGCAGGGCTCTGGTACTCTGTAGCTCTGACCTCGGGCAAGTCCCTTTACCTCTCTGGGCCTCAGTTACCTTCTCTCTAAAATGGGCTTAACAGTAGTATTTTGTTAGTGGGATGTTACAATGTGCTGACATGTGTAAGGTCCATAAAAAGGAGCCTGGCCCATAGAAAGTGCTCGGTAAAAGGGAGGCATGCTTAGTGTTTCTTCTGCCCTCCGTGGCGTCTCTTCACCGCTCGGTAAGCAGAGGGCCCCCGTGCTCCCATCGCAACCTTCTGGAGCCCTTTCCGCTGCCTCTGCCTGGCCCCAGAACACACGTCTCGCTCTCTGAGGATTTTCTCGAACCTTCTCAAGTTGCCACGGCTTCCCTGGGTTCACTGAGCTCCCTCCCTTGGACCTTAGGGGGACACATGCAGGGACCCCACAGAGTGCCCACTCTCTTTAGAGAGACCTTCACACTATGGTCTCTTCAAACATCTCTGCTGCTTTGGCCCAGGCTGTAGCTGGTGGTGGATTCGGGCCTCGGGGCCAGAGCCCCTCTCCCCTTAGCCAGCCCCGCGTGGAGAGTCAGGTGCCTCCTCTGAGAGCGGGGAGCTCCTTGTCCCCGTGACTCTCACCCTTTGAAATTCTGAGACCATGGGGAACATCTTGTTTTATACCCGGTCGTAATAAATGTAGGGTGTTTGAAATTCCTAGGGGATTTAATGATCTGGTTCAAACCTTCATGTATATTGGTGAAGAAAACAAGATCTGGAAAGATGATTGACCCAAAAGTCCACCTCTAGTCAAGGATGTCCCCACCAGTACTTCGTGCCCAGCTTCTCAGGGAGAAAGGTGCAATCCTGGCCCTAGGCAAGACCTCCCTTTACTTAACTGAGTCTCCAGGGCCTGCCCGTGCCCCTCGGGAGTGCACACCTAGCAGGGGACTAACTGGAGGCTGGGCAGCGCTCACAGCACCGCCCCCCCCCCCAGGCCTGTTTCCCAGTGACTGTGGCCCTGGGCCTGCTGGAGGCCTGTGGTTCTGGGGCCTGCCCCATGGGGACCCGACTAGGGCCCTCCCTGCCATCTGGCCCTGTGAGGTGAGACTCCAACCCACGATGCTTGCTTGGGAAGATCTCTGCTGAGCAGCTCCCTGTCCTTCCCGACAGCCCCAGACCCTCCCAGGCCACCTGTGATGGAGGCCGATTCGGTGGGGAAGGCAGAGGAGAAGGTCTGGTCTTGGGAACACCCCCTGGCTGTGCAGTTGTGGAGATGGAAACCTCAGACCTTTCTGGGAAAGAGGGTCATAGACTGAGGGGAAGATCTTTGGCCTGTTCTCATGATGGGGGACCCAGGACTGGAAAGAGAGACCAAGGTGCCCCCCCGCATTGTCCAGAGGGGCTTACATTCAAAATCCAGGGTTAAGATGTTAACAGAAAGGTTTTCCTCTGACCCTAGTCCAAGCTCTTCCCTTTTGTAAGGAGGAGAGATCTAGAACTTGTCAGAACCATGTCCATTGTCTCTTGTCCCGAGGAGGGTCTGCTCCTTCCCTGCCTGTGATTTATGAGAACTATACTATCTCCTTCCTTCCTCCCTTATGATTGCTTTTTTTTTTTTTTTGGTGATCAAAACTGTCAATGATTTTTTTCTGCCAATTTGTGATACGATTGCCAGCCCTTTAATTGTCTGTCTGCTCTATTTTATTGTTTCCATCATAATGAACTTTTTTATGAGAGAATCTGGTGGCTTTGGAACCTGTTAGCAGACTCCCAGCTCGAGAGCCCTGTTTCCTCTGCTTCCTGCTCTCCCCTTCACACCCCCCAGCCCTCCACTCATAAACGCCAGTCCCCAGCGTGGGCATCACTCAGAATTGAGACAGTAGCATTATCCGAAGTGTGAACCGTTCAATGCAGTTTGCATTTTACCAGCTGCAGGCTGAGATGGCCAGCTGAGAGTCTGCGGGCTAGTTTCGGGGCTGCTCATGGATGAGGGATGAGAGCAGATGCGCGGAGGTCCAGAGCTGACCTTTACACCAGACCAGAAGCTCTGTCCACGGTGGTGCAGCTTTGACCTCTGCCCGGGAGCCAGGGGGACTGGCGCTGAGAAAACCAGCCTCACAGCCAGGCCTGACCTTATAGTGACCGTATCGCGGACATGTTTCTTCGCACAAGTCCAGCTGTAGACTGGGACCCAGGCCCAGAGAAAAAGAAGGCCCCTGCCCGGCCGAGGGGAGGTTTTAATCATGGTGTTTGGAGCCATGGTGTTGCGTGTGTGCGTGCGTGCATGTGTGCATGGAGAGAGCAGCAGGGGAAGGCGATAGACTGTCCATCCGCATCTGTGATTATAAAAGGCAACCTGTTCTAAGTCCTTCACATATATCGACTCTTTAAATCTGCGTGACAACCTCGTGAGGGAGTGGCTGTTGTTATCCTCATTTGATAAATGGGAACCCGAGGCACAGAACGGGCAATAACTTACCCAAGGTCACACAGCGAAGCAATGGCACAGGCAGGATTTGAGCCGAGGCCGCTGACTCTGGCATCTGTCATCTTAACGGCACCCCTGGCTGCCCGAGGAGATTCTGGTCCATGCCACAAATCTGTACACACCTTATCCCCAAAGGGCAAGCGGCCAGAGCAGATTGGCCCCTTTTTTATACATGCAGAAATACAGGCTCAGAGAGGTCATCCGATCTACCCGGAGTCACACAGGAGGTAGCAGCGGCAGAGGGACTTGGAACATGCAGGCAGGGTGGACGTAAAGCACCATTTCTCGGAGGGCTTTATGAGGGTCCTCTTTCTCTTGGACAACTCAGCCAGCGCTCTGTAGGTGTGATGGTCTGTGTACAGAAGAAGCGGGGAGCTGGCTGGGTACCTTGTGGAGGAATGGGGGTCCCGAATCTGTAGTGGGATATCTGGGGTGAGGTGACGTGCAGGGGCACTACCCACATGGAGTGCTTGGCACAAAGCACCCTACCAGGACACAGCGTGCATGCCCCTGGGGGGCCCTGCACGTGGAGTGGAACGGGACAGGTCCATCTGGTCCATCCGAAATGACTGTACCTAGAACCCCCTTACCTTGTCATAGAATGGGGCTACTGCTTCAGCCTCGCCCCCCACCAAGAACCCCAAATGTCCAGGAGTGGCTGCACCCCAGTGCCCCCCTGCGAGCCACCAGTCCCTGGAGAAAGGCACACTGGCTCTGTGTCAGGTACACCGCACAGCCCGTGCCTGGTGTGCAGGTGGGCGTGAGGCAGGAGGGGATGGGGCTAACTGGCATCCTCATGAACATATGGTGAGGTACACAGAAGACCTGGACAAGTATTGACACAGTAAATTGATCTGGATGCAAGGGCCGCTCTCACTTCTTCTGCAGAGATGCTTCTATTTAGGGCTTGCAAGTTTTGGTAGGGTGGGAGGGGGGGGGTGGATTGCGGGAACCCACCTCCCGGGGGAGACCGAAGGAAAGGTGGGACTTTGAGGGAAGAAAGTGGAGGATATGCTTCTAATTGAATCCATTTCCTGGCCCTGTCTTCCCAGTGCAGGGCTAACCTGCACGTGTGCACAGAAATAAGGAGATAAATAAATGGAAACACCGAGTTCCAGGACAGCCTAAAAGGTTGGGGAATGAATCGATGTTCTCCCCAGGCAGCTGTCCGGAATGAAGTGTAATAGTTAATAAAGGCTGATTGTGCACACACAGCTGGGGCCAGCAAACAGAGCAAGCTGAGGCCCGGGAAGCTCATCCTTTTCCCGAACCACCCCCTCCCCACCCCAGTCGTGATCACAGGCTGATTAAATCAGACTTCTCGGCAGCGGATCCAATTAGGGGGGTGCGGGAGGCTTGGCCGTTACCAATGACTGCACAGAGCATGTCAAGTAATCCTTAATCTCTCCGATTTGCTTCCCTGGGCACGGGGTGTTGGGTGGGGGTGGGGTGAGAACAGGGGACAGACTCCAGAGGAAAGTATGGGGCCCTGAGCATGGGGCCCTGAGCGCTTGGGATCAGCCCTGGTGGCAAGCGCTCTCTCTCAGGCATCATGGGAAGGAAGGGAGAGAGGGAGTTGACCCGTTACTGGCTGCAGTCCATACACGGGATGGCTCCGGAAGGTGCTGAACATAAACAGAAACACCAGCACAGATCTTACAAAAGCAGAGGATAATTCAGAAATCATTGATATTTGGCTTCGGCATGTATTGATTTTCATCCCAGAAGATCTACCTACCTAATTCTGCTCGGCTTAAGCAAGTAATAAAAATGTGTTTGCCTTTCTTGATCACACTTAGACTGGCAGCAAGGGGCAACGGGGCTCCGAATCCTGCTGACCAGCTGGAGGAAGGGACTTGGGGTTTTTAACTCGTCTACAGAGAGCCTCAGGAACAGGTGTTGAAACTGTCCCAGGGGAGGGTCGAGCCCCGCAGAAGACAAATGGTCCAGAGAGACTAGACTTGGGCAGGCAGTCTGGGGTGGCTCCCTGGAGGAGTTGCCACCTAATTTGGGGAAAAAGTATGAAAACTTAGAGCCCACCCAAGTGTTTCCCCCCTTTCCAGTTCCCACCTCCACACGCAGGGAAGCCCAAACAGCATTTGTCTTCTTACGTGGCATCAGAGGCAACCCATCCTGCACGGACGGTTGCCCTTGGTGGTCCTATCACATCTCAGGTCTTTGCATGAGTTCAGCAGATGCGTCAGGCCTAGAGTGATGCTCAAGTTAAGGGCCACGGGAGAAGCATCAGACAGAGCCGAGAATGGTAAAGACAAAGACTGTGCAAGAAACACTCCTCTTGTCAAACAGAGCAGCGCAGGTATGTCTCTGTGACATGTAGGTCCGCTCCTGGCATCACCTGGAAGCCCATGGGCTTGTTCTGAAGTTGCTGCACTTCCTTCTCCAGGAGCTGTTCCATGTGCCTGTGCTCATGGTGGGGTTTCCCGGGTGACGGCAAATCTTCCTCCTTAGAGCGGTTTTCCTGCCAACGTGGCTGGGAGAAGGGCAGTGATGTAGAAGGCGTCTCCATGAATCTCTGTGTTAATGGACAAGCCCTGTGGCGGGTGAGGGGAAACTGACCCTAGTGAGTGCCCTGAGGGAAAAGCTGCTGGCAAAGCATCAGTGATGTTGCTACTTCACCCCCAAACTGTACAACAGGGACTGCCTGCCCTTTCTCTTAAAGGGCACTGGGCCGGGAGGCAAGAGGCCTGGAGGTAATCCTTGCTTTGACGCTAACCCGCTGGTTTCCTTGGGCCAGTCCCTCAACCTCTGGGAGTCCTCACTAAAATGAAGGAGCCAAACTGGATGACCCTCAGAGTTTCTTTTGACCCTGAAGACCTGTGATACTGTAAGATGCCTCTCTCTCTTTCTCCTCTCTCCCTCCCCCTCTCTCCCTCTCTCTCTCTCCTCTCTCTCTCTGACTCTAATACTGTGGCCACAGGGCTTCTATTTTTATTTCCTTTCATGTTCCAGGATCTGAGCATTGCTTTTGACTGACTGTAGGTGTAATACAATTTGTACTTTCCCAAAATTTAATTACTAGCAGTAAATGATCAATCAATCCATTGATTAACTACTTATTGATTCCCCCTGACATGGCTCTGAGACAGTTAGGCTGCGTTTGGAACACAATCCTTTGGTAATTGGCTTATCCTGCTGGGCATATAGCCTCTGTTAAAAGGCATTTGGGTCTTGGTAAATGGCTTTTTATCTAAGTATTTATTTCTCAGATCTCAGGACTGCTGTTGGGAGACTTTTTATGTGTGTGCTAGGGTTAGCAGGTAAGCCCTGAGATGTAAATATGGATTCTGCATGGCCCCCTGACATCCAGTGCAAGAGCTGCAGCCCTTTAACTGAGGGTCCCAGGGTAAGTCATTAACTGAGGGTTCCTGGATGAGTCCTTTCACCTTGGTGCGCCTCTGGTATATAAGGAGGGCACGGGGCTCCAGGATCTCTAAGGGCTCAAACTCCTTAGCTCTGATTCTAACTCTCTGTTTCACAGTCTAGCTTAAAGAGATGGGAGATTTGCATATCAAACACTGCTGCAGGTACAGGTTGCCCAGGCTGTGTGCCTCTCTGGGGAAGATGTGGACTGGGTTGGGGCTTTGAAGTCTAGTGTTAAGTGCATTCCTTATGCCAGGTACCAGCCACAGGGAACTGGCCTCACAGTTTCCAAATGTGTACCTCTTTCAAGGTGCAGCCAGCTCTCAGTTATCCACGTGGATGTGAGCATAGAAAAGGCATTCTGGTCCCACTTCCTCTGCCACCCAGGCCCTCTGGGATCCTTCCCTTCTGTCTAGTTATTGCGTGCCCAGGAATGCAAATTCATTTCATTGTCAACAACAGCCAAACGACACCAGGGGATAGGTCTGTTCCTTCCTTCCCTGTGCATCTGCCCAAACCTTAATGATTCTAAAGTCAAGAAGAAAGGACCTTTGCAGTATCTGGTGGTTTTCAAGATTAGGTTGTATAAGTTAACTGGAACACACTAGAAATAGGAACAAAATGGCACTCAAGCACAGAGATGTGAAGATTTGTTCTGTCCGGGGGAGTAGGCAGATGCCCCAAGGAGGGGTCGCCGCTTCTCACTGGATGATCACAGTGGCTTCTGACCACAGCCTCAGGGGAGCCCTCTCTCTGGTCCCCTCCACACTGCAGCCAGAACCACCTTGTCCAGTGAGACTCTGAGTCTATCACTCCTGTTTCAAAACCTTTGTTCAAAGGGTCTCCAGGCTCCAAAATCAAGTCCAAACTCCCTGCCGGGACATACAAAGCCCGTCCTGATCCAGCCAAACTTGCCACTTGCCTCCTGCCCACCTCCTTCCTGCCGTGCACTTAGTAGGTAATCAATACTTTCTGGCATGAATAAATCGATAAATGGGCCGGTTTGATCTTGAGTAATAGGAAGGGGTGGCACAGCAGAGCATGCTGAAAATTAGGGGGAGTGACAAGTGTCAGAACTGCTGTCTTAATTTTTTCCCTGTCCTCCCTGGAAGGCAGGCAAGGGTCCCTGAAGACCTGGAGCCAGAAGGGCTCCCTCCTTTCAAGAGAGTCTAGCATCATAGACTTGGCTGGACCATTAGCCAGAGCCTCGTGTTTCCATTGTTAACTCCAGATGCCACACCATGGTCTGACCCTTGACGCTGTCTGACCCCATTTCATGTCACAGTCCCCTTGCTCTTTGAGCTAGAGCCACAGCGATCTCAATTTCTCAGACAAACCAGGGTCTTTCAAGACCCGCCTTCACCCCCAGGGCCTTTGCCTGTGCTGTTCTGCCTGGAAAGCCCTTCCCCCTCACCCTGCACATTTGCCTCCATCTCATTCTTCTGGTTCCAGTATAAATGTGTCTTTCCTGACCCTATTTAAAGTAGCCCTTGTCCATTGTTTCCCGTCTCGCTCCCTTCCTGGTTTCTGCCCTAAAACTCCCACCTTTGCTGTTTTTTGTTTTTTTTTTTTCCCTGATGTCTCTGATCAGGCCACAAACTCCCTTAGCATAACATGTCCGTCTGTCTGTCTGTCTTGGGCACTGGTATTTCCCCAGGGCCTAAAACAGTGCTTGGCATAAAGAACGTGCTTTAAATAGTTGTTGAATGAATGAGCCAACATAGGAAGCTTGGACTGGGAGAAGCCACGTCAGCCCGGGCCTCCTCTGTCTCTCCCCCTCACTCAGCTCAGGCAGATGGGGACCTGAAAGGTCTCCCGAGGGTGGGATGCCACGGCCAGCCACGTGAGGCAGAGCTTTCTCAGAGCCAGCCTGAGGGCCTGGCCCCGGCCATCTGCCCACGCTGGTGCCCACCCCACCCAGGCCAGTGCTGCCAGGCCCCTTGAAGCTGCCCTTCAACGGAGGGCTCGTCTTTGAGGGCTGCACTTCCCAGCAGGGAGCCCTTTGGCTTTCTTCTTTTATGGGGAATTTTTGCTGCCGGATTGACTGTAATTGTCGGATTTGCATTTGGTGCACCTGCAGCTAGGGGCCCCAGGGGCACCTAGGCCTTTGGAAATCAATAGGAATAAACAAACAAATATATTCACAAGAGGGAGACCTGGAGAGGAGGGGCAGCTTGAAAGGGAGGGAGAAAACAGATCAAAGTGCCAGCCTCATCCGTCTGCGGCCCCTTCTGCCTCCCCCCTCCCTCCGCCGCCGCCCCCACCACACCGACACCACGCTCCGTGCCAAAGTGCCCGCCTCCTATCGCCAGAATGAAACGGAAACTGTAATTTCAGTGCTAGCTTGAATGGATTCATTTCTTTTTATGAACCCCAGCCTTGGGGTTTTAGGCAAGTTGGCTATTGTTCCAGCCATGCGGCTCTCCTCTCTACTCCCCACACCTTGAAGCTGCAGGATCAGCCAGAAGGAGATGGCATGGAGCTGGTGGCAGAAGTGGCTGGTGTCAGACCAGGTCATGTTGCAGTCAGATGGAAGCCAGGGCTGGAGCAGTGGAGGGAGGGCTGGGGAGGGCCGGCTCTCCCTGCCTGGAACCCGGTCTGCACAGGGACGGGCCCAGGAGTCTTCCTGGGCGCACCTGCTGGGGTCCCACAGTCGGACGGCGGCCTGGCTGACCTCCTAGGTAGCCCCTGGGCTCTAGATCATGAGGCAGAAGACACCCAACCATACACCGTGCTCTACAGTTTAAAGGGAGCCCTCACACATCTGCACGTGTCAGCCAGTCCCTGCTGAGAGCTTGCCCCACGCTCCTGAGCCATCCAGCGGCTGGGGGGGCGGGCGTCAGGGGTGGGATGAACGGGTCCCCTGGGATCTGTAGATCGTAAAGCACCCAGCCAAGAAGTACGAAGCATGAGCGCAGGAGGCGTTCTGTATCAGACTGAATCGAGGAGGGGCTGGGGGAGGAAGGTAAAAGAAAAAAAAAAAAAAAAAAACTAACCTCTTTGGGTAACTAACTAACCTCTTTGGGTTTCCGTTTCCTCATCTGGATTATCAGCTCCCAGGAGGACAACTGTCATATTTATCGCTGTCTTCCTTCTGCCATATGTGGCAGGTAGTAGAGGTGGTAGAATATTTTCAAAGGAATGACTAAATGACACATGAAAGAAGGAAGGTAGAGATCATAATGTGTAGCCCCCAGGGTTGTTGTAGGGGTAAAGGAGACAATGTGTATAAAACTCCTAGTGTGGAATGGATGCTGATGGTGTTCGGTTGTTATTCTCAGAGTACTTGCTCCAGGGTCAGACACCCAGACCAGTAGTAGATCTTCTGCCACTAGATCTCATCACCCTTCTCCAGGAAAGGGATTATAAAAACAAATAGGACTTTAAAGTGTTTGGATCCAAGGTCACTCATGGACAGGAAGAAGCGCTGGAAAACAAGTTGGTGGAAAGCGGTGTGTCCTGCAAACGAGAGGGACAACAGCAAAGGCAGAAAAGGGTACCAAGCTGGGGGGCGGGGTGGGGGCGGTCCCTAGCTCATGGGACAATCGTGGCAGGCGTTGTTAGATGTGACTCTGAAGGCGCCAAGCAGACCTCTGGCCAGGAACGGATGTGGTCGCTGCTGGCTCAGCTAAAGCAAAGCCAGGATGAATGGGGACGTGGAGCTCTGCTGTCATGGGTCCGTGGGCTTATTCTTTCCAAGAGAGCTGGAGGCTCTCGAGAATGTCAGGTCTTCCTTACTGTACCATGTATTCTCATTAGCATGTACACCAGGCCACTGGGAAACAGTTCTGCAAAGCCCGTGAGTACTCATAATGCTTGCCAACGGAAAACGGACCGAGCCACCTTTATGGAATATCCATTAAGGGCTAGGCATTGTGCTAGGCACTTCATTTTTATAATTGAGATGAAATTCACTTAAAGTGCTAGGTTCTTGTCACACATGACCTTAATGCTCCAAAATAGCAGTGCAAGGTAGATGTTGGTATCCCTTTTCTGCAGAAAGGGAGGATGAGCCTCAGACTATATGACTTACTCTAAGTCACACAGCAGAGATGTGTCATGAGGGACATCGGAACAGATTTCTCTGAATCCAAAGTCCATTCACACAATAAGTGTACTTATTTATATAAACTGGAATAAATGAACCTATCTGTTCACAAAGCCTGTCACCAGCCAAGTGTGTCCTTGAGCATCACTGTTGCAGATCTTGCCCCTGGTGGGTCCCGGCCTCTGGTTCTCTGCAAGGCTGGCTTCATGTAGGCCCCTTAGCTGTTTGCCTAGAGAACCCTGCTTTCCTCTCCGCAGCCTGGCTCCTTTCCCTCTGTCCTCTCCCCCTGCATCCTGGAGCCACACCCTATCTCTCCCCACCTGGCCGCTGGGAGCCATAGCATTTTCCAGGGCGCACTGTTGTGTATCAAATGTTTGGTGTTCGCGCTGAGCGCGCAGGCTCACTCTACTTGTTATAGCTCAGTGGAAACACGGGTGCTCTTTGGAAGAGCAGGGGAGGAATAAATGTTTCAGTCATGCTATAAATAATGTAGCGGGGAAAGATGTTGCAAAAGTGGTGCTCTGGGTTTTGCCAGGAGGTATGTTTTCTTGCTTCCTTTCTTTTTCTTTCTTTCTTTCTTTTTTTTTTTCTTTTACCTTCCTCACCCAGCCCCTCCTTGATTCAGTCCGATACAGAACGCCTCCCGCCAGGGATCAGAAGAAACAGCTCCTCTCCTGGGGAAGGAGAAGATTAAACTGTTGAAACTAAACAAATCAATCCCTGTAGGAAAAGGGCGGGGGGGGGGGGGTTGGAGAGTCTGGCCAGACGGGGTGCTTGGCAGTGATTTGGGGACTGAAAGAGAGAACATTCTGGAAGAGCCAGGTTTCATTCATTCTGATGTGGTGGGAGTGGAGCAGAAGCACGGAGGGCGGGGAGAGCTGCCTGGAAAAGGAGGGCTGGGATGAAAGTCTAGCCCCTTCTTTTTTTCCCCAGCTCAGCGAGTGAGAGAGCTCGCAGGAGGAGGCTGGCTGCTTGCAGGCCTGGAGCACAGAGTCAGAGGAAATGACAGGGGACAGCCCTGAGGGGGAGGGTCCTGGGAACCAGGCTGGGTAGCCCAAGGCGGTGGAGCCAGAAACAGAGCCCTAATCATGGGCAAGGTGGGAGCCGAAGACTGAACCTAGGTAGGAGGACCAGGTAGAGCCATGACCAGGAAGGCAAATTGCAAGCCCAAAGGCACGGAGGACGTGGGCCAGCTCCCAGGACTGAGCCTGTGGTGGCAGGGGTTCCAGAGACCGGCTTTGCCACGGCATAGGGTATATTGCTTGGTGATGGGGCTTGGGTCTAAAGTTGCCTTTGTTTTCTTCCCACCACCCTGGGCCTCAGAGTTTTCTGGGGTTCAGCTAGATGAGATGGAGGTCTTTTCCGTATGCAGGGCCAAATGAATATGGAAAGTCAAAGGCAGGGGCAGCTCTGATGGGGCTGATTATCAAGAAGAACCTATAGCTTCCTATCGCAGGTCTACATTTCTTAAAGTGTGTTCCGGTGGTCCCAGGCATAGGAATCATCTGGAGCTGTTTTATTTTATTTATTTGTTTTTTTTGAGAGGGAGGGGGGAGGGAGGAGAGGGTGAGAGAGAATCTTAAGCAGGCTCCATGCCCAGCACAGAGCCTGACACGGGGCTCGACCTCACGCCCCTGAGATCATGACCTGAGCTGAAATCAAGAGTCGGACGCTTACCCGACTGGGCCACCCAGGCGCCCCAAGGGAGCTTATTTTAAAATACAGATTTTTTTTTTTTGTCCCTGTTCTAGAGGTACAGAATCCAAATTTGGGGTGGGGCCCAAGAATCTGCACTTTAAATAAGCACCATGGGCATCTCCCAATTACATGAATTTTGATAACCCCTAGCAGGAGCTACATTTGGTGCCTTTGGTTGGGAACAGGTTCACAGGAGAAGGTCTCTACCACCTACTTGAAAGCTGATTTCCCTGTGTAACTTTTAAAAAAGATTTATTTATTCAAGAGAGAGAGCATGTGCACACTCACGAGCTGGGGGGGAGGCAGAGAGAGAGAGAGAGAGAGAGAGAGAGAGAATCTCCTGTGGACTCCCGGCCGAGGGCGGAGCCCAACACAGAGCTCAGTCCCACAACCCTGAGATCATGATCTGAGCTGAAATCAAGAGTCGGACGCTCAACCGATGAGCCACCCAGGCGCCCCACCCCTGTGTAATTTCATATTGTCCATTCAACAACCTGAAAACATTGATTGGGCATCTACTCGGTGCAAGGTGCGATGCCAGGGGCTGTTGCCTGGAGTCACAGAGTCTTAGAGTAGAAGGGACCTCAGAGCCCATCTGCCAGGCAGAGAGCAAGCCTCTTCTGTGGCTTCCTTGACCAATTGTCATCCATGAACTCACTACTTTGTGAGATGGCCAAGTCCATGGCTGGCTGGCTTACAGATCCTGATTTTGCCTCCAGGCACACGGGCCAAATCTGCTTCCTCTTCTACATGACAGCCCTTCAGATTTTGAAGCCGGCTGTCATGTTCCCTTGAAGTCTCTTTTCTAGGCTAAAATATACCAGTTCCATGAAAGGAAGAGCTTGCCCAGACCTCTCATCCTTCTGGTTTCCTGTTTCTGGGTACTGAGGTTTGTGATTGTCCTCTTTAAAAGTGGTGCCTTATTCCTGGAAAGAGGTTGACCAGCAGAAGGAGGGACTAAGATAAACTCCCTCTCCTTTTCTGGATACAGACCAGCCTTTCCCCTGAAAACAGCCTTTGCCAGAAAGGAGGTTGTCCCCCGCCCCCCACCCCCGCCCTGCCCCTGATAGCGTCTGGGGAGAGAAGGACTTCCAAGAAAGGCAAGACATAGGTGTATCCAGGCCACTCCAAGCCTTTCCCACTCCCTGCTGCGGAGGCCTCACTCTCCCAGAGTGTGTGGACCAGTATCTGTTTGCCTGGCTCTAGCCAGCAGGTGGGTCCCAACCACAGACTGTGCTGGAAGGCGCTAAGCTTCTGGTTCACATCCTGCCACTCTTCTTTATAGGCCCTGTCTCCACAACCATCCGACATCCTTAGCTCTTCCCCTCCACCGAGGCAGCCCCAGGAGAAAGCTGCCCATTAGAGAAAGAAAGGGGAGAAAAATACCCTCGATGCAGACAGGCCACGGAGGGACTATACCCTGGATCGTGCTCTGTCGCCTTGGCCTTGGGAAGGGATGCAGGAGAGGAGACCTGGGAGGACCAGGTGGCAGGCGAGGAAGATGATTGGAGCAGCGGCATTTGGACTGATTGGAGGGGAAAGAGCTTGGGGCTTCATTATAATGATTGTACCCTTCCCCTGTAGTTACGACCTTGCAAAATGTAACTTGATGTTTGTAATGAGCCATAATTAGACAATCACCAAAAGTTGTAGTGAGTAGAGTGAATGCAAAACCTAGCCGGCGATGGTATTCACTGTTGGTGTGCACCTGTTGTATGCTCATTTTCCTCTGCCCTTGTAGTAGAAGCCCCAGGGAAGGGCCTTCCATTACCATGGCTACCTCCTCAGCTGCTCAGTTGTGGCTTGGCCAGGGTCTGTGGTCCTCTGAGACGCCTCTCTCTGGTTCCCAGCCCTTGGATTTCCTCCTGCTATTTTTGGGTCGAGTCCCAGGATCATCAGCCCTAAGAAGATTGAGCATAATTCTAGGATTCTGGGTCCCCAAGAAGAAAGTCCAGGGGCCAGGCCACTGCAGCACCCCTCATCCCTGAAAAAGTGGCCAAACATTTTTGTCACTGTTTCTAAGAAAGAACAAGACTGGTGCCCAAAATGGCACGGCTAAGAAGTGACTGTTAGCAAAATGTATTGCCTCTTGTGTGCTGTTTGCCTACTTATAGGAGCATGATCTCTAACTCAAAGGAACCCCCCAGTGATGCGATTTTATATAACATGTGTACATAAATTATGAACATATGTGTGTGTATATAATAGAAGGGGGAGAAATTGGGGGCCCGAGCTCTTTCTCAAAATCAAGCCACAAGACCACCTCTAGATACAACCCACTTGAGGACACCCCATCTCCTCTTGCATGGGTGTTCCATGTGAACGAGATCCCCTAATAGAATTTTGCGTCGGCAACATATCCAGGGCTCCTGCTAACACTAATGATGGTGAGTGGTCCCCTGACCTCTCTCGGCAGCTGGGCCCCAGCTCCCAGGGTGGAGTGAGTTTGAATGTTTACAACATTTACATTTTATTTAAAATCCTTTTTGGACTCTCCAAAGTTTCCATGAATCTATTAGTGCCTGCTCCAGCCGCCCCTTTTATGGCAAAGTCATTTCAGAGGATGGGATCTATATGAAGGCTTTGCTCTTGCTGCTTATCCAGTGAATCCTCAGAGTCTCTGAGAGCAGCAAGGAACTCAGAGGTCACAGAATCTAACCCGTCCTTTTTCAGATGAGGAAACTGAGGCCCAGATGAGAAAAGCTGTGTGCCCTAGGACGCAGGGGCTGTGGCTGCCCTGGGCCTTCAGTTCATATCTGGCTCCTTGGTGGTGCTTTTCACATTAGACCACGATACCAGCTCCTTCCCAAAGCGGAGGGGTTGGGGAGGGGGAGGCTCTGGGTGGTTTCCATCTCCCCTCCCTGGAGCTTTGAATTCTGAGCTGCCTCTGTAGGACGGGGGCCCTGGGCGGGGACTTGGACCCTGAAGCAGGGGACTCTGCTCATGCGGTCGGACCACTTCCTACAGCCTGTGTCGGGAGGAGAGTTAGAGTAAGGGCAGGAAAGGAGGACAGGAAAGGAGAGACCTGACTCTGGTAAGGTAAGGACATGGGTGTGGGCCGGAAGACGGAGTGTCCGCTGAGTTGGCAAACTCAGTAGCTGAGACGCTCCGGCCCCCAGAGCAGCCCTGAATGCCCCCGCAGAGTGGAGCCCAGCAGCCTCCTCCACGGCCCCTAGCCAGGTGCTTAGGGAAGCCAGCAAGTTCCACAGACGGGTGCCTTTGGAACTCCGAAGGGGTCTGTGCTGAAATAATAACAATGTCTTGGCCAGGGGCTCCATCAGCCGTTCTGAAAGACAGTCTCATTTCACCAAGAAGGCGGGAAACCGAATTTCTGGTCTCGACTTGTTCATTAACTAGCTGGCCTCGATTAAGGCCCTTAACCTCTTGTGGCCTCGGTTTCCTACCGTTAAGTGAGAATATTATGATTGGCTTCGTAGTCTGTGGTCAGGCTTACATTCGATCCATCTGAAAATACTCCATAAGCTAAATGCATAATAATAATAATATCCCAGGGTTGGATGTGATCACCACCACCAGGGAGCCTCTTTCCTTACATTTACCTCTGGGTGCTAGGAAACGTAAGCCAGGCACAAAGAAAAAACAGTCCAAGTACTAGCTCCATGTTCCTACAGAACTACACTGAACTAAGCTCACCTTAAATCCCAACCACTCTCTCCTCCAGAAACTCTGAGACAGCAGCGAGGCTTGCCTGGACTAGGAGGTGTGAGCCGTGCCTGTCACCTGGGCAGGCTGCCTGGGTGTCACAGTGGCCTCCTGGGTCAGCAGGGGAGGGGAGCATCTCCGTTTACTACTGTGATCACAGGCCAGTGCATCTGGACATCAGATCTATACCCAGACTGGAGGTAGGGACAGATGGGCTGGCTAGAGAAGGTAGGGGTCCCCTCTTCGCCCTAATGACCCGGTAGCGCCGAGTCAACCAGTGTTTTGCTTAAACAACACAAAGAGAGGAGTATCTGGACACTGGGGAGCTGGGGGAAAGGTACAGGCTGTTTCATTGACGCTTTTGTGCATGGGGTTGGTTCACGGCTAAGCAATCCAGTTTACCTAAGGAGAGTCTTTGCCACTCGAAAATGTGTTTATCCTAATCCTGAGCTGTTAATTGCCTCTTCCTCAGGCTGGAATGACTTGTCTGGGGGCTGACTCCGGCTTCTGTCACTCTCCTTTGAGATGTTAACCCTTCATCGGTCCAGGTCGTGGCTGTTAACTTGGACCCTGGGATGAGGGTCCAGCCTTCCACGAGCCCTGTCATAAACTCTAGCTTCTTCCTAAAGATAACACCCAGCCCGTCTCAGCTCTCCCTCTGAAGATGTGAGTTACAGTTCTGGCTCTGCCGGTAAACTGGCAAGTCATCATTTTCCCAGCTTCGGTTTGCCAATCTGTAAGACAGGGGGGTTGAACTTCATCGCCCTAAAGAGGCGGATCAGGAAAGTCTCCTTGACATTAGAACACGAGATAGGTGAGCAGGCCCACAACCGGGGCTTGGGATTGGCAGACCACTCAAGCTCAGGTGGACGTGGAGCCCAGCTTGAGCTCTGAAGACTCTAGGGCTGCAGAAGGGACACCGTGGGTAGCTCCTGTGTTTGCTTAGACGTGCGCCCGGAAAGAGGTTCGTGTTCCGTCCTGTTCCTGTCGTAAAGGCAGCCTCATGACTTCACAGTCCCTGCTAAGCCTTTGTTGTCAATTAGCAGGCAGTTGCACCGTGGAAGGGCCATTGTTCTGGAGCAGTCGGCTCACTGTGCCTCTGTACCGGCTGGCATCCCGTGACCAAGCCAGGCTCCAGCAACGAAAGGGGACGCCAGCAAGAAGCAGCTCTGCGCTGACTGTGCTGAGCCTGCCTGCGCTAGAGTCAATCACTCCTTGACATTCCAGAAGCAAAGCAAAACACCCTTTCCCAGGAGATAGGGAAGAGGCTTGGCTTTTTTTTTTTTTTTTTTTGGTGGCGGAAGAGCATGCAGACTATTTATTGGTCACTGTCCTAGAAACACAGGGTTAAAAGGGAGCCTTAAAAAGTCACTAATCCTGCTCCCCCGTTAATGCTAAAATCTCCCTTGGTAATCCAGCGGCCAGCTATAATGTGTGTCCTACCAGCTTCTGAAAAGGAGAAGGGGGACCCTTGACAGTTACAAATCAAGTCAGAGAAGTAGATCCCAGATAGATGAGAGTGTGGCATGAGGAGGAGATCCTTCTGCCGGGGACCTGAGATTAGACGCTTACTAACAGTGCGCATTAAATTCAACCCTGAGCCTTTTTGGCAGCAAAGGTAAAAGTGGAAATAGGATTGTTATATGGGGGTCTGACAAAAGGACTATGGCAGGAGAGGCGCTCTTTTCCCTGGATACTAAATTTTAAAGCGGGCCACATTCATTTACTGGCCAGGGCATGTGATCCTGGAGGTTGTGACTTGTTTCCAGATCCCTTTTCTTACTGCAATGCCCTTATGTTCCAAGTGTCTACACGACTTCTCAAGGCTTTCTCTGCTTGGTTCCTTTCTCTCTGTTTCTTCTTTCAGGGGCATATTGAATTATGTGTGTGCCCGAGGTCCTTGGGATCCAGGTCCCTTTTGGAGACCCAAAGGCTTTGGGGAATCTGGAAGGAAAGCACTTGACCCGGGGTGTGGATGTTGGTGGACGGGGCAGGGACTGGCTTCCACGAAGGCAGGAACTGGGAGGCCTGGATGGCATGTGGTGTTTCTGCCCCTGCGAGCCCCACAGCCCACACACAGCCACCTTGTTGCTGGCGGGTTCTACCAGCCTCCAGCAGCTGAATAGAAGACCCCCTTCTGGATTCAACAAAGAAGCTCTTCTTTATTTTTCTTCTCTCCGAGCAATGGGTACATTTCTAGTTCTCTGTTTCATGAGTCAATGGTTAGATCCAGGTGGCATAAACTGGCACCTCCTAATAAGCTGCCGGTTCCCCTGGGCAGCCTGGGACATGTGATGACCACAGTGGCCATGGATGTGTCCCAACCCCCCAGCAGGTGCAGCACTGCACCCCATCTGGCCACCATTGCCGGACCCTCGTGTGTGTGCATAGAGGCTGTGTGGCGTGCAGTGAAGGCCACAGACTCGAGTCAGACCACATAGGGCTCGGAACCCAGCACCCCCACTAACTCGGTCTTATGTCCTGGGGTCTAGTTCTCATCCTTCTGAGCCTTGATTTTTTTCATCTGTAGAAGGTAGTAGTATCTATAAAAATTGTAGTACCTATCTTAGTAGGTAGTTGAAAATATGAGGTAGATAGATGATAGATACTCGAGGAGATGTCTAGGCAGATATTTAGAACAGACGTCCTTGGCACCAAGTTAGGATGCAGTTCTGTCTGACTCGAGACCCTGCACCCACTTCTGAAGACTTGAGTAGTCACCCTTTTTGTTCCACCCTTGACATGATGGGCACCCCCTCCCTGAATCTCAGCCACACGGCGCACTGCCAGCCCCGGGCCAGTGGCACTGACCGGGAGCCACTTCTCTTGGGGGCGGGGGGGCGGTGCGCAGAGGGGATATTGGTCTCAGCAACTGTGGCCAGGCCCCTTCTGTACCCACCTTTGCTTTTTAGGCTAAGAGCTTCAAAATATGCCTCTTCTCCCCGGCATCGCCATCAAGAGATTAAACAAAGACCCCTTGTGGCACCTAACATAAATGTGATATTTGGGGCTGGACCTAATTCCCACAGGGGCTGGGGTAGTTCCTGCGATTACCCTTTGACAGAGCAATCATTTTCCGGATGCTTGGGTGGCTCTTGGCTCTCTGGCTCCTGGCGGAAGGCCTGAGGGGGGTGGTGTATGGATTATGCTTTCCAGTGACTTTTGCATCAGACAGACCTAGTTTTAAACCCTACATTTATTGTTTACTAGCTGTGTGATCTTGGGCAAGATACATAACCTCTCTGAGCCTTAGTGTCCAGATCTATAAAATGAAGATGATAATATGCACTCCATCGGGTTGTTGTGACTACTGATTCATAATACCTGCAAAGTCCATGCCCATAATAAAGTGGAAGCTACTTATTCATATTATTGTTCTTATTAGTAGGATGAGCATAATCAGTATTGCATCAGTATCCAGTACTGCTCCAGATTTCGAAGTCCCAAAAGAGTCAGCCTTCTGCTGCCTGCACATTGAACCTGTCCTGAACTTGGGCACACCCAGACCCCCTTGACACACAGACCCCAGCCAGCCCAGTGCCTGCCGGTGTGGATCCCCCTGTGGATGGACCACGGTATCAGGATATCAGGATGGCAGACAGGACGGCAGGCCCGAGCGTGCGCCAGAGCCATGCCTCGGGGTGGTTGCAAGGCTTGCAGCCATGGTCGGCCCTGGGCTGTATACTCAGGGTTTGGAAAGAGGGAATGTGCTAGCAGCTGCCACAACATCTGGACACCTGGCAGTGGGGGCTGGGAGGCAAACGTGCGAGGAGGGTTTTCTGCTTCAGACAGATTTCAGAGAGATTGCGTCTGATTGTGTGTTTTACATCCAGGGGGTAGAGACGAGAGGGAATGCCATTGCAGGTGGCCGTTCCCACCAGGGTACCCTAAGTAAAGCATTGCCATTCCTTCCCGCTGTTTCTCCATCAGCTCAGTGCCCTCCATGCCTCTGATAAACATTTGGGTATGGGAGCAGGGCACACGTACCTGGCCAGGAACAGCCACCATCCTACCTTGTTCTTGTTTGCTCTCTAAGGTCCCCTGTGATTTAACATTCTACGGGGCTGTAACTCAAGGACATCGCAACTTCCCAGAGCGGTGACATCTTGACAGTAAATCTCGCGCATTTAAATAATGCCTCTGTTCCTATTACGCTTGCCAAGGTACCTTCCATCCCCTCTTCCTCCCAGCACTCCTCAGAGGCAGGCAGTGGTGTCTCTCCCCGGCTCACGGAGGGGCCGGCAGGGGTGCAGAGAAGGAAGCGGCTTCTCCCGTGTCACAGAGCAAACTAGTGGCGTATCCCGAAGGTCAGCCCACATCACTAAGTTCCAGTTTGCTGTTCTCCTTTAAAAATGTTTTATAATGCTTTACTGAAATATAATTCACATATCACACAATTCATCCATTGAAAATATAGAGTGGTTTTGGGGGCACCTTGGTGGCTCAGTCGGTTGAGCATCTGCCTTCAGCTCAGGTCACGATCCCAGGGTCCTGGGATCAAGCCCCATGGCAGGCTCCCTGCTCAGCAGGGGGTCTGCTTCTCCCTCTGCCCCACCCCCCTACTTGTGCTCTCCATCTCTCTCTCTCTCTCTCTCTTGCTCAAATAAATAAAATCTTTAAAATATATGGTATTTTAAATATATGTGTATAATATATGTATATTTAAAATATACACACACAGTGGTTTTTTAGTGTTTTCCCAGATATGTGCAACCACCACTGCAATTTTAGGACATTTGCATCACATCAGAAAGAAATCCCCTACCCTTTATGTGGTGCCCCCTAAAGACGTCCCCACCATCTTCCCCAAGCCCTAAGCAACCAATAGTCTACTTTCTGTCCCTATAGGTTTGCCTAGTTTGGACATTTCCTATAAATGGGATCCTTCAACACGTGGCCTTTTGTGTCTGGCTTGTTCACTTGGTATAATGTTTTCGAGGTTCACCCATGTTGTAGTGTATATTAGTATCTCCTTGCATTTTATTCCTGAATAATATTCCCTGGTATGGATATGCCTCATTTTCTTTACCCACTTATTAGTTAATGGACATTTGGGCTGTTTCCTTCTTTTGACTAATATGACTAATGTTGCTATAAACATTCATGTACAAGTTTTCATGGGGATGTATGTTTTCATTTTTCTTGGTCATATGCCTAGGAGTGGACATGCCAGGTCAGTGGTAACTCTGTGTTTAACCGTTTGAGAACAGGCAACATACGTGGGACTCATTCCACCAGTGTTGTGTCTTCCATAAAGGAGAAGACCTTGCAGAGGCCAGGTAGTGGTTTGAATGTCTGGGCCTCCCCTGCTAGGAGGCCTCCCAGGGCACCTGGATCCATCCAGCGTTGGATGGATCTGAGCCTTGTAATCTGAGAGCCTTGTAATCTGAGAGCCTTGTAATCTGAGAGCACTGATAAGGGTGGTGCTATGAGGAGGAGCCCCAAGGCCCAAAGCACCAGGCCTTGCTGGTTTAGGGGAGCCACTCTGAAGACAGAGAGAGGCGAGCCTGGGCCACCCTGGGAGCCCAGACTCACAGATATGGATGGTGGTAACCACACTGGTCTTGGAGTGGGGGTACTGGCACCCCCATAGCTCCTTGGGCTGCAGGAAGGAATGAGGACCTCTGCCTTGAAGGGATACTGTGGCTTTCAAACCAGATAATGTCAAGAAAATACTTTGAAACTCTGAAGGACAACAAATTGTTATGGGTCTAATTATTCCTACTTTGCTAGAAATGCAACACAGGGCTCAGAGAGCCGAGCAGAGCTCCAGGGAGCATTGGCGTGGGGAGGATGGGGTTCACAGGAGAGGAGTGCCCCACTGCAGCCCCTACCCACGTGGCCTCTGGGGTCTTATCCATTTCTCTCCCTTGTCCCATCCCCAGGCTGAGACCAGGGCAAGGGGACACTGGTCCAGCGGCTGTGGACAGAGGCAGCAGCTGGGACAGGCTGTAGGAGCAAAGCACTCTGGACTGAGGCTTTGGTCAAAGTGTGGCCTTAGTCTTTGTGCTATGCCTGGGGGAAATGCCTCACGAACCAAGCCATTTCTGTGTGCCCCATGGTCACAGGGCCAACCTCCCGGGTCCCTCACCATCACCCACCCACCAGCGACATTCCTGCATGGTTCCTGGGGAATCCTCACTGCCTGGACTCTCTGGGGCTCACTGGACTGTTCTGGAGAACCCACTCAGACCCTGGCCCTGCATGCTCCCTCTGGGCTCGAGCCCCTGACCACAGCCACAGCCACAGGAGGAAGCTGGGCATTTAGCTGCCCGGTCCTAAGAGCCTTTAGCTGTCACCAGTAATCTTGATAATCCTAGCAAGCCACCCCCCTCCAACCCTGCCCCCCCACACACACTCTCTCTCTCTCTCTCTCTCTTTCTCTCTCACATGCGTGCACATGCCTCATTATCACCCTGCATTCTGATGGAAGAAAATATTGAAATTAATCACTGTTTTTAAGTGGGTGGGGTGTCCTACTGGAAATGAATCCCATACATTTGAGGCTTTGTTAAAAAAAATAAAATTAAAGGCATATGCATAGGAGCCAATGCAGAATTTTGGAGTATGTTCAAATTGCATCTGAGCACAGGTGCGCCTGCCGTTAAGTGTTTACGTTTACCTGTACATATGAATGTTGGCCTGGGTGGCTGCGTTTGTTCTCACTTCCGTGTGCATAAGCTACAACTACTTCCCTTCAGGGCCTTCATTCATTCACTCATTCATTCATTCATTCAAGTGTCATTTCTTAAGCATCTTCTGAATGTCACAACTGAGGCCTTGTGAACCTGCGAAAAAGACCAGGTCCCTTGAAATCTGTACTCTGCAAAGGCCTTCAACACTGGGCCAATCTACAGGTTCTCCAGTCCAGGGCTCCCCAAATGGGTAGTGGCTCCAAATCATCTGGGGAGTGACCCCAGATTCCCAGGCCCCATCCTGCAGATCCAGACTCAGAAGGTCCAGGGTGAGGCCTAGGAATCCATGCTTTCTGAAAGTCCCCAGAGGAGGCCAGTGAGGAGTCCTCTGTGGGGACCCCTGATGCAGTCCACTCCCTGATTTCACCAGTGAGGAAACTGAGACCAGAGGATTTATTTGTCCAGTTGATGTCAATGACCAGGTGCCAACCCCCATTCAGCACCCTTTCCAGGATTTTCTGCCAACCAAAGGGTGAACCGAGCAGGGGGCTCTGATGAGGAACCATCTAGAAAAGCTTCCCAAGAGGCAGAACCTGGGAGAGTTGTGTTTCAGATAGGTGGAGGAAGGACCTTGCAGGCTTCCGGTGATGCAAGGAGGGAGAAAAAGCCTGGAGGTGAGAATGTTCTGGGCCTGTCTGGGGAGTGCAAAGTGGGAGAGAGGTCCAGAATGGTAGTTTGGGAACAAATTTGGGACCGAGAGTTTCGTACGTTATCCAGTAGGCATTTCAAAAGTTTTAGCCGGTAGTATTTTAAGACAATTACTCTCATAATAAAGTGAGTGCTTAGTTCAAGGGGGTCAGCCCAGAGCAGGAAAATCAGTGAGGAGCCAGCAGGGAGGGTCCTGGGCCTGACCCGTGTGGAGCTGGGGCTGCAGCAGCCCCAGAATTGGCCAGAGATACAGGACCAGGCCCAGTGACCACAGGAAGCAAGGGAGATGGCGGGTCAATGAAGTTAAGGTTGAACCTTTGTGTCTGGAAGGACAGGAGTATAGCCGGGGGCCATGGGGGACTGGTCCAGGCTGGGGAGATGGGTTTTCTCCTTTGGGTCTGCGGCAGAGATAACGTAAGTAAAGCACTAGGCACAATTCCTGGCCAGAGCAGATGCTCGAGAATTTGTTTTTTTGCCGTATGGACAGCTTAAGTCTGAGCCTGTGGGCATCTCCCGTTCCATACCTTGGTCTACGTCTCTGTGGCAAACACTTACCTTCCCAGGAACCAGCTCGTATTTGCAGAGATTTTACCTCCTATCTCTGGAGGAGGCCCCAATGGAGTCGCCCACCGCCCCCCGCCCCCAACCGGGATTGCCAAGAGCTGGAATGGACGGGACATGTATTAAGCAGCTAGCAGGAGGGAGTGTGCACCAGGCCTCTGGCTGTGTGTCATCTCTCTCTCCGCACAACCACGGGGTGAGGTGTCACCACTGTCCCCATCTTGCAGAGAAGGCGAGTCACACCTGGGTCACTGTGAGCCAGCCACACACTCAGTGTCTGCCTGACTCCAAAGCCTGCGCCACTCTGCTGGCTAGGGCCCACAGCTTCTACCCTCCAGACATCTTCCTCCTCTTTTTTGCTCACACTTGATTTCTTCTGATGCACAGGAGATAAACTCAGCCCTAGTGACCAGGGCAGGCCGAGGGGGGCTGCAGGAAGCAAGTCCGGCTTTGCTTGTAGTCCCCTTCAGAAAGGGCTTCGGGTGCTTGGGAGATTGGCTGCCCACTCAGCCTTGAGCCTGCCCCTCCAGGGAAGCCAGGAGCCCCCCCCTCACAGCCTGTCCCACCCCTTTCCCTGGGGTTTCCAGGGTGGAAGGAACTCACCCCAGGGACACACAGCTGGGCAGCAGAGCCAGCAGAGCCTCCTGCTTTCCAGGTCACTGCGGCTCCCCTCTGCAGAGGGCAAGTGCACGAAGAAGGCACAGATGGTGCTGGCAGGGAGAGGGGGTGACGGGGCCAGGGCGGGGGCGGTGGCTGGCCACCGGGAGTGTGGACAGGCAAAGCCTCCATGCAGGGCTGGATGGCGCGGCCGCCGTGGGCTGCTTCTGGGCCGCAGCGCCCGTGTTGGGGCACCCCTCTCTGAGTCTGGGCACATACACTGGACTGGAGGCCCGGATGCGCTGCCACAGGGCCCGTGCTGCCCTGGGGGAGGGGAGGAGGTCAGAGCAGAGGCCAAGTCAAGAGTGGCTCGGTGGGGCGTGGCTCGGTGGGGCGTGGCTCGGTGGGGGGCGTGGCTCCGTGGGCGTGGCTCCCTCGCTCCTCTTCCTTTCTCCTTCCCTTCTTGCCCCATCCTCCTGCACTTTATCTTCTTGCATTGCTGGCAGGTCCTGCTTCCTGTTTGCGTCTTCTAGCTGAAGTGGTTCTTCTTTCCCCACCTCCCTTCCCTTCTGCGGCCCACTCACTCAGACTCCCCTCTGCCTACCTTACCCCACCCCACCCCACCCCCATTCCCCTTCACAGTCTGGTTTGGCCCAAATTTCTGCCTCTCTTGGCTGTTAGCACCACGCTCCTGCTCCAGTGACATAAAAGCCTGGAGTGGCACCAGATTGCTCCCATCTCCTTTCTGTCCCTCTGCCTTATGGCTCACACCTAGGTTTCTGGAGACTTGAGCTGCCCTTTGACCCCGAGAAACCCCTGCTGGGAGGGCCAGAGCAAGTGACAGCCCCCAGAGCAACTTGCTGTCCCTGTGGCTTGTCCCTTAAACTCTGGTTGCCCAGGGACCTGGTTGCTGAGGGAGCTCACCATACCTCCTGGGGAGTGGACCTCTGCCCACATCATCGTGATTCTGCCCACCTGGCTCATCAGCCTGAGCCCATACAAGAGTTTGCTAAGCACCCTCTAGACACGCAGCCCTTCCCTGGGAAAGCAGGGTGAGGACAGAGGGGCAGGAAGTACTCGGTACACCACCACTCCCACCTCCATGCCCTTGCTTTCGTCCCTCGGGCTTGGCCTCAGGTGACCCCCCCCCCCCTCCATCTCCAGCTGAGCAGCCTCCCGGGGAGGCACATGTAAAGAGTGCTAGTAAAGGAGACTGTGAATTATAAGCCCACCTGTGTCATTAGCAAGCTTCGTGACCTTGGGCAAGTCATGCTCTCTCTCTGGACTTCACTTTGCTTTCTAACCTGAGAGCCTTGGACAATGTAACTTCTAGGGACCTGTCTGGCCACAAAATGCTAAGCAGCGGCTGCTTTGCTGAGGTGAAACCCCTCTCGCTCTCAGACTCATATCCGAAATTTGACCATTTGTGATTCATTCCTTTGGCTCCCTAAGTGTTTTTATTCTCTAGGAGAACTTTTGAATGCAAATATTCTCGGAACAGTTAATACCAGTGGTGTGCTGGCAAATGGCTAACAACCAGCTCTCAGGGAGAGGGGAAGCCCTCTCCTCTTGTAGAGTCTGCAGATTGATTTTCATGGTATCAGTACTCCTACCGTGGCCAACTGCAAGCTACTAACATGGTGTCCCTGAATGAGGAGTTGGGAAGAGAGAGAGACACAATTGGCTCTCTGAGCTGGTATGAGCTGGTCCAGTACATGCAGTTAAGGATCTAGTGACACCTTGACAGGTGCACGTAGTAAATGCTAACTGAGAACTACAAGCTAGAAGTAGCTGCCAGTAGCTGGGAGCAGAGCCTGCAAGAAGAGAGAGAGGAATGTACAGGTAGGGGAAGGGGAGCAAGGGACCCGAGGCAGGAGGAAGGGTGGGGGAGGGGACCTGGCAGAGCCCACCCCAGGTTAGACTTCCTCCCTTCCTCTCATGCTCCTTCTTACTCAGCAAACATTCTGGGTGGGGGATCCATCTTGAAGGCTTGAAAGAAAGCATTTCCCTGGGGGGTCACCTCTCCAGAGTCTAGGGAATCTGTAGGAACTTCCCTCGCCCTCCAAGCAGGCCAGACCATAGCCACGGAGACCGTGTTTCCAAAAAGAAAAATCAGGATGCACCGCCTGTCAGAGAGGGCTTTTTTCCTTCCTGATTTTGAATGTATTTAAATGAAGTCTTCCAGGGTCTAAAAATTAAATCCTGGTTATACGTTTAATGAAATGCCTTTATTGAAAAGAATAAAATGATTTTTACATTTGAAGAAAGCTGTAAAAATTCAGCTAACCATATAGCAGCTAATACCATATTTGAAAATAGAAATCATTCAAGTTATTAGGATTTGTTAATACTGGTAGTGGGTCCACAGGTGTTGGTTATATAATTCTTTATGTTTGAAAATATTTCATAATAACAAAGAAAAAGAAAGGACTCAAGAAATCTAGAAGTTTGGCTCTCCTAATTTAAGTCTCAGTCTGTTCTGGAATTTCTTTCCCACCCCTTTGAATCCTAGGGAGGGAAAGAGGTCAGCCTCGGTTGTCCTGGGTCCTCAGGTTAAAGGGGCACTGAAGGGACACCGGGCAGGGAGGTGGGGGACCCCAGCAAACCCCACTCTCTCTCAGGGACTCATTGTCCTCATCCATCAAATGGGGATGGAGTTTCCAAGGCCTCTGGGGTCCTTCAGGGCTACGGCTTGCTGTCCCCAAACTTCCTTCCCTGGGCCAGGCGAGCCCTGCAGGCCTCTGGGGAATAGGCTTTCCTTCTGTCCTCCACCATGAGCCGGCACATGGAGGGCTCTCTCAAGCTGCATCCCTGTCTATGAGCCCAAGGCCCGACTGAGCTGGGACAGCCCAAGTGGGGGGCGGGGAGTGTGGTCCCTGCACCTGGGGCTCCCAGGCCCCATCTATGACCCTGAGTGGCTCCACGGGGTCCGGGACAGAGTAGGAGTGAATTTGCTCTTCACTGCACTGTTTGAGTTGGGCATGAGAGGTGGGTGTCCTGCTGGATGTGCTCAGTCCCTGTCCAGCCGCCCCCACTGAGATTCCTTGGCTGCCCTAGTGTGGTCCCCCCATGGCTGTTTGAGAGTGGGGCCAACTATGTCAGAGCTCGGGGAGTCCCTTTAGTTCTGCCTGTGATGGAGAAACATTTGTAGAGGGGTCCCTGACCTGGAGGTGGAAATGCAGCCTGCATTTCCATGCAGCTGAGAGGGATCCCAGCCTCCCCATCGGCTTGTCCATGACAGCTACAAATAGTCTCTGGAACGTATTTAATAAACCCGCGGAAGGAGTTGTGGCTGCCTCGTCTCTGCCGGGGAAAGTGATGGATGTCTTCAGTGAGGAGAGGAAAGAAAACTTTCTAAATGGGTTCAATTTAAGGAGGGAAAGCAGTCTGGAGAGAGCTTTTTTGGGTGTCAGCACACAGTCACCAATGCACATGGGAGCCTACGTGTCTCTGTGGCCCTGGCTGACACTGGAAACTCCCGGGAGCATTAAAACACACCGCCCCGTGCAGGCCCAGCCCCAGGCTCGGCTCTCGGGACAAGTGAGCACTGTCTGGAGAACGAGGCAGGCCCCGACAAATCTCTCTCCGCTCGGGGCATTAGGTGCCTGGCCTTGAAAATGAGGCCTGGAGTGGAAGGTGTCTGATACCTTGGGATTCTAGCCTGCTTTTTTCGAGAGGGGGCTTTGCATCTTGTACCTGGACCTTGTGAGACCTGGGAGGTGTGGCTGCAAGGTGCGTTTCAGTTGAGAAGAAGCAGTGAAAACTGGGGGTCCAACAAACCTGTGTGACCCACGGCACAGGCCAGAACCATGGCTCCATACGGGGCTTGATCTTGCAGGTGTCCTACGAGGAGCTGTGACCCACAGAGAAGGAAAGCTCTTGGGGAAGGACCTGGAGGAGCATCGCAGGTATCCAGTCAGCCTGTACCCCCAACATTAGTCTCACAGCCCGAGGGAACCTCTCTGTGCCCCCTCCCTAGACGGGCTTGTACTAACTCTGCCAGTGGTTCACTTTCTCCCTGTGGATGTGTCTTATGACTTTCCAAGCCTCTTTCCTCACCTGTGGAATGCAGATAAAGCTTGTTCCAGCTCACCACCCCCCTGCCCTGGGTGACGGTGAGGCTCACGGGAGCTGAGGTATGTGAGGGCAGGCTGAGCCTGCAGAACGGTGCCCAGCATCAGCCGGTGTGTGGATGATTACCCAAGCCTTGTTACTCTGCAGCGGGGTTGCCCTGAAAGGCAGCTTCCTTTCCTTGCAGGAAATGAGTGACTGGGTCAGTGCCTGGGGCTAAGGGTAGACCACCCAACCCACCTAAAACTCTACAGGCCTAGATGAGGGTAGGGCTTTAAAAAATAATTCAGCAGTTCTGCTTTGGGTGAATGAAAGGCATACAGAGGAATCCTGTACTTTCTGGAAAATTAAAAGGCAAATTTGCAGAAATCTTCAAGGTATCAGCCTCATAAGGAAGGGTTGAATTTTCATCCCTAGCACCAGTTGGGAAAAGGAGAGATGTGAAGATGTGGGAGTAATCATTGGGGGGATGGGGTGCACTTCCCACCCCCCACCCCCACCACACAGTCAAATACACATCCAGTCTCTTTGGTTCCCTTCAATTATCCATCAGAGTCTGACATCCCGAAATGAGCTAAACCCTCTCAGAGCTCTTTACATTTTCAGCTTGTCCCGCCTCTTGGGGTTAGATGCTCTCTAAGTTTACAAGCTTCTGTATGAAGTCGAGCTTCTCTCTCTCCATCTTAAACTAGCCCCATAAAAGCTTCAAAGAGAACTGCGTAGAAACCAGCAGATATAAAGAGAACATGGGGCGGATAAATTCAGACTCAGAACGAGGTAACAAGTGTACCAAAAGCAAAGTCTGAAACCCCTGCAGGTTGAGAGTTGAAAGTTTTAGTGGAGAGCTTAGTATAGGCAAATCGGAGGAGGGTTGTGCTTCCAGAGAGGAAGGCTGTGAAAACTATCCCGGCTTCTCCTCCTGCTGCTTCATGAGGACTTCCTGGAGGAGGCAGCATTTCCCAGGGTGCTTCAACACAGAGCGGCTCTGGCAGCCTGGGCCAGGGTGGGAGGTGAAAGGAGGAGGATGGGATCCAGGAGCAAAAGAGGCATCGTCAAGGGGTGATCCTCAGCCCCACCGCCCTGACGTCTTCCTCTTGGCAGCGGCAAGAGCAGGGGTCATGGCAATCCACTGCCCAGGGGGGAAGCAGGCCCCGCAGAACCCACTCAGGGCCGTGGCAGCCCACCCACAGGGTCACAACCCTCCTGTGTCTGAGTCCTTCCCTTCCAAACCACCGCCCAGCAGCCGTCCTTGTACCTCGACCAATCTGGGTCCCACCAAGGGTCTCGGCAGGGGGGGCCTGATCGTTCCCATTCTTATTCGCCAGACCGTGCCCAGGTGCCTCGTGGGGGCAAGGCTTATGCACAGACCCGCATGGATGTGCCAGTTTTCGTAGACAGGACCACAGCCTGGTCCTGGGGATGAACGAGGAGGCGGGGAGAGGCTGAGAGCTGGACAGATGGGGATAATACTACCGCTCACCTCGTGGGGGCGCTGCGGGGATTAAGGAGAGCCTGTGAGCACAGCACCCGGCCAGTGGCCAACTTAATGAAGAGCAGCTGGTAGTGTCCAGCCCTGGAGGAGTCCCCTGGCCTCAGTAAGCCTCCATGACTGGCTAAGGTGAGGTTTCTGCGTTTGCCAGAGCTCAACTCCTTCCTGTTTGTTTCCTGCCATGGGGGTCTCTAAGTTGTGGGCTTTCCCCTAAGGGGAGGGGATTCAGTCCCCTGACAAGCGTGGAAAAGGAGAAATACAACCCTGAAAATAATTTAGTGAGCATCTCCTATGTGCCAGGGGCAAAATCCTACATATAGTATATCCTTTTTTCCTGCAGGTTTTATTTTTACCGTTTTTGGTGTGATCATTGTGAAAAAAATTTTCAGATATATCTGGGAGTAGAGAAGCTACAGAGTGTACCCCCTTATGCCCTCACCCAACTTCATCAGTTACCAAGATTTTGCCACGCGTAGTTCATCTTATACCATCTTGCTCATTTTATTTTTACCTTTGCTGAGTTATTTTAAAACAAGAATGCCAGACATTTGATCATTTCACCCCTAGGTAAATCCGTGGCCATTTATACAAAATATGAACATTTTCTTACTGGGCTATAACGCCACTGTCACGCCGAACAAAATTAACAGTAGTGACCTGGTATCATCTAATACCCGATCCATATTCAAATTCTCCCCAATTTTAAACACAGTTTTTCACTCTCATGACCTCCCTATAGAGTCAGGATGCTTGATCCTGTTTAACCACCGGGCTCAAAAGAGGTGAAGTAGCGCACTCAGGTCCCAGCCACCGGGAGGGGTAGCCAAGCCCTCCGAGGGTGGACAGTGCCCACGCATTCCCCCCGATGCCAGGCTGAGGGTGGGGTGGCCTGGGAAGCCCAGGGGGCTGAGGAAGCAGGAGCCAAGTCCAGCTGACCCCTGCCACTGACACGTGCTTGTGCTGGCCCCCATTCCTTCTGGCTGGCCCCACCAGGCTCTACCTGCAAGCTGGTCTTCGCACCTTGCCATCTGCTTGGTGAACGGTACTGTGGGGCCCAGAAGTGGGCCAGAGGCTCTGATCCCACTGGACCCCAAGCCATGGTTTCTGCCCTTTAGGAGCTTCTGACCCCATGGGGTTGGGGGTGGTGGTCACAAACCAGACACAGTTCAAGAGCAGCGGTGAAGGCTAAGCGGGGAGGTGGAGACAGATGCTGTAGAGTTCAGAGGAGAGGCTGGCTGTGTGCAGCGGGGAGCCGGGGAGAGGCAGGCTGGTGTAGCTGGACAGCACTGGCTTGGTGGCAGAAGACATGGTTCGGAATCCCAGCTCTACCACTTACCAGCTGTGTCACACCAGGCCCCTGAGCCTCAGTTTGCCTCATCAGTAAAATGGACTCAGGAATACCTCTCTGTAGCACATCGTGTCAGTGATACGCAGCAATTGCCCATCTCCTCCTCCCTTAGTTCCCTGGGGGTGCGGGGCCTGGAATGGGGCACAGGACTGGGTGTGCAGGGCAAGGTGGCACCCTCAGCTTCAGCTCCCTCTGTGTCCTAGAGCAGGAATCAGCAATTGGCCATGCTGTGGCATTGCTCCCAGCCTCAGCCTCTTCCTTCTCTGCAGGTCTGTCTCCTATTCCAGACAGAGCCCCCTTGTCTGCGAGTTTCAGGAGCGTCTAGTCTCTCCTGCCGAGGCTGCTGCTGACCCCATACCCTCCAAGCCCTTCCTAGGCAATCACAAGCCTCCACAGCCCGTACCCACTGGCCGGATCACATGGGAGGCTGCCACAGTCACACGGAGCTCTGTGGAGGCAGAGTGGGGGTCTGCCCGGGGCAAGGGGTGTACACACATGAGACACCAGGAAGGTCATTATATCCTCATCTTAGATGCACACGACTAACCATAAGAAGCATTCTCACACTAATGTGATCACAGAGGATGCCGAAATCAAACTAGAAAGCTAAAGAGCCAGGACTGGAGTTGCCCACTCCCCAGCAGCCCTGCAGCCTTCAGAGTGATCAGGCTCCATTGTGAGGGGTGGGGAGAAGGTGGCACTTAGCCCTCTGTGTCATAAGTCAGCTCTGTCTGGGACCCTTAGGCCAACTAGTTCTCGGCCCTGGCATCGGATCAGACCCGAGTTGCTTGGCAGGATGGCAGAGGACCTGAGATGCTGAGATATGGCCTTGCCCCCCCACCTCAACCCCAGAAGTATGCCCTCTCATCTTGCTGGTTGAAGTGCTTCTAACCTGATTTGCTACAAAATGAAATGTGTGTATTTCCCTCTCTCTTACAAAAAAAAAAAAAGTGGGAGTAGAATATGCTTTTTAAAAAATTTTTTTATTGTTATGTTAATCACCATACGTTACATCATTAGTTTTTGATGTAGTGTTCCATGATTCATTGTTTGTGCATAACACCCAGTGCTCCATGCAGTACGTGCCCTCTTTAATACCCGTCACCAGGCTAACCCATCCCCCCACCCTCCTCCCCTCTAGAACCCTCAGTTTGTTTTTCAGAGTCCATCGTCTCTCATGGTTCGTCTCCCCCTCCGACTTACTCCCCTTCATTCTTCCCCTCCTGCTATCTTCTTCTTTTTCTTTTTTCTTAACATATGTTGCATTATTTGTTTCAGAAGTACAGATCTGTGATTCAACAGCCTTGCACAATTCACAGCGCTCACCGTAGCACATACCCTCCCCAATGTCTATCACCCAGCCACCCCATCCCTCCCACCCCCCACCACTCCAGCAACCCTCAGTTTGTTTCCTGAGATTAAGAATTCCTCATATCAGTGAGGTCATATGATACATGTCTTTCTCTGTTTGACTTATTTCATTCAGCATAACACCCTCCACTTCCATCCATGTCGTTGCAAATGGCAAGATCTCATTCCTTTTGATGGCTGCATAATATTCCATTGTGTATATATACCACCTCTTCTTTATCCATTCATCTGTCGATGGACATCTTGGCTCTTTCCACAGTTTGGCTATTGTGGACATTGCTGCTATACACATTGGGGTGCACGTACCCCTTCAGATCCCTACATTTGTATCTTTGTGGTAAATACCCAGTAGTGCAATTGCTGGATCGTAGGGTAGCTCTATTTTCAACTGTTTGAGGAACCTCCATCCTGTTTTCCAGAGGGGTTGCACCAGCTTGCATTACCACCAACAGTGTAGGAGGGTTCCCCTTTCTCCACATCCCCGCCAACATCTGTCGTTTCCTGACTTGGTAATTCTAGCCATTCTGACTGGTGTGAGGTGGTATCTCATTGAGGTTTTGATTTGGATTTCCCTGATGCCGAGCGATGTTGAGCACTTTTTCATGTGTCTGTTGGCCATTTGGATGTCTTCTTTGGAAAAATGTCTGTTCATGTCTTCTGCCCATTTCTTGATTGGATTATTTGTTCTTTGGGTGTTGAGTTTCATAAGTTCTTTATAGATTTTGGATACTAGCCCTTTATCTGATATGTCATTTGCAAATATTTTCTCCCGTTCTGTCGGTTGTCTTTTGGTTTTGTGGACTGTTTCTTTTGCTGTGCAAAAGCTTTTTATCTTGATGAAATCCCAATAGTTCATTTTTGCCCTTGCTTCCCTTGCCTTTGGCGATGTTTCTAGGAAGAAGTTGCTGCAGCTGAGGTCGAAGAGGTTGCTACCTGTGTTCTCCTTTAGGATTTTGCTGGACTCCTGTCTCATGTTTAGGTCTTTCAACCATTTGGAGTCTATTTTTGTGTGTGGTGTAAGGAAATGGTCCAGTTTCATTCTTCTGCATGTGGCTGTCCAATTTTCCCAACACCATTTGTTGAAGAGACTGTCTTTTTTCCATTGGACATTCTTTCCTGCTTTGTCAAAGATGAGTTGACCATAGAGTTGAGGGTCCATTTCTGGGCTCTCTATTCTGTTCCATTGATCTATGTGTCTGTTTTTGTGCCAGTTCCATACTGTCTTGATGATGACAGCTTTGTCATAGCGCTGGAAGTCTGGAATAGAATACGCTTTTGACAAGAGTTAGGGCTATTATGCCTGGATCTTGTATTATTTTGGTGGAAGCTAGGACATGTGCGTGTGTGTGTGTGTGTGTGTGTGTGTGTGTGTGCGCGTGCGCACGCGCTCATGGACACACGTGTGTGCACACATAAAGAGCAGGAAATGAATCTCAGCTCTGTTACCTGACACATCCCAGGGCGTTGCCCCTCTGGGCCCCACACTGTGCGAGGGGACTTGAGGATGGAGATGAAATCTGAGACACAGACACAAAGGAGAAAGCAGGAGCGAACCTGGCCTGTCTGCAGGGGCCAGTGAGGGGCAGACACAGGGAAGAGCTATTTGTAATCACCAGTGAGAGAAATGGTGCTCTGGGCTGTGGTGTGGGGATGACCAGTGACCAGGTTAAAGACATATTTGAAGATAGAATCAATAGGGTTTTCCGGGGGGCTCCGTGGGGCTGAGAGAGGAGTCGAGGATGGTGTCCATGTGTTTGGCCTGAGCAACTGGAAAGTGTCTAAATGGAAAAGAATCCAGAGGCTGGTTTTGAGTCCTGACCTTGGCACTTGCGCCTGTATGATCTAGAGCAAGTCACTCAGATAAACTTTAGCCCATCTGTAAGGTAGGAGCCACCATCCTTCCCCTATGTGCTTCCCACGATTTTCCTTAGGACCAAACGAGATCATGTATGTCAGGGTCTTTACCAATATGTTGTTAGGATAACAATGGCAGCGGGTTACCCAGCAGTTGGACGAGCTGCCTTGGCAGGGAAGGAGCTCTTGGTCCATCAGAGTTCTGTGCTCAGGGCTTTACGTGTGTGAGTGGGGAGTGGGGTGAGGAAGAAGAGAGGAAGTTCCTCGGCCCAAGCATGGGCACTGAGTGTGGTTAGCTGTGTATTTGAGGACTGATTGCAGAAGGAGGAGTGGCCACTGCCCCTTTGGTCTCCTGGGGGCCCCGAGCACTGGTGTATACCGCTCCACACCCCCACCCACCCAACTCCGAGTGCCCTGCCCAGTCTCCTCCTCGAGGACATTCCTGGGGAGCTGAGAAGTCCCTTCTGTGGTGACAAGACAGAAACAGAAAGGCCAGGTGTCGAGGAAAGAAGAACAGATGGGCAGCGGGACCCCACGGAAAGAGGAGGAGGCGTGGGGGAAGCAGCAAGGGCAGGGTGGTGGCTGTGGTTTCTGGGGTCTCTGCAGCGCCTGCCAGTTCTCCCACACTGGGCCGCAGCACGGGCCCAGTCAGCAGCACCTGAGCCGGTCCTGCCTCCCACAGCAAGCAAGCCTGCTGCAGAACGCGGCTGCCTTGAGCCTCAGTGCCTACACCCTCCTTCCCCGTCCCTTTGCGTTCCTTCACCATCTGTCCCCTTCCCAAGCCCTCCTCCAGGCCCTAGAGCCCCAAGAGGAGGGTAACAAAGCCAAAGACTTTGAGACCTATTTTTTCCTCCAACCCCCCAGCCGACAGCGGCAGCCCTTCCCCAGGCTCGTTTAGTTCTGTTGGGATACTTGCAATGTCAGGGGTCTCACCACTTTGCAGGCAGCCTCATTAGTTTCCTTGGGGCTCTGCCTGTTGAAATGCCGGCCACACCCACTAGGATGGCGATTCTTGGAAAGACAGATGACAACAGTTGTCGAGGGTGTGGACAAATGAGAACTTTCACGTGCTGCTGGTGGGAACGTAGAGGGGTGCAGCCGCTTCGGAAAACGGCCTGGTGGTTTCTCAAACTGTTAAACAGAAGCACGGGATGCCCGGCAGTTCCACGCCTTGGCATCTCCCAAGGGAAATGAAAACCTACGTCTACAGAAGACTCATACATGAATGTTCATAGCAGCACTGATCATGATAGCCGAAAGGTGGAAACAACCCAAATGTCCATTAATGAATCAAAGGAATGGTATATAATGTAGTATATGGAATGGAATGGAATGGAATGGAATATTATTTGGCTGTGGAAAGGAATGCTAAAAAAAATGCTAATGCTGGGCTCCTGGGTGGCTCAGTTGGTTAAGCGACTGCCTTCAGCTCAGGTCATGATCCTGGAGTCCCGGGATCGAGTCCCGCATCAGGCTCCCTGCTCGGCAGGGAGTCTGCTTCTCCCTCTGACCCTCTTCCCTCTCGTGCTCTCTGTCTCTCATTCTCTCTCTCTCAAATAAATAAATAAAATCTTAAAAAAAAATGCTAATGCTGCAACACAGGTGCACCTTGAAAACATTATGTTAAATGAAAGAAGTCAGAAAGGGCCACATAGTATATGATTCCATTTATATAAAATGTCTAGAAGAGGCAAATCTATAGAAACAGAAAGATTGGTCCTGGGGGTGGGGGTGGGGCAGAGTGGTTTGCCTGAGACTGAAGCGTTCCCCTGAGGTAGTGCTAGGCAACCTGGGTGGGTGGTCACTCTGTGTGGAACCAGACCTGCCCCTCCATGCACGGTATGGTTTAGGGTCTCCCCCTGGGGTGACCCAGAACATGTCTAGTCCCTGCCTTGCCCCATGATGGCTCAGCTTGAAGGCAGGCATCAGGAAAGGCCCAAATCACTTCCACTAAGCTAATATCTTCTGCCCCCTCCACCGTGTCTCAGGACCGTGTCTCAGGACCATGTCTCAGGACCACTCACCATTCATGGTGGCCTCCAGAGAATGGGCTCCGCCATGCAGATGGGTGTTTTGAACAACACCCAGCACCCCAAATGCGGTTACTCATGCAGGGGGAGCAGAGTCCTCATTCTCTCTGTCTGGAGATGATTTCTCTGTTAACACAGCCACCCTGCATTGGCTTTTGGGGGGGAAACCATATCTCAACAAGTGCTCCTGGGTAGGACCCCTAAGTTGTTTGCATGTGAAATGGTCACTTCCATTGCCACTTTTCCCTACTCATTTTGTACCTGGTTGTCTGATTTTCCCTCATCTATCTCACTTATTGAGCACCTACTATGTACAGTAACACGAGAGACACCAGAGTGCACCAGCAGGTCTGGTCCCCACTTTTAAGGAGCTCACAGTCTCAAGGGAGGGTTCCAGACTCTTACATTGGCCAATCAAGATGTTCTGGGACAGATGCTAGAATTGCAGTCAGCGCAGGGAACCTGGCACACAGGCGACAGGCCTCGAGCTCCAGGAAGAGTAGGCTTCTCTAAAGAAGTAACTTCCAAATCTGGAGTTGATGGATGAGTAGGAGTTAACCAGACAAGGTGGGTAGGAATGTGGGGGTAGAAAGTGGGTTCACAGTCAGGGAACCGCATATGCCACGGCCAGGAGGCAAGAGAAAGTGTGACCCCCATCAGCGGTGACATACTTAGTGGGACAGACCAGCCATGGGCTCATGTGCTCGCGGAACAAGGTGTGTTTTATCTGGAGCTTCTGGAAGTCACTCCTCTATCTTGTCTACAAATAGTGATAGAAGAACATCTCTTCCTGCTTATTTACTCACTACTACTTAGGCACTGTATCAGGTTCTTTTCCTATATAATTTTGAATCCTTCCAACAATGCTATAAAGTAGATGTAAATTTTACATTTTTGCAAATCAGGAAATTGAACCTCCGAGAAATCAAGGAGTTGCCTGCGACCACACAGCCAGGAAGTGGGGAAACCAGGTTTTAAGCCCGGGTCTACCTGACACTACAGCCAGGATTCTTGCCAGCCGTGCTTTGAATGGGAAGTTTGGGGGGTTCCGGTGAGTTTGGGGGGGAATGTGGCTCCCTCAGGGGAGTGAGAGAAGCATGGGACCCCCACTGTGGCCTGCCTGGGATGGAGCCCATGGGAAGCCATTTGCTTGGCTGGAGGGGAGGGGCAGGTGTAGAGAGAATTTCTGAGGAGAAGGAGTCTGGTTAGTGTGTTCACACATGCTGAGCTACTGGGTCTCAGGTGCTGGTTTTTGCTAATCCGAATACATTGGGAATTGTTTAATAGGATTTTTTCCTTTTAATTAAAATATGATAATGAAACTTGCTGCTTCACTCTTTAAAAGGAATGCTTGAAAATACTCACCTATTCCCCACATGTCTGGCCAGGAGAAACACGGGTGTGATTTTATTTGCTGTAGCCATAATGCCAACGAAGGACTCCGTTTTTCCTCATTCAGACGCAGTGCTCCCCCCATTACCACACTGACCTTTCCCATTGCTGACTCCCTTCCCTTGCCAGAGCAAGGCCCCTGGCTTCAGGGAACAGGGCAGGGTGCTCAGGCATTGGCTGGGATCTGGGCGTGCACAGAGGAGAAATTGCCAGAAGCCCTGCATCTGAGTCCAGTTTGCTTTGGCTGCTCTTTGGAAGGGGTCGGGAGGAAAGGGAGCAAGCCCCAGGGGTTCAGCCCTGGGAAGACTCATTTAAGTGATGTACCCCTTGTTGTCCCGTCTGCTCCCTGGCCATAGATTTCCACCATTTGGACCCAGTCATGGCTAAAGCCCCATTTCCCAGCCCGCATCCTGCCTCTACTACATCATCTCCTCCTCTCTTGCGTATCCTGAGAATGGATTCCTCTTTTCTCCCCCACCGCTTCTGCTCTCGTCTGGTAAACCCCACCCTTCTTTCTGCTTCCCCACCTGTCTGTTTGTCTCTTCTGCTCCTTCTCCTTTCCTTCACATCTTTTTCTGGGTCCCCCGCCCCCCACTTTCTTCATTTCCTGCCCTTCTCTCTTCCCCCAGGCAAGCAAGGAATCCGAGGCCCACCCCTCTTCCTTCTTCCGAGCCCCTGGGGGCACCCCGGAAAAGGGAGAATGGCAAGTGAGTCGTGGAATTTAAAATAAATAAAACACATCGGGAAGTTCTGCATTGGAAGCCATAAAACCCAACCACTGGCACCTTTTCCCTCGGATACCCGTGATCCTGGCGCTGCGGAAAGACAGCCCACAGCTTGCTGAATCCCTGACCAGCCAGGGATGAAATGGTGCAACTGAATTTGCCCGGAAAGAACACGCAGACAGAGACGGGGCCTCCTCTCCCCCTCCCCGGACCCCTCCTCCCCTCTCCCCCTCCTCATTCTGTGCACCAAACCGAATATGATTGTGTGTCGCTGCAGAACATCAAAGAGCAGAAGAATTGCTTAAGAAGAAAATATTGGGGTTATGCATCCGAGAACAGCTCGAGCTTCCAGTAACCTCGGGGGCCGCACATCCATCTTTCATCAGCTCCCACGAGGCGATCTGCTCGCTGTTGAGCCGCCTGTCAGGGGCTTCGGGGGGTGGTGGGCATGGCGTGCCAGCCGAGGGAGGAGAGTGTTTATGGTTTGGCCACACCGTTCCTTGGGCCTAGCCACAGCCCAGCGTCAGAGACGAAATCCCATTTCAAGGCCCATTTATTGCCAGAGGCCTTGGCTCTTGAGAGGTTCCCCGCTTTACTATCCCTTCTTCCCCTCCCTAGGCCCGGGAAAGGGAAGCCCGGGTCGTGTGGCTAGCTGAGGCTCCAGACCCACCAAGCTCCCATCTGTGACCTGCCACCAGGAAAGCAGCCTCGAGGGGCAGGGGGCCACCTTGCCACTGGGGGCCGAGATTCAAGGGTATGTGGGTAGGAGTAGAGGGGGGCTGCGTTGGCAGGAGGAGAGAGGATTTGCAGGTGGACGTGGCTCTGGGGCTCTGCTGATCAGCCCCTGCCAGCAGTGCATTAGGCAGGAGTCACGAATGCCAATTCGAGGCAGCACAGACTCCAGGCTTACACCTAGGGCCCCCAGCAACTTGGATTGGACCTGCAGGCCCTTAACATCTTGCACCATTTGTTTCCTTTCTCTGGCCTTCTGGAGCCTCACATAGGAGCTGGGGAGAGCCCGAAAGATAGCCTGTTGTACCAAGCCAGGTGGAAGGGCTGTGCCAGCACAATTTCATGTTCAGCACAAAGTGGAGGCAGCGATTGGTATGGTTATTCCCGTTGACCCTCTTCCTGCTCATTACAGGACACCCCTTGGAGGCATAAGCCCCCACGCAGGTTCTCCCAGCTCCGGGAAGCCTTCTCAGGGAGCAGGATAATCTCTTCCCTGTCTGTCTCGTGCTGCTCCATTGGCACCCCTGTTCCAATCTGCCCTGTATCCAGATTCTCCAGATAGGTAGCTACCTTCCCTGCTCGACTGTGATTTCCTTAGGGTAAAACTTTCTTGATCCTTGTGTCTCCGCACCGCTGCCAAGCCCAGCACAGTACACGACATGTGACAGATTCATATACATGTGTTTGTCGAAATTGAATTTGAATCTGCCCCTGACTCCCCCACCTTGCTCGCTGTGCCATCCAGAGAACAGGGTCAGGTCGACGCCAGGCCGCGCCAAAGCATCCAACCTTCCTTCCTGTCACAGAGCCCCACTTGGTAAGTGTAGAAGCCTGGAGGACAGGAAGGGTTGGGGCCGTTAACCAGCCAGGTGGCCCTGCGGCTTCGCCTCACCCTCCATAGGACAAGCGTCTGATGCAGTGTTGAATTTTGAAGAAACAAGTGTCTTCCCCCACCCTTCAATCCTGAGGAGGGATTTGCACTTTGATTATTTTTGAAAACAGGTTTGTGTAAAATTTGATTTAAGAAAACATTCTTCTCCCACATGCTGAAGGATTGAGGGTCTGTAATCCCTCTCAAATCGCCCAGACGAGCTTGGTATTGCAATGCTCGTATCAGAGCTAACAAAGGGGGATTAGCAAGGAAAATTCTGCGTGAAAACCTGCCACGCGCTGAAGGCTTTCAGTGTAAAGCAGATAAGATAGGAACAGCCAAGCCATTTTTAACCCAGTTTTTAGAGCATTCAGAGCCCTCCTTCTGCACTGACAGAGAGCAAGGGCTAGATGCCTGTCTCCTGCCTATCCCCCAGCCCTCTCCGCCGGGAGACATGTTTTTAGTGGGAGGAGAATGTCCTTCATGGAAGGGCGACAGGGGCCCAGGCTGGTCTAGGTGTGGTCGGGCAGGAGGCATGACCTGTCAGCCAATGGGCGCCTGGGTTGCCCACAGGCCACCGAGAGTCACGCACTGTCCCCAGCTGCCGACCCTTCTCAGTAGTTGTTACTACTGAGTTGTCACTGATCAGGAGGCCGAAGGACAAGATGGTAGGTGGTATCATCCTAGGGTGGCTAAGACATCAAGAGCCCCCCTGGACCAGCCTTCTTCTGAGAGGCCGTATTGCCTAATGGTTAGGAACTCTGGCTTTGAAGTCATCACTTGCCGCGTAGACATAGGCAGGTCTCAGTTTCCTCTAAACAGCGTCCACCTCCTAGCTCTATTGGGAGAATTAAATGAGATAACACACGTTGAGCCGGGACACATAACACATGCCAAATAATGCAGCTGTGATTACTGTGAGTGAATCAGTACTACTACCCACAAAGAAATCAAAGGAAAAGAGACACCCCCCCCCATGAGCCTGAATTTTTTGAATAGGGAACATTTGGGGCTTCGTGCCTTTAACAAAACCCCATTCCGGCCCTGACCAAATGTTGGGGCCATGCCATAACCTTTGGTGCAAGTCCAGGCCACAGTCCAGAGTGACTTGTTTTGATCAAATTGACTGGTGGCCCCCCCAGCTTCCAGAACCAGTCCCTTCGACAGCCTGCTCCATCGAAGCAGGATGAGGGGGGGTCAGACTTGTGAGGGCATAGAAACTCATCATATGAGCAAAGTGTAGAAGAGAAGGCTCTGAAAAAACAGTGTCTCCACCTTCAGCTCCCTACAGACCTAGGAGAAAGCAGAAGCAGTGCCGTGAGTTCAGGGTTGGAGAGAACTGATTCTTGTTTACTCTCACCCAACAGCTAGAGCGGCCTGAATACACAGTGGCCTCCCCGGAGAGGTGGTGAGCCTCCCATCCCTGGGAGCATCTCAGAAAGCATGTGGATAGCCTCTGATAATGAGGCTGTAGAAGACATTCCTCTGTGGGGTGGAGGCTACAGCTAGTTTGTAAATATGTGTGTGTGAGTGTGCCTGTGTGGACATGTATGAGTGTGCCTGTGTGGACATGTGTGCATGTGTACCTGTGGGGACATGTGTGTGTACTGGGGCCAGTCACCGCTCCCTGGGCTGCAGTGTCCTCATCAGCACGTGAAAGGCTTTGCTGCTCCGAGCCCTGCTTGCTCGGCTTGGCGTCTGTAGACCTCCCCTGCTCTGCTTAGGGGGCTGCCCCCCACAGACGGGGCCCACGTTGCTGTCCTCTGTCGCTTAGAGCTTAGCGCAGGGCCTGGCCCAGGGAAAAGGCTCAGAAGTGGGGATGGTGGGGTGGTTAGATGGGCAGATGACGGGCTTATGGAGTGCTGGGCACTCATGCACACCCATGCACACCCATGCACACATGTCCACAGGGCACACACAGACAAAAGTACACCAGTACTCACACCAGTACTGTCCTACACCAGTACTCAGCAGATGTGTGTTATGTTTGTTAGGCCAGTCATGCACATGAGCACACACACACGCTCACTGAAACATCTACCTGCCCCCAGTGTCTAATATTCTAATGTATTCTTTTCTAGTAAGCGTTGGTCTCTCCCTCTGGGCGTCTTTCACAATGTAAATGTTCCTAAAGAGACTGCCCTTTAGGCTGAACTGAACTCATTTCTCCGATCTCTGAGACCCGGGCTACTAAGCGTTCTGGGATCCAGTGGGGAGGAGACACTGGAAAGATAGTTTGGGGTGTGCCAGGTGAACACTGGTTGGGGCCCCCATGCAGATCCTCTCGGGCTTCCCAGGGAACACCGGCCATAGAAACAGGTGGTTCTGGAAGCCCTGGGGAACTCCCCTCTCTCTGTCCCCTGGTCCAGCAGGGCAGGTGTCTGCAGGAAAGGCTTCCTGAGGTGTGTTATCGCTGCTGAGCAGAGATAAGACTGGGCAGCAGCAGGAGGCCCCAGGAAGCCCAGATTTGGGCCTTCTGTGTGGCCGTGTCCCAGGCAGGACCTCTGGCCAAGGGATGGTGGGCAGTGTTGTCTTTCCAAAGTCCCCTTCATCTTTCCCAGGGCCCCTTTCTCCTCTTTCACGCCCCCCCCACCTTGGGCACCAGTGCTCTCCTGCCTATTAAAACAGTAACAGCTCACATTTATTGAGCACCTACTATGTGTCGGGTTCCATTCTGAGCATGTTATGTGCCCTGTTTCGTTCAGTCTTCACAACCCCTGTCCCTGAAGGCTGTGACCCCAGTTTTATAGAGGAGGAAATTGAGGCCCCGAGTGCTCCTACAACCTGCCCGAGGACGCACATCTAGGAGGAGTGTCAGAACTGAGGTTGGAACCAGGCGTTCTTCGTCTGACCAGGCTCCCAGTCACCATGCTAAAATGGCCCGGTAGGGACGGTCTTAAGGGAATGGCAGAAGGCGCTGCGGGTTTTGGAGTGGAGGTCTGCATGTCTCCAAGGCCACTGAGCTGAGCAGATGTGTGTTTTGTTTGTTAGGTCAATTAGCAGCGAGCAGGCATGTCGAGTGCACTCAGTGACCCGCTCAAGGCAGTGTGGCCACTTGACCACTCGGCCTGCCTTGCTGTCGTTCACCCCCCCATCCCCACTCTCCTTTTAGCAGGTTAGGGGCCTGCGAGAAGCAAGGGGAAGGGGCTCCCGGGTGGGACAAGACATCCCCGTGTCCAACAGGAACCTGCATCTCTCCTCTCCCTCCCACCCCACACTTCTGAGCCTTCTCTGAGACTCAGACTGTCTCTCCCGTTGTCTGTCGCTTGGGGTTTCCGCTGCTCTCTGCCTGCCTATCTTGCTAGTAGTTTGTCACCGCCCTGGCCGGGCCCCTCTGGCTGCTCCCTCCTGTCTGGGAGAGCACTAGCCCCTGTGCCCGGGGCTCCCCGGGTGCCGCCCCAGATCCCAGCGCCTGCGTGTGGCCCTCGGGCCACCCCACCCTGCCGTCCCCTCGGGGGCCCTGCACAGGCAGCCGGCACCTCGGCAGTCCCCTGGCTGGAAGAGGAGCAAGCTTGGAGCTTCCTGTCCGGCCCACGCAGCAGTGATGCCGGCCTCTTAGAGAAAGTGACCGGGAGCACTGCGGGTCCCGGGGATGTTGCCTTGCCAAAGGCACGTGGCTGTCAGCACCGCTGAGCCTCCAGAACGAGGCTTCACACCCCACGCCACCCTCCAGACAATGACACGTCTCTGAAAATCACCAGACCTCTCTGTGGAGCGCATTTACACTTCAAGTACAGCTGATTTCTCGTCATCTTTTTCTTTTAAGCCCTAGATCTGGGTTTTTTTGTTTGTTTGTTTGTTTGTTGTTTTTAAGCTTCATTAACGCTGATCAGTCTGCCATTTCTAATTTCCATCTGCATTTGGGGAGTGCATGCTCCACTTGGATTGCCCATGCTCGGGGCCCGGCTGGACCCTCACGGTGTGGGGACCTGAAGTGACTTTGGCAGAAGGAGGCAGGAGCAGGACAGATGGGGTAGCCACTTGGGCAACATCAGACTGAAGGGAAGGCAGAGGTGTGATCTGGGCGTGGAGCAGATGGGCCTCAACTAGGGAGCTGGATGGTGGGATTCCAGAGAGGCCAGGGTGAGCCAGAGGCCCCAGCCCCATCTGGGAGGCCATGGCTCAGGCATCACCTCGGGGAGGGGAGGCAAGCCCAGAACCAAGGAAAGTGGAGTAACTGGTCAAGGGAAGGGAGATGAGGTACAGGACATGGTGGGGTTTCGTGCTCAGGAACCTAGCTGTCCTTCAGAGACTGGGTCCCAGGCGCTGGAGGTACATGGCCATGTGAGAAACCACTCTGGGCCCATGGAGGTGGACTCAGTAGCACTTGGCAACAGATTAGCTGTCCAGGGCAAGAGCAAGAAAGTCAAAGCAAGCTAAAATAATAAAAGCTAACATCTACTTGAGTGCTCATTATACAGAGGAGGCATTACTGTTACCACACCCATTTTAAAGATGTCCCCATCTTTAAGGGGGCCTGAGGTGGTCAGTATCTCGCTCAAGGCCATGCCTCTGGGAAGTGGGGACTGGAATGTGAGCCCAGGCCATTTCGCTTCAGAGTCCAACTCTTAATCAGCTAAGTTAGTCCAACGTCTGAAAGCCACTTGACAGGGAATGTGATGGTGCCATGAAGCATAATAGAGATCACACTAATGAGATCCAAAGTCTGGCCTCCAAGCCCTCCATGATCTGGCCCCATCCTTCGCTCACCCTGGCTCGCTGGCCCCCTGCCTCAGGACCCTTGCACTTGCTGGGTTTCCAACCAGAACAGCATCCACAGGGCCCAGTCCATCCTGTCATTCAGGTCTGTGGTCCGGCATCCTCTTAGATGCCTTCCCTCACCCTCTGTATGAAGTAGCAACTGCCATACCATTCTCTGCCCTCTTCCCCCTTTTATTTCTCTTCATAGCACTTATCAACCACGCGACCTACACTATCAGTTTCCTTACTTGGTTATTGTCTCTCTTCCCCAACTAGGAAGTAAGCTTCACGAGGGCAAGGACTTTTCTTCCCTCTGTTTTGTTCACTGCCATGTCTCTACAACCTAGAAGAGGATCTGGCATATGATAGGCACCCAGTAAAGCTTTTTAAAAATTATGGTAAAATATACATAAGATTTACCATTTTAAGATTAAGATTTTTAAAGTTTACCAATTAAGATTTTTACAGTGTTTAAATTTCTTTAGTTATTGCTATACCTAACATGGAGCTCGAAGTCAACCCCGAGATCAAGAGTCACATGTTCTTCTGACTGAGCCAGCCAGACGCCCCCATTTTAACCATTCTGCTTCCTGTCTCTATGGATTTGACTACTCTAAGGATCTCATCTAAGTAGAATCATATAATATTCGTCCTTTTGTGACTGGTTTATTTCACTTAGCAAAGTGTCTTCAAGGCCCATCCATGTTAGAGCACGTGTCAGAAGGCTGTTTTCATTTTAAGGCCATGCAATATTCCATTGTATCTATGGAGCACATTCTATTTATCCAAGTGTCCATTGACAATCCAGTGTGACACTTGGATTGTGTTCACTTTTTGGCGATTGTAAATAATGCTGCTGTGTCCAGTGCGTGTCCAGATATCAGTCAGTAAAGATTCAATAGAGAATGTTTGAATGAATGAATGAAGCCCAGAGGCAGAGCTGTGTGTGGGGAGGGGGCATGATGGCAGGCGCCTCTGCAGACTTGGTGTGTCTGAGAGGCAGACAGATCTCAGGGGAAGAGGCTGGACTGAGCTCACAGACTAAGGGGCCAGTGGTGCTAACTGAAGCTTTGAGAAGGCAAGATCCAGGAGGGAGAGTGTGTGGTGAGGTGGGGAGGCTTGTCCTGCTCTAAAACCACTGCTGCTCACTGTACCGGGAGGCTGGACAAGGAAGGCAGACCCGCCAGGCCTCAGGCCCAGCGCAGCCGCATTCCCAGATAATGGGATCTTAGACAAGGCACTTAGCTTCTCTGGGCCTCAGTTTGCTCAGCTCTTCATCCAGGATGGTGGAACCTGCTTCGATAATTAAATGAGGGGGGCACCTGGGTGGCTCGGTCACTTAGGCCTCTGACTCTTGGTTTTGGCTCAGGTCATGATCTCAGGGTCATGAGATCACGCCTTGCATCGAGCTCCGTGCTCAGCGGGGAGTCTGCTTGAGATTCTCCCACTCCCTCCCCTAAAATTAAAAACAAAAAACTTTTAAAAAGATTAAATTAGGTAATATATGCAAAGTGCCTGGCACGGGAGTTCCCGAAATTCCCTGCGGGGCACTCTAAAGATAAGCTCGTGCAAAGTCATGGCTGCTGAGCTGGAAGCAGGGCCAAGCCATGGTCATGGACAGGGTTTGCATAGAAGGGCGGACCTGGGCATCCAGATGGTAGGGAACATGAATGCAATGGCTCAGAGGCAGGAGTGAGTGTGGTTACATGGGGCGGTCACCCCAGGTGCCCCGTCCCTACCAGGTGCCCCACCATGAAAGGCAGGAGCCAACCATTAGCCAAAGCCTTGAAGAGAAGCACCAGCTATGTGCCCAAGGAACTGGCCTCAGGGAAACTGTGCAGAGCCACTGAAAACCCCCTCAGATGGTGGCAGGTCAGCATTTGCATGAGAACAACGTGTAGGGAAGGGTTGGAGAGGCCTTTGTAGCCTCTGGGGCTATCTTGGTGGGCCAGGGGCCTGAAGAGGAAAGCTCCCTGCTCTCTCAGGCTCTGGTGGGCAGGGAAATGGGATGAGCCCTGTGCTATCTGTCCAGGAAGAAAAGGAATAAATTATGTTTCTCTTGTAATATGTGGCCGCCTAAAAAAAGACTTAGAAAATTAATTATCTGCTATAATTAGTGTAATGACCTACACCATTAGAGGTTATTTACCACAGAAATAAAACTTCTCTCACCATAAATATCAGCTCATCTTCCTAAAGGTAAAGTCTCGCAGGAGCTGCTGCCGACAGGCCTGGCTGGTTTCTTCTCTAGGGTTTTTTTTTTTTTTTTTTTTTTTTTTTCTGTCTTCCTCCTCTCTCTTCCTCGAGAACTAGGGTGCTGGTCGTGGGCAGGAAACAGGCACTGAGGAGTATATTATGAGAGTTGCCCTCCTATGTGCCTGCTGCTAGGCCCTCTTGTTCCTGCCCTGGGTGGGTAAGTTGGGGAGGACAGTCCTTGGGGACTGCAGGCTGCAGAGCTGGGCCCCGCCAGTCCCCAGATGCGCAGGTGTGGGCCCTGGAGACAGAGGGCTGCTGGGACCCTGGGGCCGTGATGAGAAAATAGACCTCTCGCCTTCCCTAGCAGAAAGGGGGCTTTAACGTCTGCCACACACTTTTACACACTTTGCCTCATTTGGTCCTTGCTGCAGTAAAGCAGGCAGCATCACCACCCACCTTTACAGATGAGGAGACAGGCTGGAGGGGACACGCGACTGCCCCAGTGAATAAAATAGCCCCAGAGTCTAACTACCTGCTAATGGCCCATCGGCCCAACCTTGTCCCACTGTCCAACCAAGAAGGTATGAAGATCCTTGCATTAATAAGAGGGGTGCCCCCTGAAAGCAGTCAGGCAGCCGTGTAAACACCCACACTCTCAACTAGCACCCTGGCAACACAGGGGGGTATCCTGTCTGTTCAGGAACGGGCAGCCCTCCCTGACAAGCCCCACGCATCTTGTAGCACCCACAGGAGACCAGGGTCACCCAGGCTGAGCAGGGGGCAGATGGTCATTTGGTCTGACCCTCTGTCCAGGTCTGATGCCAGAAGAGGGGAGGCTCCCAGGGGGCATGTTACCTTCTGACCTGAAGCTGGTATGGGGGACTCTAGCCTCTCCTGGACCCAAGGCTTAGCTCCAGATAATGGGGCAGAAGTCTGCGGGAAACCCAGCTGCCCCTGTACTGAACTCACAGTACCTGTAGGGCCTACCTGGGGGTGTTGCTTCCTCTGCCGTTGGCATCACAGGCCCAGCAAACATGGTGCCAGTTCCCATGACGAGCTTAGGCGAAGAAGGGCCTCATAAGCAGCTGCAGCCCAGGGCTTAATTGTGCTTCTCAATGAGCACATGAATGGCACTTGGGGCTGGACACGTCTTCCTTGAGCAGCACCGGCCCACACATTACAGGATATGTAGTGTCCTTGGACCCTGGTCACTAAAGCCAGCAGCATCCATAGACATTAACAGTCGAAAAGTGCCCAACGTGTTCCCAAATGCTGTTTGGGGGCAGTAGGATATGGGGTACCAGACACTTAAGGGATGCACTTTCCGTTTTCGCAGTCACGGCCATTCCCACGCCCAGTTGGGTCAAGGGCTCCAAGTATCCTCCCCGCCCATAGGTTCTACTGCTGACCTGCTGAAGAGATGCCCTTAGCCAGGTCACATCCCACCTCTGCGACCCCGTTTCTTCATTTCTAAAATGAGGGACACCCCTCTAGGTTGACTGTTTTCATAGGCAGGCAACGTGGCTAAGCCATTTTCTCTCTCCCTCCCCATCAGGCTTGTATGGGCTTAGCATGAATGTGAGTCACTTTCTCTTCCCTCAGAGGGGTGGTGTTTTAAGCCTTCTCTCTCACTGTAGAATAAAGTGCTTTGTCCCAGTGAAAGGAGCTGCAGGTGGTGGGGTGGGGTGGGGGGTGCAGAGGTGTTTTGAAAGCCAGAGAGCATCGTCCCAGGGCCCTGGCATCCCTTTTCTCAGACAACTTCGTGTCAAAGTGGTTGCGCTGAGCTGGGCTCACCCTGCCCCACAATCTGTGAGACCCCCGCAGAGACCCCCTATGTGTTTGCGGTAGGAGAGCTGGAGGCTGGGTGTGAAGCAGAACCCCTTCTTGGAGGGAGTCCTAGGCCAGCGATTCACATTCGATCACCCCCGGGGGACTTTGAAACTGTCCAAAGCTGAGGCCACCCTGAGACCAATACCGTTCAGGCACCGGTGGATTTAGAAGCTCTTCGGGTGATTCCAATGTGCAGACAAGTTTGGGAACCACTGACCTAGACCCAAAAGCCAAGCCTGCCCCCCCCAAACTCTGGTTCCTAACTTCTCTGCCAGGCCACAAATTAATCTGTGCCCCTGCCAGAGAAATCCTTGCTAGAAGCCTTCTGTAGCCTGCAGGCCAGCTCTTGAAGCTGTGATTCTGGCCAGGGGCTTATGAAGTCCCTCCATGAGGGGATGGGTGGGGGCGCCGCTCCAGACCCAGCTTGGGAGTGAACAAGTTCGAGGGCTGAGGGGTGAGCGTGAGGCTCTTCTCCGGGATCACCGGTGTACATGGGAATGCCTTGCACGATAAAGGGTTATCTCATCCAGACGTGAGCAAGCCATAAAATAAAAAGGCCAAAATATAGAAAAGGGCAAAACCCAAGTACACCTGATGCGGTCTTTTTAACTTGTAATGGGATTACTCCCCAACCCCTCTCCCTCACAGCCCACTTACAGATGCCTTTGGAACCTCCAAACCCCCTTCTATTTGCAGGGTAAGATCGCCTTGCCATTCATTCCCCTGTCAAGAGCCACAAGGTCAAAAATGGCTCCCCTCATTCTTTGGAGACTAAATCAGTCATCTCCTCTCTCTAGGCCTTGCTGAAGGGCCCTCTTCTGGCTCTTGTCACCGCACTGAGTCTCTGCTCCTGACCCTTCTTGCCCTTCTCTGTGAGCACCTTATGATGCTGTCACTTCAATTTAGCTCATTTCAATCAACTTGAACCTGGTGGGTGGCTTAGCGAGTTGGCTAGACTTAATTTGGAACCAACAAATGGTAAAAGGGAAGTGAATCGTTTACGGAGGGTAAAGCTGTTCTATTTCTCCACTATGCCTCCTGTCCCGAGAGCCCTTCCCACCTGTCCTTTATGCTACCTGAATGCCCACCGCTGTTCTCTTTGGAGGAGAGCCTTCACAGGGCCTGCGAAAATTGTAGCTACCTTTCGTGCAGGGAATGGCAAGCCGTTGTCCCCCATGAGTGATACCGCTGGTCTTGGTGTCAGAGAGCTAGGTTCAAATCCCAGCTGTGTGATCTTGGCAAGTTACTTAATTTCTTAAGCCTCTGCTGCCTGGTCTGTTGGGAGATTTCATTAATAATAGCCAGGATTTCTTGAACATTTACCATGTACCAGGCACTGGGCTAAGTGTTTTTGAGGCACTGTCCTATTTAACCTTCACAGCAATACAATGAGATCGGTATCAATATTACCCCCATCTTAAAAGCAAGGAAATGGACCCTCGGGTTCCTTAACCTCCCCAAAGTCCCACAGCTGGTGAGTGATGGAGCAGAGGTTATTTGACCCCAGATCCCATGCACTAGAAAGTGCAATTTCCAGTGGAAGAGTTGAGATTTTAGACAAGTGGCTGCCTTTTACCATCATAGGGGTTTTCAACTGATGTTAGTTAGTGAAAACCAGGGTTCTCCTGTCCCTGGAGAGTGAGGAGGATTGGGTGTAGGTCTTCGAGATATTAAATAACATACCCGAGGCCACAGAGCTAGTCCGCATGGAACCAGGATTTGAGCTCAGACTAGCCTACTTTAAAGTCAACACTCACGATGGCTCTGCTGTTCCGCCCAGCAGAAGCCCGTGTGTGTGTGTGTGTGTGTGTGTGTGTGTGTGTGTGTGTGTGTGTGTGTGTTGCAGTGTCTCATACATAGTATGGACTTGGTGAATATTATTATTTCTCCATAGATATCCATCATATATATTACTGAATCTGCTGCATATAATACTGTAGACATGTAACGTAGGAAACATCTTATGTGCTGAATGCCTTGGGAGAGTGAAGAAGCACCAAAGTATGCGTAGTTAAGATGAACTGGACCTACTTCACAGTCCTGCTAATGGCCCTGGGTCCTGGGCTCTTCTCCTCTCCAGTGGATCAGGGCTCAGGTCACCCAGAACTGAATATAGGAGAAATCTGACATGAACGGGGAGCCATGATCTCCTTCATCCAGGTCTACAGTGGACTGGGAGCTCCAGAATGAACACACAAAAACACTCCACGTGAGGACAGAGGGAACAGTCAGCTCGTTTGGTTAGGATGGTGTTCTCGGAGACCCAGGAAGCGTGTGCATCTGATCCACTTTGGGGCCGTTGGCTCTCCAGGCTTCATTGTCCTGCACATTGTCACCCAGCTCCCTCCTGCCTGCACACTACCCAGCACAGGGGGGAATAAGGGAGGGCATCGTTGTACAACCAGCCCGTGTTCCTGAAAGACAAATCAAAATTCACATCTTACAGATGTGGCTTCTCCGCTTCATCATTCCACACCCAGGAGGATGTGTATATGGTGAAGCAAGGGTATCGGCACAAAATTGCCTCCTCTGCAGAGCTTCCAGGCTGCTGGCCCTTTGGGGTGAGCAAAGCTAAATATGGATCTGGTGGAAAAAAATCAATCTGGTCGTAATCTGGTCAGAACTCTTCTCCTTTTAAGGGGGTCTTCATTTTGGCAAACATCTGAGCCTGGATTAGGCAAATGGTCTCTCGATCCACCATTCATTCCTTCAGTAGACATGGAGTGGGGGCCATGTAGGTTTCAGACTGCTTGTCATACTAACAGTGAAATATACTTTTTACAAAACACATCCTTTCATTTGATCCTTGTGGTAACCTCATGATGACCCCACTTTTCAGATAGGAAAACTGAATCTCAGGGAAGATATGTGCATCGCTTGTTGACATGCCGTTGGTAAGTGGCAGGTGTTTTCACATGTTATCTCATAGAAACTTTAATTTAATCCTTTGAGGTCAATATTATCTCTAGTGGAGATGAGGCTTAGTGATATTGATTAACTTACCCAAAACCACACAGTCAACAAGCGCCAGAGCCCAGCCCCTAATTCTGTATCTACATTATCTTCCCCAAAGAAAGACATACAGCCGTACTCTTGGAATCCTAGAGTGGACAACAAGGTATATTAACATTTGCAAAGAGAATGAAGCTACTCATATACCATAGGTCCTTTCCCTGAACCTCAGAATCCCCTGGCTTCTCCCTTGAAGTACTAGTCTCCCTGCCTTGACCTTTGATTAAAATATTTTCCTAATAGAGCTGGTCTGTAGCACCAGACTTCACAGATAAGTGTCACCACTGAGCTACCTGCAAATTACTTAACTTGGGGTTTTCAGACGTCAGCAAATGCATTGGTTCCTAACTCTGTACAAAGTTAAGCATCCACTTACCATGTTTACTTATAGTTGAGTTTTCTCTATAATCTCAAATGTATCTGTAGGTACTGAAAGGCACCCAATAAAAAGAACAATAAAACGAGTGGTTTGATCAAAGAAGCCTTCCTAATGGAAATTTCAAGCTCAGCTTTGAAAGGAGCATAAGTGTCTTCCATTCTCAGCTTAATTGTCCCGGATGCCATGTCCATAGACAGGAAATCTATTTCGCTGTAATAAAGAAATTCTTGCAGGCTGGGTGACTTTTCTATCCCTGCCTCAAAGCTGAAATGCAGGCTTTACCTGGGCTGTCATCCATTATGTACCTACTATATACGTCTGGTACTACACGAAACATCCACATGTGCATGATCGTCCTGAATTCTCACAGTCACTCCCTAGTAACTATTATTGTACCCATTTTGCAGTTGAGGAAACTGAGACCCAGAGAGGCTTAGCAACTTGCCCAAGGTCACACAGCTAATAAGTGATAGAAATGGAACTGGACCTCATCTGTCTGATTCCATGTCCACTCTTTCTCACTTTCTACACCAACTCTTAATCTTCTGTGCATTTGGTCTCCACTTGTCCCTGTGGGATCGGCACCCCATCCTGCCTGCCTAGGTCTGAGATGGGTTTATAGGGGCGAGGGTGTTTCCTCTGTGACATGAGAAGGAAAGAGAGGAGGTGTGGCAAGGTGAGGGGGCTCTAGTCCAAACTGGTGGTGAGCAAACAAGCCTGTCTGAGCAGTGACTTGGAAATCTCCCCCTCTGGAGTTAATTTCAGTCACAGTGTCTTTCCTATTAAATAGAGCAGTTGGTTGGCTGTAGGTGTCAGAATGGCCTTATAAAACTGGAATCCAATCTAATCTTAGGGAGGAGGTGTGTGTGTGTGTGTGTGTGTGTGTGTGTGTGTGTGTGTGTGTGTGTATGTATGGAGTGGGGTGGAGGTGAGAAGGGAGGGGGAAGATGAAGCTGTCAGTGTTTACATGTACTCGTGGTGCAAAGAGAGCAATTTGTTAGCTCTCTGCTGTTTGTGGCTGGTGAAATTCAGACCTAGCTCTGCTCTGGGCAGAGAAGCTGGATCACGTCCCCATGTCGGCTGGTCGAAGCTGCTTCCTCACCCACTTTAAGAGCTCCGGCCAGGGCTTTCTGTGCTGTTCTGGGGAAGCTAGGACACTGTTTGGGGACTCTTCACATTCGGGACATCAAAATCGCAAGGCTGTGATTTACCAGGCTCATCTATTCAGCAATGATATATTGTTTCCAGGGTGCCAAGCTCTGTGCTAAGTGACTTAACCAGATTTGTCTTAACTAATTTTCTTGCCAAATTTATGGAGTAGGAATTACTATCCCCATTTTAGAGACTGGAAAACTGAGGCTCAGAGACGGTGCCCAAGATCACAAAGCCAATAAATGCGAGAGTCAGAATTTGAACTTAGATTTTTTTTTTTTACATTGCTCCCCTGCATCATGCCTTTTAGTAACCTGTCGAAAGAATTTGCTGAGGAAGGGGTGACAGAATTCGGTACCCTGTGACCCAGGACCGGCTGTGGCTCTGTGAAAGCATATAAAGATGTGTCTATAAACTACTTCTCCACTGACAAAAAAAATAAGGAAAATAAGAGAAATTTTGCATTTCTGAAATGCAGCCGTGTTTTTCAAATCTTCACTTATGCCTCTTTAAGTATACCAACATGAACATTTTGGAAGCAAAATATGTTATCCACAATCACTTTTAAGTTCTTTAGCTAAAAAGGAACAACAGCTTTGCAAAGGGCACAGTAAAAAGATTAAACATCCTTTCTATTGTCCTACAAATATTAATTTTTCCGAAATGTACCTCCACTCTGCGTGACCTCCAGATTCACAGTGGGTGGGACTCTCCAGCCTGAGAGGGTCCAGCTCATCTGCACGCTTCCGAGGACCTGGATCCCGACAAGGGTCCGTCCCCATGGAGAGGTGGCTGGGTGCTCATCAGGTGCCCCCGGGGCCAACAGACACAGTCCTGCCGCACTGCGACTGTGTGGAGGCCCAGGCCGGCCGTGGCAGCCAGGCTGTTTCCTAGTGACCAGGTTGGGCAGAAAAGGCCTCAGTCCAGCCACTGGGGCTGGAATCGAGTCGCCGAGCGCTGGTCTCAACTTGGCAGTCCTTGCGGGAAGCATATGGGACTGAACAGATGGGCTGGCATGAGCACCCCAAGCTAGAGCCATAAAGGCAAGAGTGGCGCTGGGGAGGGGACAGAGAGAAAGGCAAAGAAGACAGGTCAGGAATTGGCCCCCCAAGCCCGGCCACGGCAAGGTGCTCTGAGGCAACCTCGAAGATGGGATGATGCGGACAAAGGAGGACACTTCTGCATTATTGCAGCCTGGGATGGAGGTCTCACTCTCCCGGGGACGCCCTCCCCAGTGAGGGGTGGTGGCACTTAAAGCCATCCCAAGGGGCTGAGGGACAAGCCTGCTGGCACCAGACTTGGGCGGCCTAAGCCTTAGGAGCAAGAGATCCCAGCTCTCAATCCTGTGCTCTCCTTTGCCCCATCCATATGCCTCTCCCCCTCCCTGCTCATTTCCCCCAGCTCAAACACAGGCATCTATTTGCCTGCAAAGACTGATTCTTTTTGTTTGTTTTGTTTCATTTTGTTTAAGCAAACCAAACCTAAGCTACTGTAAAGAGGTGAAGGTCACATGAACACATTAGTCTAGGGACCTGTTTTGTCTTAAGGCTGGATGGGTGGGTTTCTGAAGCTGGCTTGGGATGATAGAAAGGGGACAAGAACCAAGGATCAGGAGACTATAGAAGGAAAGACTTGGGCTGGTTGTGGAGGACGTGGCTCAGTCAGGTGATGTAAAACCGAAGGGGTCGTGTGAAAGAGGGCGTTCATTTATTCTCCAAAGCGTAGAGCCTGCAGGTGGGAGCTCCAAGGACATAAAGTTAAGCTCCATTATACAAAAAGACTTTTCTTATAATTAAAACTACCTTAAAGTGGAATGGATGCCTTTAAAGGTAGTGAGGTCCCAGTCAATGGAGGTGTTCCAGCAAAGCCTGAACAAGCACCTTGTTGAATGTTGGAGAAACCATGAAACGTTATAGTGAATAGCTCAAACATTTGATCTGGGTAATGTTGAATTCCCTGTTCCTTGGCAATTGTCCTTTTGGATGAAGTCATCCTGAGAACTGTATTGTTGGGATCGAAGGTAGCATATGAGAGAGAGAGAGAGACACAGACAGAGACAGAGGCAGACACAGAGCCAGAGAGACACAGAGAGGCAGGCAGGGGCTGTTGCAGACCTTGTTTATTAGGAGCCCACGCCAGTTGCTCAGGAGGCATTGTCCTGCATGGTCAGCTGGGCATGGACCGTGTGTCCTTTAACAAGTGCCATCAGGATCTGGCCCTGCCACCCCCTCTTTGTAGTGAGGAGGAGCCACGGGAGGAAGGTGTGGGAGCAGGCTGAAGTGTGACACGAGCCATTTCTGTTCGAGCACCTCGGAGAAGCCCCGTCATCCTGTGGCCTGGAAACGGGGACTTATTCTGGGTCAGGGGACTGCAGGGATGGAGTGTGCGCCTGTGTGTTATCTTGTGTCGCTGTGTTGTAGGTTGCTTGTTTTTTTCCTAAATGGCTCAGTACGCCAATGTTTGTGGAGCATCCTTGGAATCAAAGTGTCTTTGGCGTAATTATTGTTAATTGCTCAGACTATTCTATAAACTCATCCAATTAAGAGAAAGTTATTAACTTTATAAAATATCGCAGGCATCCCACAGTGCCATGTGTAGAAGGAATAACAGTTTGAGAGGCAGAGTCAGCGTGAAATATCATGCAAATGAGGAGGCTTATTTACTTCTTTTTAAAAATACGACAACATCCACACTGTGGGGGTGCGTTTCCTCTCAGTTGGCCAGAAACACTTGGGCCAGTGGCTGAGCCTGGGGGGCTTTCTAGCCTGGCCCACCTTCCCCAGAACCAGCTCTGGGGCGCATTTAGTGGGGCATCCTGTGAGCTCAGAAGAGGTCTTCAGCACCTTGCTCCCTTGACAGCAGCCTTTAGAACCCCAGCTCTACCACTTACCAGCTGTGTGACCTTTCAGTGCTTACTTAAACTTTCTGGCCCTCCGTTGCCATCTCCGCAAAATGGGAATGCTGACCTCCTAGTGTTGTCATGAGGATTCAATGAATTAATCCACAGAAAACAATTGAAATAGTATCTGACGTGGTAATAGCCAACAAATTTTGGTGAATAATGATATCTTTCTTATTGCTAGACTTTTCACTGTAACTGTGAAAGGGTCAGCACCTCCCTCAAAGGCTCCTCTTATTTGTTGTACTTCCGTAAGAAAGCGTAAGTCCCCTAACACTAGTCATTATAGCAGGGCTATTTGAAGATTAATCATGGTTGGGCTGTCACTTGTTAAATAAACGTTTTGATAAAGAATAACATACATATATCAAAGGACATAGATTATAGACATACAGCTTGATTTTTCATGAAGTAAACACATCTGGGTAATCATCATTTAACTCAAGAACTGGAACGTCCCCAGCACCCCAGAGACCCTTCCATTCCCCTTCCAGTTATTAACATCCCCCTCCCCCAAAAAAACATAAGATCGAATTATGCAAAGTGTACTCTTTGGGGGCTGTGGCTTCTTTTGCCCAACCTTATGTTTGTGAGATACATTCACGTGAGATTCGTTCATTCAAGATTGAAGCAAACTCAAATGTCCATCAGCAATAGAAAAAATACACAGTGCTACAGTCTTAAGATGAAATATTACACAGCAGTGAAAAGCAACAAACGATAGACACCAGTTCCCCTTGGGGACTTGGGACTATTTGTGAGAACTGAGATTACTGAGATTCTTGAGCCACCAACTGTGACCACCTTCCTGAGCCCCTGTGTCAGCTCCAGCAGCAGGATCCATTTCTCTAGCTCTGGCTCTCCCCTAGGCAGCGGGCCTGGTGATTTTCCAGACTTTCTGAGAGGCCTGATCCATGCCCCAGTCCGATAAGACAATGTCTAGTGCATTTGAGTGGAAATTTTGTGAGGTAGTGAGCACCCCATCATGAGAGGCATGTTAGTAGACACTAGAAGGCTGTTTGCAAAGGAGGTTCAAAATGCATCAAAAGGCAGGTTGAACTGATGATGACCCCAAAGTCCCTTCCTTCTTTGTGATTCTATTAATTACAAGATGGCCATGTTTACACCCTGCGTGGGCTGCAGCCAGGAGGCCTCACAGTGGGACAGTCTCAGGGCTGCCTGGATGAGAGAGAAACGGTGATTGTGACCTGGGTATAGACGGCAGCTCTGTCCAAGCGAGCAAAAGCTTTCCAGCAAGAAGCCACATGTCCCTGCTCTGTAGGGACTCCCCTCTCTGTTCCCATTCCTGGTCATGGGAATAACGTTCAGTAAATAAACCACTCACCGATGACCCACGGGTCACTGATGGGGACACTTTAGCCAGCAGCTACTTGTTCACCTGGCCCAGGCAGGTGTGGGAAATTGCATTTGTGAGGGCTGTCTTCCCCAGAAGGGGATGCTGCCTTTCTACCCACCCAAAGCACCTGCCTGGGGCTTAATGAGGTCCACTACCTAGATGTACTCCCTTCCCTACCACCTGGCCAGCCATATTGCCTCGGCGAGAATGGGGGACATCTGGGGAGCAGCCACATCTGAAGAGTGAGATGCCTGCTCCCACCTCTCCCTGAAACTGGCCTTGATCAACAGGTCCAAGTCATCAGAGTGCCCCCCCACCACCTGCTCCTCTCTGTACACGCCTGCTTCCATGACATTATGAAAGCAAGCTCATTCTGGTCCAGAGTTCATGCACTGAGGGTTGCAAGTAGAATTCGCTAGCTCCCCGGGCAGGCAAAGGGTCGAGACTTCGGGATGTGACGGGCTCAGGTGTGCAGGAAAAGGACGCAGAAGCCAACAGCTCTTCCCCGAGATAAAGGGCACAGAGCAACATTTCTTTCCATGATGATGTCATTGGCACCTTTGTTCATTTCACCATCACAGCAGCCCATGAGGAGGGTACCGCTGTCCCCACTCCGGAGGCAGGGGGAGGTGAGGAGGTTTCTTCTATTGCCAGGGACCTAAGTCACCCCTCCTGGATCAACAGATCTTTAGTCCCACATGAACAAGGAGCACCCTTAGACTATTCCACTGTAGATTCTTTACCAGCTTTCTTCTGTGCATGATGATCTGACCACAAACTGTGCCCTCTGTCTGCCCTGGGCTAGCCTCCAGCCTGACCCCACCCCGGGCCAGGATCCCTGCAGTGGCAGGTACCCACCAGTCTGTGAGGGGGGAGATGCTGGGGCTTGTGTGGTGACCGTGACTTCTTCTCGGCCGCCTCGGCTTCTCTGCCCCTGCTGTAGGTCAACTTCCCTGAATGTCAAGTCCCCTCGCATGGTTTCCACGGGAACGGGGGAGCTCAGACTGGGCAGGGCATCATGCGGACCAGGCCTCTGTCGCAGCTCCATTGCCCACTAGCTGTGGGACGTCAGGCATGCCCCTCAACTGCTGTAATCTGGGTTTCTTCTTCAGTCCCACAGGAGCGATCGCTGCCCTGCCTATCTCAGGAGAATGCTTTAAGAATCAACAACAGGGAATTAAAGGAGGAGGAGGAGACAAACCGAGAGAATAAAACCTTTTTTATTAGATAATGTGGCTTCACATTAGAATCACTTAGGGAGCTTTTAAAAGCCCGGATGCCGGCGCTGCACCCGCACCTGAGACCCGTCTATCAGTGTGAAGGCATCTCGGTGGCTCCACGGAGCGCAGAGTTGAGAACCAGAGGTATAAACTACTCCGCCCACATGTGGGGCATTGACATCATTGGCATTTCAGCTGTTAATTCATTCACCGAGGGCCTCTGTGTGCTGGGCACTGGGCTAGACCCCTGGAGGGTTGCAAAGTGCGCAGACACACAGCCCTTGTCCTCAAAGAGCTTGCAATCTCTGGGAAGACAGTGCAAAACTGCAAGCTGAAATCATGCTCTGAAGGCAAAAAAATGCAGATACGCATACGTGTCTATACATCTGCGGGCAGTTTGAGGGTCGTTTCTTCCCTGTTTTCTTTCCTCTCCCTGTCCCAGAGAAGCATGCAGGAAAAGTAATCGTAAATATCCAAAGCACCCCTCCTTCACCTGGAGAGCCCCTAAACTTCCCTCTAACCCCCACCCCACCCCAGCAGCCAGATCAGGTGTGGCCAGTAGACCTCAGTGGCCCTCCTCCCTCCAGACTCCCCGGCATTTGGGGAGGGGGAGGGGCGGCTGTGGTCTGCTTGCAGACCAAACCTCTGCCCTCTACGGAGCCTGCTCCCTGCCTACCCCCCCCCCCCACTCCTCAGTGCCCTCCCCTGGCTCTGGCAGGAGGCAGCTGGGAAGAGCAGCCTCAGTCCCAGACCCCCTGGGGTGGGTTATATTTGGATGTTAAAAGTAATGACACATCTCCAAGCAGTCCTCCCTCCTGCCTGCCTAACACCGTGAAGTCTCCTGGCAAGGAGGGGGCTGGCTTATATTTAGGTCTGGCATTCCCTGGTAGGCATCCTGTTCTGAAATGGAAATTCTTTTAATAGCTAGCCAGCCCTGAGCATTTAATGAGCTGGTGTTTGACTTTTTGATTTCTTGTTCATGGTGGAGGACTGTGAACTGCCTCAGCTAATTAGGGGTCCCCCCTCCCAAAAGCATCCGATTTTTTGGGCATGGGAAAGAGGAGAGAGCACTCCATCATTTCTCAATGTTCCCTTCACCTTTCCCTTCTAAGCTTCTGTGTCACCCAAGAGCCCTGCTTTCTTACTGACAGTTACCTCTTCCAGGAAGTCTTTCCAGATTTCTCTACCTGCCTCAACTGTCTCTTTACTGTTACTCTGAATGTGCCCTTGAGGCTTTTTCTGATGTGTCCTCTGTGTGTCCCCAGAAATATCAGCAGTACTGCAGAAATGCCTATCTCCCATTTGGAATCAAAGAATTCTAGGGCTGAGTTGATCAGCTAGAGACAAGGACCCCTTTAAGAATCTGATATTAGAGGGCATGGGGGAGGGGAGAAACATGGACCCTCTATGGTCCTTGGAAGAGAATTTGAAGAGAATTTGAAGAGAATTTCAGGAGTACATGGGGCCTCAGAAGCCCATCCATGGACCTTAGATTATGGAGTTAAACTCCTTGACTCACAATAGAAGCTGTGGCCAAATCGGAGAGGGAAAGTTACTTCCCAAGGTCACAGAGCCAACGAGTGGCAGAACTGGGACTGAAAGCCTGGCCTGTGTCCTCAGGCCACCATCAGCACTAGCCGGCACTGCCTCTCCATAGGCTCCTCGCCCACCCCCACAGGGCCCAGGGCAGGGGGCTCTGCATCCAAAGGATGCTCACCTCTTGATGGTGACCGATGACTCCTCTGCAAGGAGAAGCGCTGGCCTGGTCCCAAGCACACCAGGCCTCTGCAGGTGCTGAAGTTGTGGCAGGAGGGAGGCAGGGTGACATGGGCTGGGGAGGGCTGCACACTGAGGTCATCCTGGTACAAGTGGTAAGGGTATTACTAGCTCCCTTGCTCCTGAGCTTTCCAGAGTAACCAGTACTGATCTCTTTATTACCTCCTGGAAGGGCAGCTTCATTTGTCAAGCAAAACTACCTTTGTATCTGCAACCAGGAATTGATCCACAGCAGGGCTGGGGGTTGGTATGTGAGGGGTGGGGGCAGGGAGGCAGGGGAAGAAAGCAGGCTGGAAAAGAGATTGATAGCATGATGCTGATGTGGAAAATGAAAATAGAAACCTTCCAGACTGATGGGAAACATCTGCCTTGTCTGATGATATTGCCTGAGTTCTGGGATGGGGATAATATAGTTTGAAAGTTGGCAAGCCACAGGACTTGGCTTGCCTGGGCCGGGGATAAGCAGGGGGGAGGGGAGAGGGTCTCTCAGCCTCGCCTGGGAGCTCCATCTGGAAAACCTCTCCAAAAGTGCAAGAAGCCAAGATGGGCCCCTTTTAGCACCATTTGGTCCAAGTCTATCTGGAGCTTATTGAATACCAACTGCGCACAGAGCACTGTGCTTGGGACATTGGGGGATGAGCAAGGACGCCCCCTGCCCTCCAACCCTCACATCCAGTGGAGGGACAGAAAAGTCCACAGACAACTCCAAACCTCAGCCAGGTAAAAGGCCCTTTGGAGCTCTTGTTACTGGGCTGGGGACAAGGCTAAATGTGACCAGGAGGGCTGGCAGGTGTCAGAAAAGATGTACTGCGTTCTCAAGAATGAGCAGGACTTCATCAGGCACAGGAAGGAGGACAGGGTATTGCAGAGAAGGGGATGACTTACCCAAGGGCCCAGAGAGGGAAGAGGCGTTGCTGCCATGAAGCAGTTGGGCCGCTGCTGGATGTAGAGGGAGGAGAGAAAGGAGTTCAAGAGAACTTTAGGGTTTCCTAGCCAACATGCTAGAAGGGTACTGATCTTTCTGCAGGATGGGAGGTGTAGAGGCAGGAGGTGATGATTTTGTTTGACTTTGTACAGTCATTCCAGAAATACGTCCACTGCCTTCTGTAAGCCAGATACTGCACCTGCTCTTGGAAAAAAACCAAGGTGATCAGGAACAGACATGGTGCCTGCCCCCGTGGGCTTAGACTGCAGCTGAGAGACAGACAGACCTCTGTCAAGTGATCCCAAAACCATCATAAAGAGGCTGGTGACAAGAATGGGGAAGGACATCATACTCCGGGGGCTGAGCTGAGGGGCTGAACGCCAGCCCCGGGGATTCAGAGAAGGCTTCCATGAAGAAGCAGTGCATGGCTGAGATCTGGAGGAGAAGCAGGGTAGAGTGCAGAGAAGAACATTCCAGGCAAGGGAATGGCACATGCAAAGGCCACGCCAGAAAGGAAAGGGGGAGGGGAGGAGAGTCACCTCACCAAGGCCGAGAAGAGGCAGGCTGGGGCTGCCCTACCATCAGGGGCTTGGGTGGCCGTGGTGGGAGTTTTGTCTTTTTCTAGTTGGATGGCTTCCCATGCTGCTGGGATGGGGGGTGAGGGGTAAGCAGGGCTGCTCCCCCCGGGTGGGGGGAATTTGGTAGGAGATCTTAATATCAGGAACATGCATCCCTCCATCTCAGCCATCCTGCTCTAGGAATTCACCCTACAGAGATGGAAGTAGCCATCAGCGCATGAGCAGCGAGACCTATGCACAAGTGTGGGCTTGTCGGTGTTGTGTGGCAGTGTTGTCGTGATAGAAACCTAGAAGCAGAAACTTCCATGCTCAGATGCTCAGGAACAGAGAGCTGGTCAAGTGAATAGATACAGTTGTGGATCATTGAATACAGGGCAACCGTTACAAAGAAGGCAGTGGCTTTGTGTATACCCATAAGGAAAATCCTCCAAGATATTTTAAGTAGGAAAAGAAAATCAGAAAAAGAGGAGGCAAAAGTGTACGGCGGACTCCTAGGTGAGGTCTGTGTCAAAAGACCTAACACCCACATTATCCCTTCACCCTGAGTCTCTCCTTCACTGCCTGCCCTCGGGAGCCCTGGCACCTGCTAATCTACGCGTTGTCACTGCATTTGGGGTTGGGGAGCGGAGAGGTTGCCCCTAGAGATGGTTGTTGACAAGATCTTTGTTGACATAGCAACCCCTTAGTCAGAGAAGCTGATAAGAATCTCCACCACTGTCCGGGGTCTGGTGGGCTGGGGTGTATGAGTGCACTTTGTGGTGGGGAGGGAGGAGTTTGGGAAGAATGTGTGACCAGAAAATCTAGTTGTGGCAACAAAAGAGGGCAGGGGAACTGGTCTCTGGAATTCCCTGTTGACTCACAGGGAAAGAGCCAAGCAGTCAAGAGTGTCTTGTTGGCATGAAGAATGTGCACAAACAATCCATTGGAACTGGCCTAGATTTCTCTCCCCAAGCCATTGGCTGGGAACCGCCTGGTGCACACAGTGTTGGCGCCTCCTTGAGGGGAGCAGGTTACTCTGCTGCGTGTGTTTGGTGGTTTGTTACTCTCTCAAGGGGAGGTGGGGACGGGATGGTTTTCAGGTCAAGAGTGATCTGTCTGCAGGGCATCCTCAGAAGTTCCTGTCAAGCAGCATATAGGTTTTGAGGAGCAGGAGACAAGGCCAATTCCAGAAAACCTCTCTGTTTGGGGCCATTGTGGCCATGGGTAAAGGCCAGAGTGCAAAGCCCATCTCCAGACGGTTCAACATTACACCTGCCACTTCATTTCATCAAAGAAGTAGTATATAAAGTTAAAAGGCAAGCTACAGAACAAGAAAAAGTCATCTGAAATGAATATAGCAGTGGGCAAAAATAAACATCCTTAAAATATAGTGCTTTTCTAGAGTATTAAGAAAACGGTAACATCCGGAAAGAAAAATGGGCAAAGAACATGACAGAGAGTGTGTAGAAGAAAGAAAGAATAGTTTTGAAAAAGAATAAAGCAGAAAATCGACCTCACTAGGGATCACAAATGCAAATGAAAAGCAAACTGTCATGTTTGACCTCTTGGTTTGGCACATATTTAAAAATCCATCACCTTAAATGTTGGCAAAGGTGGGAAGGGCACTTTGGCAGACTGCAACCAGTCTTGAAAATTGATACAGTATTTACAGCGACATGTGTCAACACTTGCAGCAAAATGTATCAAAGAGCCTTACAAATATTATTTCCTGTCGACCCAGTAACTTCTAGGAATGTATCCCAAGAAAATAATCAGAAATACAGATAAGGATTTATAGGAGTGAAAAATCAGAAATGGTTTCAATACCAACAGGGGATTGTTTAAATACCTTCTGGTACATCCGTACAGGGGACTATCACATGGGCATCATGCCTGCTGGTTCATGAAGAATGTTCAAAAATGTAAAAACGTTCTCAGTTGAATGTGAAATGAAAAAAGCAGGAAATAGAACCGTGTACGATATGATCTCAACTGTACCAAAACGTATGGGTGTACATGTGGGTGTGCGTCGTGGGGAGGGGGGTTATATACACATATAAAAATAAAAAGTGTTATTAAGGAAATACACCAAAATGTTAATGGTGGAAGTTGGATTGTGGGTTTCAATTCTTCCTTTTATACTTTTCAATATGTTTCAATTTTTTTTATAACAAGTATACTTTATTTTTATGATCAGAAAAAATTACTCAATAAAAGTTACATCTATTTGCAAGGCTGCGTTAACCATACCAGATCATTAAGTATTGATGTCATCTCTCCGTTGTAGAATTGTTACATTCCGCAACTGTATTGCTGCTCAACTTTTCATTTGTTCATGTGTATCTCCCATCTAGATGTCCCCCTGCCGTCTCATCCACCCAGCATCACCCACGGTGCTTGGCTCAATGCCCTTATAGAGGAGCTCTCAAAGCACAGGTCTTGGGTCAAAATGTATATACTACCATGCGGATGAAACTTCTCTTAGCTTCCATCACTGTCCTCATTGCTCGAGAGCTACCATGATGATGCAGGTGGAGAGAGGAAATCTTCAAGTTGTTACTTAAAGAGAATGTGGTCTCTTCCAGTTTAAAATGGTCTGTTGGGACTTAAAGCCCAGATACTCTTGTAAGGTCCCCATTCTTTATCGGCACTCTTTCTTCCCTACTAATAAGACCCCTGAAATCTTTCTACCCCAAGATAGCTTCCGGGTGCAGGGGAACCATCCAGCCCCGTTGGCACTGAGATCAGACCCTGCTGGTTTCTCTGCCGCCCTCTCCTGCTGCAAGGTCCTGCCTTCATTGCCTGTCCTGCTAAGGTCTCCACAGCTAGTGGAGGTCCATTCTCCAGCAAAGTCTTTTCTCTCAGCAAAGATGAGGTATAGGGACTCTTTGCTGGGAGCCAGAGCTCCCCAAACAGGTTGGCCCCTACTCCAGCTCTCGCTAAGGTGCTCTGGATCCCCCCGCACCTGGCTGCACCCTCCCCACACCTCTGCAGCTAGTCCCTTCCTGAAAGCCTCTGCTTGGGAAGCTTCGGTGTGGAATTCTATTTCCTGCTGGCGTCCTGACTGATACAGCGGAGATACCAGCTCTGCCGTGGATGGCGGCTCCCAGGTGGCCAGCATTGGTCAGGGCTCTGAATGGCAGAGACCCAGACCAGAGCAGATGCAGATGGCATCACTTTGGTTCTGCACTTTCATGTACATGCCTTTCCTCTGAGGTTGGTAGGTTGACTTCCCACTCTGAATCAGTGGGCTGCCACCCCATCTGCCCCTCCTTCCCTTCCCTCTGAGGCACATTCTGACCCAGGCTCCCAGGCAGATAGACTCAGCCACAAAGCATCACGAGGCCATGTTGGGGTCAGGAGATGAGGTGATGGGGAGCTTACCACTGGAGTCATGGATGGTCAAACAGGCATATCTGGGAAGAGTCAGTACCTACCTCGCCCCCTCCTATGACAGAGATGCTCACTTACGAATAGTTTGCTCTCGGAGCCTCATGCTTCAATACTGTGTGGTCCCAGTCGATGGTGAGTTTCCTGAGGGCAGGACTTCCTGGCTTAGGCATCTCTGTATTCTGACCACTCAGCACTCTGCCTGGCACCCGGAAAGCTCTCGGTAACCGTTGCCTGAATTGATTCCCTTATCAAATTCCACTCTCCCTCAGTGGTACGGGAAGCCTTTCCTGGGTGAAGAAGCAGTGGTCGGATGATAGCACATTTGAAGAGAAGGGACATTTGAATCAAATCCACATTTCCCTCCTTGGGCTGCAATGATGAGCTAGCGTGAGCAAGATGAAAAATCACAGAGATAAATAAGATCCCTAAAATCTCCCATACATGCACAGAAAGGGGGAATCTGACATACTGATGATCTTTGGAACCAGAGCAGGGTCAGGTCAGAATCCATGTCAAATTAAGAGTGTCTTTGTTAACGAGTATATTCTACCTAAGAGAAGAGAGGATATTGTGGAGAGTTTATAGCTGTCTGAAATACTTGAAGGGGCATTGTACAGAAAACAGATCACATCCATTTAAAGGTATAGCTGCAGTCCATGGATGAACGTCAGGGAAGTGGGTTTCTCTGTAAGGCTGTTGTAATACTTGGAGCTGCCCCAAGTGGAGCGGGCGAGGTATATGGTGGTACGTTCCCACTCCAGGCAGGGATGACACAAAGACTGAGCCACGTTCTCCAGGAGAAGTGAGGGTAGACGGGCTCCTTCTGGGAGGCACAGAAGCCATGGAAAGACAAGAAAGTATTCCCAGTCCCTGGTTTCCTCTGTGCTCCCCAAAATCCACTCGGGAGGAAGAGGTTTCCTGAAGAAGTGGGAGCCCCAGCCCCAGCCCCAGCCCCCTGTACACCTGAGAGCTCAGGGAGGAGTCATCATGGCAACACTGACCACTTCAAGAATTATTTCCCACGTAGCCAAGAGCAGCGTTCAGCCTCGCTCTGCCCATGATACAGAACGGACAACTGAGACAAGGGAATGGGGAGGACAGTGACCGTTGCTATGTTCTGAGCTCATACAAGGCCCTGGCCCAGGCCCTGTACCCACACGGTCTCTAACCTTTACAACTGTCCACAGGGAGCTTGGGATTGGCCCCGAGTTGACGGATGAGGAAACTCATGGCCAAGGGCATTACGTGACTGCCCCCCCAGCCCTGCAATGGCACAACTAAAAGAACCCGATCGGGGTTCAGATCCATGTCCTCCTGGCTCCAGCACATCAGAGCATCTCCTGGAGCAAGAGGCGCTCACCCAGACAGCTTGCACTAAGGCCAGAAACCCCACCTTGACCCTCTTGTCTCTCCCTGGCACCCAGACCTCTCTGTCACTTGTCCAACCACCCCTTCCTCAGACACCTCCCTGCTCCCATTGCAGGCTACTCTGACCTACTGGAGAAATCTAGTCCAACAAACACAGACTCCATGTGCCCAGGACTAAAGGAAGCCAGGTGGTGGAGTAAATGGAAGTTGGCTGAGGGCCCCCGCTTAAGTGCTTTTCCATTCTGCCTCGTCCTTGCATTCTGGGCTGGGCTGCATTTCGTGGGACTCTGCATGGTGAGAGGGCTCTGTGCCGGCTGCAGAGGGACGCTCTCCGCGCTGGAGATGGAGGCTCAGAGCACGGGGGTGGGAGGCCTGGGCTGAGCTCGGCGAGGCCAGGGTGTGGTCAGCCCCGTCTTTCCCAGCCCCGTTAGTGACCCTGGGAAGTGTTTGGCAGAGTGCCCCCCATAGTGTGGGGGTAGGGGGTCCAGGCACGGAGAAGGGCCTTGAGGATTTAAAGCCTGGGAGGATGGAGGGAGGCAGAGTAGAAGGAAAGGGATGCTCTCCAGCTGTCATGAGCTCCATCTAGAAGAGCCGCACTGATCAGGTCCCCCTCCCCCAAGCCCACAGCCAGCAGACAGCCTGTACCACAGGCCGGGTGCTGGGAGTCCCCAGAGCACCTGCCTCATGTCTCCATGGCAGGGAGCCCTGGATCCCAGACAGGCCTTGTTGCCAGGGACACACGGGCCGGCAGACTGGCAGGGGAGAGATCTCCCTCCATTTCTGTCTCCGGCTCCTCCATCCTGGGCTCCTGGGACAATCAGGCAACTTGGCTTTTCACCTCATCTTCCCCCGAAGCCCTCGGAGAGGAGCTGGTACTCGAAGGAAAGGGGGTGGAGAGCAGGATTCAATGAGAGGAAAGATGTCTGTGCGTGGGCTTGGCCCCCCCCCCCCCCCGGAGCATGAATAAATAAACACCTGCAATAATGAACCAGCGCCTTGCCACACAGCTCCACCAGCCAAGAGAGAATTCCTTCAAAAGAATGGAGCCTGGTGTGGGTTCAGTATTCATGAGCAGAGCCCTCCTAGGTGGGGCCTCTGTTGTTCGGTGCAGTTTAACACAGGCCTTGTGGGGGGGGGGCGCGGTACTGGGAGGGAGATCTCTGTGCGGCAGCCAAACTGAATGAGAGGCCAAGTTCCCAGGACTCATCTCAGGCACGTGGTGGGCAGCTTGTCCGCCTCACCAGAGACCGTGGTCTGGGTGCCGTGGCCATGCTGGGCCCCTTCCTGTGAATGGCACCTCCCCACCCCCTGGGAGGACATGAAATGGATTTAGGCCACCGAATGTTCTATTCATTGTCGTGTACTAAACACCTGCCACGAGCCAGACACCGCGCAAGCGTGCGGGGGCTCCTGAAGGTGCGTGAGAGGCTCCCATCACCTGTGAGGAGCCCACGCGGTAGTGATCCCGGGGCATGGAAGGCGCTCTGCTCAGGAGGGAGACCTGGGCTTTGAGTCAGACAAGGTCGGTTTGGCATACTGGCTCTAGCCAGGGCCCGGCCACGTCACCTGCCCATCTGAGCTTCCTCCGGATTGAATGGGGATAATAACACTTTCCTTGAAATGTCATCTTAAGGATTATGAATAAGGTATTTGGCACAGTTCCTAGCACGCGGTAGATGCTCAGTAAATTAGAGCTGCTGCCTCTCATGGCAGTGTTTGACCCTGCTACAAGGATCTCTGTCTTCAAGATCATTCGGGAAATTGCCTAAGTTATCCTGTGTCTATCCCAAAGCTTGACATTTCCGAGTTACTCTTAGACCAGCCCCCCCTTACCTCCAAATGACTGCACTTCTGCCTCTTGCTGAAAGAGACGAGTTGTTCTCCCCTCTTTGAATTTAAAAATTCTTCCTTCAGAATGAATATCGCTGCATTAACCTGTGCCATTAGCCTTATGCTTTAGGAAATAATAAAATTAAATAGTAAACATTTATTGAGTGCTTTGCTATGTCTCAGGCCTTGTATGTGTTCTCTCCTATGATCTTCACCCCAAGCTTTGACTTAGGTGGTTCTGAATCACCATTTTACAGATGAAGAGACTGAGGCCTAGAATCAATCGGCACATGACAAGGTGAATATTCAAATGGCCCTTAGCCACCGTGCTACTTACACGTGGATTTCCCACAGCTTGGAATCCACGTGTAGTGGCGTTTGATTCAGGACAGAGGCACCATAAACAGCGAAAAGTAGGACCCAGGATAGCAACAGTCCTAGGGTGAGGGTTGCAGCCCGTTGGCAATTTCTGAGGTGGAAACAGAGATAGGAAGTGCCCTTGTCCTGTTGGTACTTCTATGCCTTTAAAAGAGAAGCAGACCCGGGCTTTGTGGGTATGTGGCCTCATCACAGCAGCAGAGGATGTAATGAGACTAAAAGGTGGTCCTTCCGGGTCTCGTTTCGGGATTGAGCGCAGGGCCTTGCTGTCCCGGGAGGCCTGACAAGGACCGATGGCCCTCAGCTGGGCTGGCTTGGTTGGACTCCAGCGTGCTCATGTCTCTGCATCCCAGGAACCAGTGAGTCAGAGCTGGTCCCAGGAAAGAATACGAGGAAGGCTAGGCTTCCCAGCCGAGGTTTGTTTGCTCTGCATTTTCCTTCCTGCTGATAAAACCTGCTCCCACCCATTCAGGGGATGATATTCTCATGTGTCCCCTCTTTTTCTTTCTAGTCAATGCTTATTCTCAGAAAAAGGCTGTAGAAATTTATTCTTACTAAGGAGTCAATAACTGAACACATTTTATAGTGTTGTCTCTCTCAAGGGTATTAGCATTTAAACCAGGATCACAGCTTTAAGGGAAAGGAATAAAACACGAATAGTGGAATTTCCGGTCATAGTCGATACCGATTTGTGTTTTGGATGGTGTAGTGCTTCTAGATCTTTCATAATGGTACCACCTACTCTAAATGTAGGCTAGTCCTGACTGGGGGGAGTGGGGCTCAGCTGGGCACTCTCCCAGCTTCAATAGGTATAGTAAATCTCCTGGTGAAGAGCTTCAGTGCCCCTCCAACCCCCATCCTCGGGATAAGGCCTCTGAACCTGGTCTCCTGATAGACTGTGAAGGGTTTATGATCCGGGATTGGGAATCAACGTGAGATCCTGCGCCTTTGGGTCTTTTTTGTCTCTGTTTCTGAGCCCGGAGTGCTGGGCCAGCATACCCTGGCATCATAGCATTTGGATCTGACTGTGGTTTATTTAGAACTGGGGGTGGGAGAGGGGCAGAGGGAGAAGAAGTGAGGGCAGGGTGGGGCAGGGAACAGCTGGGTGCCCTTGAGGGTGCAGCTGCTACGGAACCTGCTCTGTGGGTATACAGCAAAATGCTGGCTTTTCACACTTTTCAAGGGACAATCTCATTCAAAATTCCAGCTGAGGAGGTAAGAACTACCCTCAGATGATTCCTGTCCTGCTTCCAATCCGCCCGCTGTGGCCTCCAGAGACCCTCCCCAGTGCCCAAGCACGACGAGGTCCATGGAGTCCTATCACCTTGTCCCGTGTCACCTCCTCCTCTGGCTCTAGCCTCCCGGCCTCCTGCAGAAGCCAGCTAGGGAAGAGAAAAGGCCCTGGGCCCTCCACCAATGACCGTCTCCCTGCCTGGCAGCGCCCAGGGGAAAGAAGCCGCCATCTCTACAGCCGCATGGCACAGTCACCAGAATACCAGGAGATTATGACAGGTTGAGCGTTTTCCGCCTAGTGAGGAGCTGCATGCAAATGACTTGGCTCTGAATAGACTTAATTGTCACTGCCTGATGTGGTGGCTCAGACCACCCCTCCTCCCTCCTCTGGTGGGCAGAAAAGGGAGTAGGCAGTGAGGGGGATCCTGGGATGTGGGGAGGGACGGGCTCGGAATGGCCGGCGGGACCCAGAGCCCCGGGGAGAGGGAAGCTGGCATTTCCCTTCTGCAGGGCCAGGCCCGCTAGCACCCAGCTGTGCGCGGAGAGTGGGGATTCACTCCCGGACATGATCCAGAGTGAGATGTGGCCCTACAACCGCAAATCCCTTTACGTATCGCAGCTCAGCCGAGAGAGGTTGTCCCGCGCCTGCAAAGATATTCCCGTTTGGACAGCCGGGAGAGAGAGGAGGGGCTGCAAAGCACAAGGCAATAGATGCCCTCCCTCTGTGGTGCCTGCAGCCCTGCCCCAACCTAACTTCCAGAAACCCCCCACGAAAGTGCTAGCAAAGCCAGGCGCAGACACCAGGCAAGGAGAATCTGAGGTCGGCCAGTAGTTGGGACAGCCAACACTTACTGGCTGCTTCCTTCATTTGGGGGCCTTTTTGGAAATCAGTGCTGCTTCTCAGAATAAACTCATCCACTTCTCACCCCATCTCTGTGACGTAGGTTCTATGACTATTACCCACCATGTCTGCAGATAAGGAAGTTAAGGCACAGAGAAGTCAAGTAACTTGCTCCAGATCACGCTTCGGCAGAGCCGAGATTCAAATGCAGAACCTGGCCCTTCACTTGGTCCTCTGCCATTCTCTTCTGTATGGTAATGCGCCACCCACCCTGTGGTCTCCTGGAGTCAGCGCCGCAGCAATGAGCCCTAGGTGCCGAGTTGGGCTTTACTGCCTGTCTGGGCACGTACATCGCTGTTGGCTGATGCTTGTACATCTGTGTGTGTGGTGTGCCCATCTTCTGACCCAGCTGGAAATCCTTTGACTTAACCAAGGTCAGGGTCCTGCAGCCCTTACTGGGTTGAATACTGGGTTGGAGTCTGCTTTGATGAAAGCACAGGTGGTGGCAGATCGTTGTGTTGGGGAAGAGGAACACCATGTTCACAGGATGCCTGGGTGGCTCAGTCGGTTAAGTGTCTGCCTTCAGCTCAGATCATGATTTCACAGTCCTAGGATCAAGCCCCACATTGGGGTCCCTGCTCAGCAGGGAGCCTGCTTCTCCCTCTCCCCCTGCTTGTTCTCTCTCTCTCTCTTTCTGTGAAATAAATAAAATCTTAAAACAACAACAACAAAAAAAAACACCATATTCACATGGTGTGGAGCGGGACTGGGAGCTCTGCTGAGCAGAGAGTGCTCTGAACCCCTCCTCGGGGCTTTCTCCAGAGCATCACCTTTTTCACCCATTTTATACCTGGATGTTCCATGTAGGATTTCATTTGAAGAAAGGCATCCATACTCCAAAGAAAATGATCCAATGCTAGAAGGTTTCTAAGGGCTCATTCCATAGTTCTGTGAGTCTAAATAATAAGGAGCCACTGAAGACTTTTGGGGGGAAACTTTGGAAATCCCCTTCCCACGCATGTTATCCCCGCGATGGGAAAGAGTATGGACCAGAATTAAATTTGGACGTCCAGTGGCCTAGGGCTGGACAGCGAAGGCGGAGGCAGCTGCATGTTCCCAGTAGCAACCAAAATATAGGGATGGAGCCAATGTCACCTAGTCATGCTAGGAAATGGGGCGAGAAGGAGGGAGGCTTTTCACCTGTGAGGTTCTAAGAAAAGGTTTCTGGTTTTGCAGCAACCACCCAGAAGTTTACCCCAAGCTGGAGCAAAATGTTTCATGTTAATTGGTCAGAAATTCTCTAATTACTGAAAGGAAACTGGTACTGAGATCCATATTACTATAATAACTGTAATTCCACCGCATTAGTGTTATTAAATATCACTGAGTGATTGCTTTCTGGGTGTTTAAATTTTTAATGCATTTATTCTTTCAAAACTTTGGGTACCAACATCAAAAAAAAAAAAAAAAAAAAAAAGACAACACCAGAGACCCAGCTCCAAAACGAGACAGTTAGAAGGCCCCCTCAGAGCTCCTACTCAGATTAAACCAAAGCAATTTAGCCCAGATTTTGAGATAACAACAAATACACTTGGGTTTTGTATAACTGTGTCTCCAAGATGCTGTAATGAAAGTTGGCACTGCTCCCCAGGACCACGCAAAGTGCCTCCCTGCTCGTGTCGGCCCCTTTTGAACAGCTTACCTCTACCCTAAACCCTGAAGTTATATAGATAAGGGCAAAGAAGGGTTTGGAGTTTGTATTTGATGGCCTGAATGTAGACGGGGACGAAAAAATCAGAATTCTCAAGGTAGGGGAAAAAGCATATTGTTTCAGCCAAAGGGTCCTATGCTGCATTTTGGACGGCTACCATCCCCTAAACAGCCCTAGACACTGACAATATAGCAGGATGTACCTGGGATTGGGATATTAGCAAACCTGAGTTCTGATTTTTCATTTACTTTACAGTCTTGGGCAAATTGCTGAACTAATTCCTACTCTTGAGTTAAATGGGGCAATCAGTTTTACCCATAGGAGATGGGAAAACATTAAGGTCCTATGGAAACTATTATCATTTTTATATTTACCTTGTCAAAATGCATTATACCAAAAGGTAATCCTTTTGGAAAATCTCAGAAAACAAGCAGGATGGATACGTCTGTTAGGCTGGCATTTCAGATCTCTTAAGCTTTTATGGTGGGAAAGAGGAGAGCTAGACAGACTATCTAAGAGTGTCATGTTCTGCCCTTTTCTCCGTAAGCAACAACATCTACCCTGTTGGGAAACGTTAAATAACTAAATGACCAATAAATGTTTTACTTCTTCATTATATTTTTTTGTATCCTCCTTCCCCCGGCTGCCGCCCTGGGCCTGGCCTAAGTTTATGGATAGGACCAGATAGAACATGCTTTATATGCTCGATATACCTAGACTCAATGTGTCTCTGGTTAAATTTTTTTTTTCTCTTTAAAAAATAATGACAGTATTTCCAAAGATGCAAAAAGAAAATGAGCTTCTGGATGATGATTCTGGGGTTGACAATTTTCAAGTTAGGGAATAAACATTTAAGTTGCAAATGGAGGTCGGGAGAAGGCAGCACCCCAGTAAAAAATCAAAAGTGATCCAATGCAGCTCCTCCCAGGCTGACAAAGGCCTTGGCCTTGGACTCAGGTTGGGTCTTAACTGCTCACCGCCCAGCCCTCACACACTTTCCTTCCAGATCCCTTCTTTGCAGAGGTCTTTCTGGCAAGCAGGGTGACTTGGGGGCAGCGGGGAGGGCCCTTGCCCTTCTGGCGCTGTCCCAGGTTTTGAAATGCCATGGGTTCCTATCTTCCTGATTAAAGTGGCTCTGGAACGTTCTTCTCCAGTCAGCTGTTGTGTGGAAGCTAATTTCCATATAATAACATTTTGTTATTTGTAATAAATCATACCCACAGTAAGGTGACTGGGTTATGTCATTATTTGCAAACCTACAGAATGTAATTATAACATGTCTGAAAACCTCCATGCAGAACAGTGCAGTTCCAGCCACGGCACTGTCCAATAATAATAAAAATTTATATTGTGCTTTATGTGACCGCTCATCGCAGTAACCATTCTATGCCAAGGGAAAAGAAAGCCCACAGCAGTGACAAATTCACAGATGTGGAAACCCTGTAAATGCCAAACTAGTTGATCCCAAAGCTAGCTACTGGGTTTCCCTCTCATTTTTTCCTATGAACCTTTTAGAGTAGCAGACTGGATGTCCAGATCTGCCTCTGCATTCAAAACAATGAGCTCTTTTTGGAGTTTCCTTTTTATGCATTGAATGCACGTGTGTCAGCCTTGGCTAGTGTTGGTTCATAGGGATTCACTTTTTGAACAGCATACCTGCGTGTTCCCTTTTGCGTCTTTCTCCCCATGTCTGTCTCCCACCTCCCCTGCCTCATCATGATTTGTCAGGAATGCATGGTCCCACTGCTTTTTGTGAGCATTGTGAAGCAGGTTCCATGGGCAGTAACTGAGACACACAGTGGTATTCATCTTGCATCTGTTTTCTCTCATATTGAATTCCACTCAAGCATAGAAATATATTATTACAATTAGAAGTGGGCTTCCAGTTGTCGCTCCTTCCCAGCCTTCTACCGCTCTATGCCCTTTGGCATGCCCTGCTGGGATTTTTTTTTTTTTTTTTCCTGAGAGGCATGGCAAGTTCTGATTGGAAGATGCTCTGAAGTTCCAGGGAGATTGTGTTTCCTGGTAAGAATCCCACTAAGAGTAGAGCTTGTTGATTCACAAGGTCTGGACTTAGGCGTAGAAATCTCCACCATCCACCATCGGGTGCCCGAGATCTTCTGTAATTCTAGGGGGATATTCCCCCCTTTGGCCATAGTGGTCTTACTTTTATTGCATGTGTGGTGGTGGTGGCTCTCTAAGATAATTTTGCTTGGGGCTATGACATTTGCCTTCAAACCTGAAACTGAATTCAATCCACTGCTTTCAGCTGGAGCCATAGGTTTGTGCGTATATCTGTTTCCCAGGTATGTTTATAGTTATTGATGCTGAGTGCGGTCATTTATCATGGACAATACAGAACAACAAAAAAAGAATTTTATTAATAAGTTTCCTGCTCCCACATGATTTTGTCTTGGAGCTTAATACATGACATTTTGTTCCTTAGCCACTTTCGTCTGCATATTTCCACAGCTGCTTCCTTTCCATCCCTTCCCTCTGGGAGGTTTGTTGAGAAAGATGGTCTTACTTTGGTTGTGGTGGAATTAGAATTCGAAAGGTTGCTTTTGTTACCATACATGGGGTTGACAAAAATCTGTCTCAGGGTGGGGATGGGGCCGGGGACTGACATGGCAAGCTCTTCCTGACTGTGAGGTCAGGTAGGGAAATGCATCATTAGGGAGAGCGCCTCATCTGCTGTCTTGCGAGATTCTTGTGGAACTGCTAAGCAGGGTCATTCCTGGCTTCTTGGGGTTCTGGGAATCCTGGGAGGTCTCTCACAGCCTATCCACAGAGGGGAATAGTATGTAGTCTTAAAATGGTGCTTTCAAAGATGATTTAATGATATAGGAGAAACTTGTTATTATAATATAAAGTGGGGAGAAAACCCCGGCGTATAAAATTACGTATGAAGCTTGATCTCATGCCCCCCCTCCACCCTCCCAAAAAAGACTGGAAAGAAATGCCCCCAAAATGCATCAAAATATTAACTTTCTCTTGTTGGTGGGATTACAGCTGATTTTTATTTTCTTACTTCTGCTTTTTAAATTTTTCTGAGTTTCTTACAATGAATATGGATTATGTTTTAATGGGGGGGAAAAGCAGATTTTTTTTAAAAGCCCTTCAGAGACCGTGGCTCTACTGACTTCCTTGATCCCTATTCTGACGACTCTCTTCCAACCCTCCCCCAGCCTTACTATGAAGAAGGCCTTCCTCATTAAACCTCCACGATAGCCTTCCCTCACCCTCATTTCTTCAGAGACGTGTCTTAAGGAAATATCAAAGGGTGTGTGTCTGTGTGTGTCTCTGTGTGTCTGTGTCTGATGGTGTGAGTGAAAGGGAAAGACAGAGTAATCATTATATCAGGAAGGTGGGAACCCACCATAGAAATGCAAAACAGAACAGCTGAAGAGAAAGGCAAGGGTGCACTATAGAGGAGACCCATCCTGACAAAGGTAACAATGAGGAATTAAAATCCCACCATAGAAACTGTCAGAGGGCAGGGGATGACAGGCGAACTGAATAATAGAGAGGGTCTATCCAGGGGGGAAGGGGCATGCCCTTCACCCTCCCCTCTCCCCCTTCCCTCCCTGGGCTCCAACCACAGAGGACTAAAGACCCCTTGGGAGAGGAATGGGGGGATGCCACAAACCAAGGAGGGACCTGGGGAGTCTGGCCAGGGAAAGAGGACAACATAATGAGTCTAAGAAGGACCTGGAGCTGCTACAGGAGGTCGTCCCCCGCTGGAGCCACTTAGAGCATGCATGCGCAGGCCAGAGCCCAGCACCCTATTTTGCAGAAGCTGATGCCCAGAGGGAAGTCATGACTATTCTTGGAGTCTTAGGGCAAGGGACCCAAGCAGGTGTGTGTGCCTTGCTGGGAGCACTGACACATTGGAAGGGCTTCTCCCCCTGGTGCAATATCACCACCTTCATGGGTGTTGGACCTGGCGGGTGGTGGAGGGGCACATTTGGTTCTCAGAAACGAGCAATGGGTGCTACTGGCATGTAGTCCATGAAGACCCTTAGATTCACAGAGGAAAGCTCTGGCCCCAACTACCAATACTGCCCAACACTGAGAAGCAGCAAGAAACTTACTCTAGGGCTGAAACGGAGTCAAAAACAAGGACCAGTATCTGTGTATGTCTCTTGGAATTCCTTGAGGTTTGCCATTAGTGGCTTTTGCCCCTTTTCCTTTGCTTTGGCAAAACTGAAAAAGTTTCATGTCTCACCTCCCTGGATGACCATACCAGGTAAGACCTACTTCCCCTTTTAAAAAGGCCCCCTTTTTTCTAAGGGGTGAGCGGACCCCTTAGAAATAAAGCCGGTTCAATACACTGGTTCAAAGAAAATGGGAGCCCCACGTCCTGTGACAGGGCAGAAACAGGAGGGTCCGCTACTTTGTTTCGGGAGGCCTCCGGCCCGGGCAGCCCTTGGTCTTCTAATAAATAAGGCTGTAGTGCCGACCCAGCCTCTGGGACTGGGGGTTGTAAGAAGCCCGCTCGCCAGCCCAGGGTGGTTAGATGTCGTCTCTTCTCTTCAGCCTCATGCTCCCTTCTGCAGGTGGCATGGAGCGGCTTTCATCCTCGCGGTCCATTTGCCGGACTCCAGTTAAGGCAACCGCATGGCAGCCCCAAGGTACCCCCTGAGGGACCCGCAGCCCCCCTGGGTACTTCCTGAGTGAGGCACACAAAGGGGCAGCTTCGTAGCTGCCTGGGGGAATCTGCCTTTTTAGGGAAGATGTGCACGAGGTGGGGGACAGGTGGGAGAGGGGGGCAAAGCACACAGCTGTGCTAAAGGGCAGATGTCTCTTTTTCTCAGTAGCGAGGCCAGGGCTTGCTGACCACTGAGCATCTCTCTGTATCGACTGGTTTGGTCGGATACTTGCCAAGGGCGGGACAGGCGAACACAGGCCTTTAGACCATTTATCAGTGGATGGAGAGGCTGGGCCATCCCCCCACTATCCCCTCTTTGCAGGGGCAGGGGCAGGGACAGAACACCCCCTCCTGTTTAGTGACGCCTAAGTACAAGGGACTGTGCCACACGCTTTGGACCCCGATTTCATCTGATCTTCACAGTGACCCTCGGAGGTGGCTGTCCTTAGCCCATTTGTGGGAGGGAACACTGAGCCTGCAGGAAGTCACAACCCACGGGAGAGCTGCCTGATGGCAAAGCCTTTCCTTCCGAGCCCTGTCTTGGTGGCAGTTCAGCGAGGAGGCCAGGAGCTTGGGTTCTGGAACCAGGCTACCTGGGCTCAAAACCTGCTTCTACCCTTCACAAGCTGTGTGATCCTGAGGTACGGAATCAACCTTATTATGCCTCCATTTTTGCATCTGAGAAATGGGGCTAGTAATTGTTCCCACTTCATAGGGTAATGGAAGGGACTGTATTATTGAATACTGTAAAGCACCTAGGAGGTTGCCAGGCGTGTAGTGGATACCATATGACTGTTAGCTATTATTATGATGCCGGCTACCTACCGGTGAGCCTAGAACCTAGTGGTCCCAGTCCTTCATAATGAGAGGCCTTCCAAGTTAGATGTCCAGGGTGGAAGGGTCTTTGTAGCCCTGGGCTGGACCCCAGGGGAGATCCCAAAGAAGGACATGCGCAATGCTTAAGACACCAAGTGAGGACAGTGTGAACTCTGAGGATGCGTGCTGCAAGGTTACACTGCCCCAGCTCCACCCAAGCTGTGAGGCGTTCATAGCGGACACCGTGGCCTCCAGGAGGATGAGCGCCCTCTGGGTTAGGGAAGTGGAGAGACTACAGGCTAGGACTTAGCAGAGAGAGGAACATGGCGTGCCCAGAACTGTGCAGGACCCGGTTGGCGACACTTGAGGCCCCGCTGGCTGGTGTCCCGGGGCCCCTGCCCTTCCCGAGCAGCACGGCTTTCTAGACTGGCCCAGGGATCCTACACCTGCCCCCCTGTGGAGATAACCAGCTCAGATCAGGGACCCATGGCCTGACCTGGCCCAGAGCATCCGTGCCAAAACCCTTTTGGGGTGCCCCTTTTTGACCCAGCCCTGCTTCCCCTTTGTCCAGACCTGCAGAAAACCCACTTGAACCAAGGACAAAGACTTCCTGGGAGCCTTTAATATGGAGGTGGGTCCCGGTGAGGGGCTGGGTGCTCCAGCAGGCAGAGTCCTAGGGAAAGAAGGAATCTCTGGGAGCCACCTCCCTGGGACATGCTCCTTCCTTTTTCCAGAATGTGCAGCAAACGGGGCTCCCTAAGGCTTCTGCGACACAAGTCTGTGAGGGAGAGAAGTTAGACGCCGGCCCGGGGTCTGCTAAAAGCCCGTCAGAGAGCAGAGGTAATTTATGAGGAGGACACTGAAGCAGTGCAGACAAAGGGAGTGCAGCCCAGACACATACATATCAAAAACAGAAGCGTGGGTTCCTACCTCTCCACATCCCAAGACATATAATATTACAGATCGCAGCTTGCACGGTGCTCGCGTACTCCTGCGGTTCTGATATAATACAGTAAATGCATTGTGACAGTAGCTGAGTGGATTCTATGTGCTGAACAGATGTCTTCCAGCAGACGAGGTTTCTGTGACTGTATCACATTGTGCTTTCATCAATTATACATCACTCCTCATTATAGAGGCAGGCGCTCATGACGGCATGCAGTGGTTAAGTGAGAAACCTGGCCAGGCTAAGAAGCAGAAGGCAAACTTTGAGGATGCTTTTTGGGTTAAGATGGTGCTGGAACCCCCTCTCCCCCAAAGATCCCACCTCTACCCCCTTACTCTGCTACTGCCTTACAGGTCTTGATACCCCCTTCTTACACTACCTGAGCTAGGGTAATTTTTTTTTCCATTTAACAAATGCTTATTACTGATACTTCAAATTGGGTAAAATAATGAACTGCACAGACCCATCACCCCATCACTCAGATTTAACAACTGCGGAGCTTTGTCCACGCCAGCCTCCGGTCTCCCGGCTACTCTGCCGAACTGTTTTAAAGTGAATCCTGGCCTCTTGTAAATTTCACGTCTCTGTAACTCAGCATGAATCTTTAAAAGAAGTAGGGCTCTTTCCCGTAGAACCGTAGGATCTTTATAACCACTTATAAAATTAGCAGTACTGCCTTGTCCTGATCGAGTACCCTGTCTGCATCTGGGGGTCTTTGTGGTTTAAGTTCTCCTCCTAGTCACTGCCCTGAGACACACCCCACCCTGCGGATGGGGTAGCTATTGGAGCAGTCTTTCCTGTGGCAGCCCTTAAATCCCTCGTCCCCAGACCCCAGCCAGAGCTCAGGTCATATTCCGTCCTCAGCCTCATGTTCCATCTCTCGGCTACAGCAGGGCCACAGGTCTGAAGAGGAGACACCATGCACACACCCCGGCAGAACTCATGTGGGAAGAACAAGCAGCCCCAGCAGGTGTTGGGGGTGGGGCAGTCAGGAATGATGAGAACAACTTAGATGTGTCAGGCATGCAGGTTTTGTGTGTAAGCCTATACTTCCCAAAATGTGGTGTGCATGCCTTCATGGTATACCAGGTAATTCTAGGTGGCACGTAGACAAGCACTGAGAAAAAGAAGTTATGTATTTAATCTTTATTTAAAAAAATTAGAACCAGCACATCAACCCCGTGGTTTCATGGATTTCATTACCGTAGATGGTGCCAGCCAAAAATGTTTGGTGATTTAAGGTCAATTTTGAGAAGAATATTGCATAAATGTGGAAGCATTGGGGTGAGGCAAAAAAAAAAAAAAAAAAAAAAAAATTCCTGGTGGGACCCAGATCCCTGAAGTTTCAGAGCCTGGTGTGGTGGAAGTAAGAGATTTGAGCCGAAGTAATCTGAATTTCAGTCCTAGCTCTGCTCATTACCGGGCCGAATCACTCAGTGTCTCGGGGCTTCACCCTTTCAACTGTACAATGGGGCTACGCCTGTCTGTCTCGTGAATGTCAAACCCAAAGTGTTTTTAAACTGGGAAACCTTCTACAAAGGCAAATTTTAAGATACACTAAGAAGTCCCTAGTTTCGAGCTTTCTATACCTCCCATCACCTGCCCACTCCCTGGGGTTCCACACAACTCAGAACCTGGATCCAGCCGCTCCATTCAGCTCTGAGTGCGGCAGGTTGTTAAGCCTGACCATTGTATTGTAATAAGCATCGATTATCGTTATCAGCATTATTATATTTACCTAAGATCCCTGGTGCGTACGAAAATGCAGAGGGCCCTCGCACATCCTTTGCTTTACAAGAAAGATTTGCCGTGTCTAAAAACCATTTCTAGAATTAATTTGCCTACTGCAAACAATTTATATTAATGAAAACACATTGAGTTGGGGGAGGGGGGCTGTTCTGCCTGCAGAATGTGTTTGCTTTGTTCACTTAGAATAAAAAGACTTTGCGTGCGTGTTTGTTTTGAATAAATGAATATCTGGGTGACAGGAGGAAGGGCTGCCCCATGCCTCTGATTCAGCTTGGTCTAACAGTCCTCTCCAAGGGGGACTGCAATGTCGGCTGGAGGCAGGCTCTGGTCACTTGCATTTTAATATGTAGCGATACCTGTCATCTGCTTCGCTATATTTACAGACCCCTTCTCGGGCTCGTATTTGATCATGGTAGAGAAAGAGGCCGCCACCCCCTTCCCCAGTCTCATCTGAGGCTTGGAATAAGCCAAAGTGGGGGGGGGGGCTCTGAACCCCATCCCCCATTTCTCCCTGCAAGAGCCTCCCCAAACCATGCCTCGTGCTTCTTTATAGCAGCTACTCTCCCCCTGCATGTGCTTATTCTATTTATTTGGGTCGATGAGCCTCATTTTCTTCTGTACAGATGGCAGCAGGGTCCCTTGATCCTGCACTGATGCTCCCTGCTTGTCAGAGGGAGTGGGAGATAGGAGGAGGAGGGAAGGGAAGGAGGATCCAGTGAGGTGGGGTGGCAGGAGCCCCAAGCCACCCTCACCTGCCTGCTTCCCATCCTGGCTGTTGAAGTCAGTATTTGGAGCTCAGCCTGACCCACCCCGCCTCACTAGATCCTCCTGTCTGTGATTGCAAGCATCTCGAATGTTTAGCGCTTGACAGTCCCTGGATGATATCATACTCCAGAGCTCTCTGCAGCAGCCTGGCCAAGGCTGTGGGGTGTGAAGGCTCCAGCTCTGCCTCGCTGGCATCCAGGGCACATGTGTGTCTGCATAATAACCTACAAAACGCTTCATGCCCCTCGATGCACCTGCTTAGGGGCCTCAGGGAGAGGAGAGCTTTGTCGCTGTGGCATTGTTTGGGAACTGCAGCCCGTGTTATCCCAGATTCATCTGCCCCTGCAGTTTGCACGGGCTACCTAGGGCCAGACAGGAAACCAGAAGTCACCTAAAGGGGCCCTGCAATTACCAAGGTGGCACTCAGTCCTCAGTGAGTGGACCCCTCTGTCCCAGAGAGGGACCAGCGCATGACGCCTTCTGCGAGGGATCATTGACAAAGATGACAGAGAGGCAGCCTTGGCGGCGATTGAGAGCATGGACCCTTGTACCAGACTGCCCTGGTCTCCTCCGGACCCTGCCGCCTGCTAGGCCTGTGACCTTAGTGCCTCAGCTTCCCTGACCCTGAGCTGGGAGGGACAGTGAAACCCCCCAGAGGGTTGTCCCAGGACTGAATGAATTCATATCACCAGCATGCTCGGGTCGGCACCTGCCACACTGACGTCCCGTGTCAGCGTCTGAACAAGAAACACAGTGAACGGGTTTTCCCCGAGTGGTGGTGGATTACGCTGAGGCTTAGAACGATAGTGTCGCCGAGTCCCAGGATGCCAGACGTGAAGATCCAGGCAGAGAAGGGCAGGGATTCCTTCAGGACCACGGGGCTCTTTCAGGCCCAGGAAGACAACACAGCTCTCCCCGCTCTCATCAAGGAGGGAGCCCTCTGAGAGGACCCCGTCAGTATGGGCTTGCTCGGCCCCTGACTCTCTGTCAGGGTGGGAGTGAGGGACAAAGAAGAGGGGTGCATAACAAGAACGGCCCTAAATCCTGAACACCGAGGGAGGGTTTTTGTTTTTTAAGTCACATTTCCTCCCCTTTCATTTTCCACTCCCAGAAGAGTAAACACTCTGGATCTCTCCTCTGCTCCTTTAGCTCATCATCTCTGTGATGGCTCTGCAAGGCAGCTGGGGCCCCGAGGCTGCAGAGAGACGTGGAGAGCATTGGCCCGACTCAGCTCTGACAGGCAGTTCCTCCAGCTGGGGTCCCAGGACCCCTGCAGGAGGCAGGGGGAGGGCGGGAGATGTCATCAGTCCTCGCAGCCTGGACCAGGGTGACAGCACTCACCAGCATGCCCCAGACCGGCAGTGCGTCTGGGGAACACAGCAGGTAGTGGGAGGCCCTGCCCGGGGCTGCAGAAGAGCTAGGTGGCTGGGGACAGCATGACGGAGACATTGCGAGAAACACGGAGTAGCATGTCAGGAACCTGCCTGGCTGGAGCCCTGGCTCTGCCATCTTCCAACTAGCTGACCTCGGGCGAGCTGCTAACCCTGTTTCGCTGTCAATTTCTTCAACTATTAAATAGAGGTAATAATAGTATCTATATCATGGGTCTTTGGGAGAGATTTAAATGAGATGATGCCCATAGCATTGGTTCATTGCCTGACAGGTCAGCTATTTCAGTTAATCTAGATGAGTGAGGGCAGTGATGACAAATCTGGACCCAAGTAGGCATCCCCTGGGATAGCAGCAACAGGAGTGGCCCCTGGCAAAAGTTGAGAGCCTCCTCCCTGAGGCCGCCCACCCAAAGAATCTGTCCAGAGAAGAGCCAACTTGGTCGTGTGTCTGTCCTAGAGGCTAGGATCCGAGGGGGCTGTGGGAGACCGTGGGGCAGCATCCTACAGAGCCTCCCCTTGTGATCATCACCACACTCCAAAACAGTCTGCTGGGCCTCGGCACTGGGCAGTTTCTATCCCCAAAAGCTGGGTACAAGATGCAGTAAATCGCTAAAACACCGGGAGATGTTACCGGCGGGGACGGGGCGGGGGGGAGACTCATTCCTCTTCGGCAGCATACCCCAGAGCAGAAGAACGGTTCATATTGCACTGCTCATGGAAGGCTGGGGCCCGAAGGCTTCTCCCTGCCCTTGGAAACCCATCATGGAAGCAGCATCCGATTCTCTCACGTGCCTTTCCTGCTCCCAGCTCCTCTCCTCTGGACTGACGCTAGTCCTCCTGCTTTCTGCTTCATCTTACCTACAGTCTGGATCCTGTCCTGCCCGCGCGATCAGATAGAAGGGATTGAACAACCAAGCTGAGAAGAGCGCAAGCTGGGTCAAAGCCCCAGCTCTGCGGCCTTGGTCTGGCTGCTCCCCCTTCCTGTGCCTATGCCCCCCGCTCTGAACTCAGCTGGGGGAGGCGGTGACTAACTTATTGCTAAGACCTTTTTCGGCTCCAGCTTTCTATTAACCAAAGTCTACCTTAGCTATTTGGTGGGGCCCCAACCTGGTGTCTGCAAACCCTGGGAAGAACTGCCCATGCAGAAGGCAGGATTCCTTGGTGTCCCCAAATAAGCACAGAGAACAAACCTCGAAAAGGCTCAGTACCTCTGAGATTTTCCTCTTTCTACCCGAGCTGGACTCTGCCAGGAAGACATCACTTTTGTCCTGTCATTATTGGTGTTGCTGCTGCCATGACAATGAGGGGTTCTCAAACTCTTGCCCTAGTGATATCTGATGGGGTCCTTCCCTACTCCTCGATGCTGTCTGAACGTGACATTCAGGAGTTGAGACGTGTATACAGCACTGCCGCTCACTGCCAGCTGGAGGCTGGCGCGGGCTGGTGAGTGTCATTAGGGAACGATTCGGCATGGCACTCTGCATGGGGTTCCTGCTCCATCCGTCGCCAACGGAACCTAGACTTGGGCGGCAAGAGAAGGCAGAAGGAATAGAACTATGGGAAGCCACATGGAAGGAGACAAAGTCCGGCCTCTGCCGAGGCACGTGGTTTGTAATCACCATTTCCAGGGAGGGGAGGCCTGGGCATGTCTTCCATCGTCATCCAAACCCTGCCAAGGGGGGCATCCTGGTCCCTAGTGAATATAATAACTGTTGCCCAGAGAGGTTAAAGAACTTGGCTGACGTTGCACAGCTAGAAAGAGCAGAGCCACGTGTCCACACATTTTCCAGGATCCTATACCTAGCCTCAGTTAGTCTGTCTGTAAAATGGGGGTCTCACCTGATTGTGCATTGCTTTGTAAACCGTGTAAAGGTAAACGTAGGCGTGGGGAGAGGGGTGGGTCGTGGGGGCAGATGTGACAGGCTGGGCAGAGCTGAGGCCACCCTGTGCTTTCAACCCCCTTCCCAACACCATTTAAATACCACCCGGTGTTTTACGTGGGAAAATGGGAACTAGAGAGAGCCAGATTAAATCCATCTCCCCAAAATGTCCTGGATGTAGACTTTCACGTCTTGCAGCAAGCTCGCATCTGCCCGAAGAGAGGAGTAAAATGTACATTTGGAGCTTGGGCATGCCGTGTCTGGGAAGAGAACATTTGGAAAAGAAAGTGTCCTTGCTAGGACTGATTTCGGATCCATAAAAGGAAGAGGTTGGTCCAGTGGATCCAGAGGTTGGTTCTCAGGTCCTGCCTCCCGGCATTCTAGAGTGCCAGAAGTGGTCAGCCACCCAAGGGCATTCATGCCTTTATCAGCAAATATTTCCTGGGAACCTCCCCTGCTCCAGGCAGGTGCCGGATGCTTGGGACATTCAGTGAATCAGAGACCATCCTGCCCTCGGGGTTCTCAGGCGGACCATCCGTGAACGGCCCGTGGTATAAACACACAGGCTCTGAGAACATGGAAAGGTGTGATTCATTCTGACAGGAAATTGGCCAAAACGATTTCACAGAGGAAGTGACATTTCAGCTGAGCCTCCAAGGAATGAGTGGGGTCCCTGGCCGAGTCACTCCCTGTCCCCGAGCGCCCCGACAGGCACCAGTCCTCCCTCCTGCCACCGCCGCCTCCTCTAAGCGACAGCTCAGGGAAGATCAGCAGGGGGTGCTGTCGGAGGTCGACTGGGCGGCCCCCAGGGGACTGCAAATACCCCCTGAATACAAGGGCTCCTCTTGTTTATGCACGTGTACAGATGTATTTAGTAGAAGCTGTAAAACCGCCTTTTCAAACAACAGATAATCCCTGCCCGATCATCTGTACTGGATTTGAAACACGCGTTTGGGGGTAGAAAATACGAATTCCTAATTCCGTTTTGCTGAACATCGAAATGGGATGAGTCACATGGAAGCGCTGAATGACTGTGAATACAGGAAGCCCTGAATAATCCTGAGGGAGAATATTGGCGAGGATAATCCGGACCCGAATCATCAAGATGAAGCTGCAGCAAATACCCAGGCCACCCATTGCTAACTGGTGATATCTGCTATGGCTCTAAGTCATATCGTAATAACAAGAGCTAATATTTTGAAGCCTTGCCATGTGCCAAGCACTGCTCTGGGCACTTTCCTCATCCAGCAGCTCGGGGAGGTGGGTACTGCTGTGAAACCATTTTACAGATGGGGAGACTGAGTACCTGCCCCAAACCCGTGCCCTCTGCTGCTGTGTTATACTCCGATAGGCCCCATCATCTCTGTTCACATCTAACAAGCGACACTCGAGAAGCTACCGAACACCAACTAGAGTGACCGCACACCCCACCAGAAGGGACGTACGTGTCTGATTTTTCCCGACTCCGAACCCAGAGCAAACAGTGGAACTGCCGGAGCCAGCCAGGCCCTGAGGGCTTTGCTCTGAGGACTCTGAAGGGTCAGGAGAAGGGGTCCAGTATTGCACCGAGCAAGTGACATTGATGCCATCAGGCATCCACGGACGATGTGCTCTGGATCCGGGCAGACCTGGTCCCAAGCGATCCCTTGATAGAACCACAGTCACAGGCGAACACCTTGCTTTCTAGCTTGGCTTTGGGGTTGGTTCTTCCTCCTAAACATCCCCATCTTGGGTAGAAGCTGGCTCCTCAGAGCTGGTAGGACTCTAACCTGGCAGGTGGGAGTGGAGGTGTGTGGCAGGTGATGAATCAGACCGAGAATCCCCACCTGAGTTTCAGATGTGGAAGTGGAGCTAGACCAAAGACGCTGTTCCTGCCCCTCGGGGTTAGAGCCCAGAGTTAGAGACAGGGGAGATGGGGCCGGCATGAGTCAGTCATCTGAATGCAAGGGGACAGAAGCGGAAAAGAATTTAAATGTGTTTCTATTTTCTTAGTTCCCTGAGGATCCCTCAAGGTTGCATGGGGAGGTGGGGGAGGAGGGAGCGGGGAGTATAGGAAAATCTCCACAAAGCAGGCCTGGCCCCTGGCCATGAAGAGATGCACCCCTCCCCGCCCCCAGCAGGGTACCAGGAAGCTCTCCCCACCCCCCAAAATGTCAGAGCTTTCCTTTGGCTGAAAGCATTGCACCTGTTAAAATGCAAATTCTTGGAGAAGAGCAATGTTAGACCATATGGGTCTTTTACACCCCTGGCTGATGAGGCCCGTGATCATAAATAGGGACTGTGGGCTGCAAAGGACTTCTGAGACTTCCGGGAGATGTACAGAGGGCACACTCTGCCCAGGTGTCAGGGCAGAGGGTGGTGTGGGCCTGTACTGTCAGACACTCCCCAGGACGCCCAGGCTAAGGTGGGTGCCAGGAAGCAGACTCATACACGGAAGGAAGTGACTAGCAAGGCAAGGTAAAGTAACGGTGCTCAAGGCAGTAGCTGAAGGGACAAAGCGGCAGGCTGGGGTAATCAGGAGTCACCCACAATGAGACGGGGCTACAGCTGAGCCTCATAGGACAGCAGGAGATTCACGTGGGGTGAGATGGCGCCAGACCATAGAAGCTGACCGAGCAGGTGCACACTGTGCCTAGTGTCCCGTGGGGAAAAGGAAGCCCAGGTGTGTGGGGCAGAGGGGTGCTGAGCTGGGAGCCGTGTTCGAGATTTGCCTGCCACCAGGGTACACAGGAGGAACTGGAAGGGGACAGACCAGAGGCGAGGAGGCTCAGGTGTGAGAGGTCTGGTGATGTGGATGGAAGGGGCTCTGGAAATAGGGAAGAAGAAGTGAGGGGTGAGGATCCCAAGGCTGTTTAGTCCCCCAAAGCCAAGTGGAAAGGGGAAAGGCCATGGTTTCATGATAGAAGATCACCTGGTCACTGGGTGACCTTGAGTGACTCACTTCATCTCCCTGGGCATCAGTGTTCTCATCTGCAAAATGGGAATGACAATGCTACTAACACCCTCCCCACCCCACCCCCGACACAAAGCTGTTGTGAGAATGACATGAGATTATAGTATGACAGTGCTTTGGAAAGGGCAGAGGGCTGTGCACAGTTTTGGTCCATCTTTCCCCTTAAAAATCAGTATGGAAAAGTGGCATCCCCATCCTCCCGCCTGACACTCAGGCTCCTTCACCTCCAGCCGATTTCCTTCAAAACACAAATGGAAAATATTTCTTTCCAGGACACGGGGATAAACTGACCAGGCTACTGGCCACCAGAAGTCACTGGTCTGGGCTTTCCCAGGCCACCCAACGCTGCCCTGGGGCCCGAGGGATCCACATCCAGCACAGACACAACCCACTGGCCAGGGCACCAAGCTCAGCCAGTCCCGGAGACAGAGGGTCCTGGCATCGAGGCAGGGCCCTGTGGGGTGTGTCCTTACCCTCACACTCTGGGACTCTCTGGTTTTTCCTCGGCAGGCCTGAGGATCCTCCTCACTCTCCCTCCTACAGGAGCACCTCTCCCTCCCTTCCCCAACCCCCATATGCTTGCCCAGGCATCCTTAGGCACAACCATTTAATTTATTTATATTTATGAAACCTCCCAACTAGGTCAGTGCACTTTCATGCACATCTTAATAATTGTTGATATAGTGGGGGAAGAAGAGGGTCACGTGGGCTCTAGGAACCGACTCATCCCCTTCTCCTCCAGCGAGGTCATCGGGGACCCCGTGCAAGGAAAATGCCTTTGTTGGTATACTAATTGCTGAGCCCATTTCAACCCTGCCTTCCCCAGCCCCCGTCAGCACTTCTCTGAAGATATGGAGAATGGCTTTGTGGTTTCACCACATTGCACCCCTTGATCCCCCCGGACTTGTAAGTGGATACAGAGCCCAAAACCAACAAAGCAGCAGCCGAAAGGAAATTAGACACTGAGTCCAAAAGAAACCAGGCTGTGATTCTCAGAATAAATAGAACTCAACCTTTCTCTTCTGCAAAGTCCCAGATTCTCTTCTCGCCCCCTGGACTCATCCCTGTCTTCTCAAAATGCACTTGCTCCGACTCCATCCAGAAACCCACATCCCAGGGCCATGGAGGTTTCTGCCTCTGTGAGAACCGTGGCGTGTTCCTCAGAGACAGCTGTGACCTAGGGGTTGCTAAGTCACATAGAAAAGGAAGCTCATTTTGAGGAGATAGGAATGAGCTCAGGGGACAAGAAGGGCCACTGGAAAAGGAAGGTGCATCAACGCAAATAATTAACCAAATATGCCAATACGGGTTTCTAGAAAGGCCGTACCCGATATGCTTGTGGAGTGCCACCATGATTAAATCCGTGGGCTTTGAGGTGATTTACTAGCTGTGTGACCTCAATCAAGTTAACATTTCTAAGCCTCCGTTTCTTCATCTATAAAACGGGGATAATACTAGTATGTAAATCAGAGTTGTCTTGAGGACGAAAGGAGATAATGCACGCACATAAGATTCTTTTTTTTTTTTTTTAAAGATTTTATTTATTTATTTGGCAGAGAGAGACACAGCGAGAGAGGGAACACCAGCAGGGGGAGTGGGAGAGGGCGAAGCAGGCTTCCCGCAGAGCAGGGAGCCCGATGCGGGGCTCGATCCCAGGACCCTGGGACCAGGGCCTGAGCCGAAGGCAGATGCTTAACCGACTGAGCCCCCCAGGCGCCCACGCACGTAAGATTCTTAATGCATGGATTTCACACGTTCATCTCCAATGCATTGTGTTAGGTGAAAGAAGCCAGTCTCGAAAGGCTCTTTGCCATATATTTTCATTCCTATGACATTCCAGAAAGGGCAGAACTAAAGGGACGGAAAACACCAGTGGGTCCCCGAAGCTGGGGGCGGTAGGGGGGGAGAGGGTCTGATGACAAAGGGACAGAAGGCATGTAGCAGGTGATGGAGCCGCTCTGTACCTCGATGCTGGTGGCGGTTATAAGAGTCGGTGTCTATGTCACAACTTATAGAACTGGGCACTGGAAGGGTGAGGTTTACTGCATGCAAACTGTCCTTCAATAAACTGACCACTCAGAGAAGAAGATCGTGCGTTCATGTCCAATCCTTAACCCACAGTGTTCACTAGATAAGAGCACTTTGCGCAGTGATTGGGTGTGATAGGGCAGCTTCTAACAGTACCGTTCTGGTGGGGAGCCCCCTCCTGCCTCACAGCGCCGATGGGCATGGCACATTTTTCACAGGGGCAGAGGGTGGAGTTACCCGCAATCCTTCTTAAAGGAGGCACGGCTTTGGCTTTGGCAACCTGCGTTGGCTCCTTCCGGTCTGTGACATGTGTTGAAGATATTCCACCTCTCTGGCTCACCAAGTAGTTCTGCATAGGAATGACTGCAGGGTTTTTTGTTGTTGTTGTTCTGGGTTGAATGCCCGGGCAGGCTGGCAGACCTGGGGCCCAGCCTCAGAGCTTAATAGCCACCTTCTCAACGATTTCATTGTTCTGTAATCTGTATAATTTTAGGACCCTGTTCGGCACCTTCTCCATGCTCGTGGTTCCCATTAATAATCATGATCAGCACTTACCTAGGTGCTTTTCATTTTCAAAGCCCATTAATTAACACTAATTAATCCACACAGCAGTGCTGGAAGGAAGGGGCGCTATCATTATCCTGGTTGCAAAAAAAAAAAAAAAGGCAGAGTGGAAGAAGGCTCCAGGTGACTTGCCTGTGGCTGCAAAGTGTAGGGAGAGAGAAGGAAATCTAAGCAGAGAACCCTGGTACCCTAGATCCCAGCTCGAGGCTGCAACTATTCATGATCGTTATCATGGCCAATACTTATTGAGCAATTATTGTGTGCAAAGCACCGCACAAAGAGCTTCCCATGCATTTTGTCAATGATTCATCACAGCAATTCTGGAAGGACCTGAAGCTAGGGAGCATTCCTTCTTACGAATCAAGAAATGGAGACACAGAGAGAGGAGGTAGCTGCCCAAGGTCACACAGCCAACATAGCCCGCTCTCGTCTCACCGACGTCACTCTACCCCCGCTACCAGATGGCCCCTTAGAACTAAAGCTTGCACCAGCCGACGCCCAAGTGGGAAAGCTGCTGGTGACTTCGCCTTGTTCTCCTCTAGTGCAAGGAGGGCCAGAAAGGAGCTTTGGAGCAAGTGCTGGTGCAGGAAGTAGAGAACAGAGCTGAACCATAGGACCACCTGAGGAGCCAGAGGCTTCCGACCCCTGAGCACATTTCCTCCCTATTCTCTGCCTCACTTTCCTTGCTTAGCCCATGAAGAGACCATGCATTCATTCTCCTAAACATCTAAGGAGCTCAGCCCAACCCTAAGCTCTTGGGGACACTTGAAGATGAGTAAAGCGTGTCCCTGTCTTCATGGAATTCACTGTGTCTCCGAGAAGCAAAGCTTTGATGCCTGGGGCACCCAGACAGCTAAACAGCTACAGGAAACCATGAAACACTTCCTGATTCCATTCAAAACCACATTCTCGGGCCCCGCAAAACTTCTACGTGGAATAACATCATTCATCATTAAATATTCTAAATATATTGTGTGCCCCTAGAACTGTATGGGAACTTATATCTATTCACTTATTAACAAATATTTGTTGAGTGCCTACAATGTGCTAGGCTGCTGTGGGCACTAGGAATACAATGGTAAACAAAGCAAATGAAGTCTCTGACCTTGCGGATTTTACCATCTGCGGGAGACAGTCAACTAACAAACAAGAAAAATAACACCAACTATTAAATATCAGACAGCGGTACGTGCTGAGCAGGGAACAGAAATTGAAGAGAGTGCTCCATATCTACGACACGGGTGGTCAGCCAAAGCCTGTCTGGGGAGGTGACATTTAGCTGAGGCCTAACTGACAAGAAGGAGCCAGCTGGGCAAAGATCGGGGACAAAGCTTCCCAGCAGAAGGACAGCCAATGCAAAGGCCCAAGGTGGGAATGGTCTTGTACTCAAGAGAGCAGAGTGGCCAGAATAGTGTCCCAGGAAGAGAGCCACAGAGATAGGGGCCAGGTGATGGAAGGCTTTAGGTCTCGGTAAAGAGTTTGGATTTTATGTTTAGTGTCCTGGCAAGCTACTGGAGGAGACGTGTTTTAAAAGGAGCACTTTGGCTCCCGATCAGAGCCTGGATTGCAAAAGTGGAAGCAGAGAGAACAGTCTAAGCTGCAGAGTGCAGGTGGGGGGTGAGGAGTCTTAGACCAGGTCCTGGCAAAGTATGTGGAGAGACGTCGACAGGTCTGGGGTATGTTTGGAGACCAAGCCCACAAGACTTCTGATGATCAGATGAGGGCAGTAGGGAAAAGGAGGGCTCGTGGATAACTCCTATATTTTTGGATTAGCATCAAGATGGATTGGAGCCCTGTATGGAGACTGGGAAGACGGGAGACACAGGGTGGAGGGTGAGGGTGCAAACTCAGTGTGCTGTTTGGGGCATTGAAGGGACCATTGGACATCCAGGTGGAGGTGAACAGGAAGCAGTGCTTGAAAAGGATCAGGGCTATAGAGTCAGACCTGGGAAGCCAGTGGCATCGGGGTGGGGTTAAAGCCATGGGAGTAGATACCAAAGCCCAGGGAGAGTCTCCCTAGAGAAGGGGCTTCTGGATATCAGGGCACACCCACATTTAGAGGCTGAACAGAAGCATCTGGAAAGGGGATTGGGACAGTGTGGCAGTGAGGAAGCAGATGGATCACAGGGTGTCCTGGAAGCCAAGAGAAGCTCGGGGTTTCACAGAGGAGGAGGTGGCCAGCCCAGTAAGTGCCTCTGATGGGGACAAGTAGGGTAAGAAAATACTCCCCGGCCACATGGTTCCCAAACCTGGCCATGCATTAAAGTCACTGTGGGACTTTTAAAAAATAGAGATGTTCAGGCCCTACCCCAGAGCTGTTGAAGTGGACATTAGTATTTTTTTAAAATGTGTTCCAGGTGATTCCGCTAGGCCATGATCTGGGATCTGAGAACCACTAACCTAGTCCAGCTCCTGGGCCAGAGACCAGAGAGAATCAATCCCCGGGGGTGACACTAGTCCCCGGGGTCAGTTGGATTGGAGGAGAGACTCCCCATTACCTAAGGCAGTGCCTTGTCCCTTACACCGCACGGCCACTCCGGTCGGAGGGAGATAGGATCCGCCATATGGCAATAACTCGTAGAATAAATTTAACTCTGATTGATTCAGGGATTCGATTTTGAAATTAAGCCCAAGCCATGTGGAAAGCGTGGTGCCTCTTTGTAAGAGGCCTAGAAAGTTCAAATCAATGGTAATTAGTCTCTGAAGGCCACCATTGCTGTGACTCCAGCCCAGTTCTCAATTATCTGCCCTTGGATTATCCACTTGCACTGATGAAAATGTTGACTGTGCCGCTGATTGCTCCCCGACACTCAGCACACAGCTGGTTCCTTCCCTCCAGCAGCTCCTGCGTGCTCATGAACTGAAAACTAAAAGCAGGGTACCAAGTCAAAAGAACTTATTGAGGGGTGCTCCTGGGTGGCTCAGTCGGTTAAGGGTCTGATGCTTGGTTTCGGCGCAGGTCATGATCTGAGGGTCGTGGGATCGAGCCCCGCATTGGGCTTTGCGCTGAGCATGGAGCCTACTTGTCGAGAAGGAAAAGGCTTCACTTGGGCCGTATGGGGCCTGGGGAGGGGTAGCGGGGAGACTTCCATTTCTCAAGCATGCCTCATGGGCCAAGCACTGTGTTAGGAGCTTCATGGGCACCCTCTGCCTCCATAAGCACAAAATCTTAGTTCTCTTACTCATTTGCATTGACTGAAGTAGACACAAGAAGCCGAGGGGTGGGGTGATGGAAATGTTGGCAGCGAAATGAGGGGGGCTGGGTAGAAGGTGGAGAAATGTGAGGAGACTCCGCTGCTGGCAAGTTATCTGTCCTCTCATGGAACTGGGAGGGGCAAGGCTGGACCCACCGGATGAGCCAGGTCCGTGCTCACGCTCTGCGGTGGGCGCCCCCTCACATCTAGGAATGGTTGTTGCCCCCCTCTGCATGGATGGCAACCCCCTCAACTAATCAGTATGGAGTCAGGAAAGCCGAGAAGGAAGCCCCAACCAGAGGCAGGCCAACGGCCCCTCCCAAGGCAGCCTCCTCACATGTCCTGCTTTTAAGGGGGAGAAGGTGGGTTTGGATGAGGTCACAGCCGCCTCAGCACCAGGGCCATCCCAGGGAGCCTGTGAGGTTCAGCCCAGGGCCCAGGTTCTGATGGAAGACAAAGGAGCGTCATCGGACAGAGGGTGGCCTTTATTGAGGCAGAGTTTGAGGGGGTCTCTGGGCATCCCATCCAAGGCCCAGACAACCCAGGGAGCAGCGCCGTCTCCCTGATCTGGAGTGCAGGTGGGCATCACCCCAGCGGAGTGGGCACGAGCCTTTGCTCTCCGATGGCCACACTATAGCACACCGCCCTGTGTGGCAAGAACAGCTCTGCAGTTTCAGAGACCGTGATTCACAGCCTCTTAGCTGGGGGAGGCAGGCTTTGGGTGCTTCCCACACTGGGCCTGTCAACTCCAGCCATGCAGCAGGATCACCCGGAGAAGTTTTATAAAATCAGATGTCAGGGGGCGCCTGGGTGGCTCAGTCATTAGGCGTCTGCCTTCAGCTCAGGTCATGATCCCAGGGTCCTGGGATCGAGCCCCGCATCAGGCTCCCTGCTCAGCAGGAAGCCTGCTTCTCCCTCTCCCACTCCCCCTGCTTGTGTTCCTTCTCTCGCTGTGTCTCTCTCTGTCAAATAAATAAATAAAATCTTTAAAAAAAAAAAATCAGACGTCAGGACCTCACCCCTCACCTACAAAATCAGAAACTTCAGGGGTGGACCCTAGGTTTCCGCACTTTGGAAAGTGGTCCCACATGCATCAAAGGTGGAGAACCACTGATCTAAAACTCGATTATCAGAGCCCCTACAAGATTTTCCTCTCCCAGGCAGCTCTCCGTGGTAGAGCTTTCCTCAAAACTGCATTGGCTCATGTGGACCTGGTTTCAAGATGGGGCCAGGTCGCCGGGCCAGGTCTCCCCTTCCTGGGCCTGCGCAGCAGATCCTGGGCTGTTTTCCGTGGAGTCTGGTTGGTGTGGGTGCCCAAGGGCTTCTGTAGTTTGCCGTAGGCCCCAGAGTAGGTGAGGAGCAGAGCCAAGAGGGCCTGGCGCCCTAGTGCTTACCTACTCCAGGGCCTGGACCTCTGCCCTTGGATAGGTGGGGAGCGCAGGCTCAGGGGCCCCCATGCCCAAAACTGGCCTCATAGGAGAGATGCCAACAGAGACCCCATGGAGATAATACAGGTTCATATAGTTCATGTCCCGCGGCCAGTGCTAAAGAGTCCACGAGTTGGAGGAAAGGCCAGTCCACGGCTGTCTGGCAGAGGCCCAAGAGCAGAGGGCAAGTAATTTGCAGAAAGAACAAGAGCCTTAAAGGCAGTCCAGACCATGATAGCTCAGCTTCCAGATAATAACAGCAAACAACCCCCCTTCTGTGCCCCCACCTCTTCTCCTCACAGTGGAAGAGACTAGGGGGTCTTCTGAGACCAGACACCCTCGACACCAGGCCTCTGTGGGACCAGCCAGCAAATCAGAATTTGCTGTTCCTTCCCCTGCTCCTAAATGGGTGGGTTTCCTCCAAGAAGACAGTGCCCATTTGTCCTTCTGCACAGCTGGATCCCATAGAGGCTAAAACTGAGACCCAGGGCCAGAAAGTGGCCCTCCCAGAGTGGTCCAGCAGCCAGGGTCAGAGGGTGGTGGGCACTCTAACCTCCCTCCCATCCCATGCACCTCCTAGAATGCAGAATTTGGCTCTCCCTGGTTCCCAGCTTCCAGAAGGGCATGGAGTGTTAGAGCTGGAGGGAACCCAGAAGCAAGAAGGGAGCTAACACTTGCCCACCTGAGAGCAGGTGCAGTGAAAGAACCGGCCCTTCACTGCAGGGAAGAAGAAACTTCCAGAACAAGGATCACATAAAGCCGGCGCTTGGGGATGCTCCTGGGACACAGCTTGATGCCTCACAGGGCTCAGGCCACCACTGCCCCAGGGAGACCTGGGGTCATAGCTGTCTTGGAGGGATGAGGGGGACCCAGGACCCAGAGAGCTGTGGCCAAGGTAAAAACCCAGGTGCTCTGGCTTCCCAGCCATTCTGCTGGGTTCTGCTCTGACACCAACCACAGCATCCTCACCCCAAAGGGCATTCCTACCTGAAGGTCAGACTGGGGGGAGTGCTTATAAAGTGGCAACAGCCTGAAGAGGGAGTTAGCTGATACAGGGACCCCTGGAATGTTCGCCTCTGCCTGCAGACAAGCCTTTACTCCAGTTGTCTCTGTTACCCAAATCCTGTCCGCTACCCAAACCCCCATCTCCTTAAAGCCTGAGTGCTGGTGATTTCCAGAACCAGAGATGCCTTCCCTGCTGTGCACCCGCACTCTCCCTCCTCTGACCCCAGGTAGTCACTTACTCATTTCTGTCACGTTTAGGGGAGTTTGGCTAAACACCCTGCCACCTGTGTCTGCCTCATTTCCCCAAATACTCCATGCGCTCCCTCAAGGCAGGAGCTGTAAAATACTCTTCTTTGCATCATTTTCTCCTCCTTGCCTCTCCTGCACAGAACACAGCTGAACACATCTCTCATGTGTGTGTGTGTGTGTGTGTGTGTGTGTGTGTAAGTTGGGGTGGGCCAGGCTGTGCTAACACAAACCTTCCAAAGTATAATGGCTCGGGGCGCCTGGGTGGCTCAGTCAGTTAGGCGTCCAACTTTTGGTCTCAGCTCAAGTCTTGATCTCAGGGTCGTGAGTTGCTGGGGATGGAACCTACGTAAAAAGAAAAAAAGTATAATGGCTCAAACACAAAAGAAGTTTATGTCCAAGGCATTGGCCTTGTCGGTAGGTAACTCTTTAGGCACCTGGGCTCTTCCGTCGTATGGCTCCTCCACCCCTAGAGCACCCAGGGCAGGGGAAATAGAGCTTGGGTATCCACAGCTTCTGAAAAGCCTTGGCCCCAGAACAGCGCTCAGGAGGCTGGGAAGGGAGACCTAGCTGTGTGCCCAGGGAGAGGGGGAACGCGGGTGCCACTGAATATTTATCAGCATCCCTGCAGCCCAGACAGGATGCTCGGCCTGAACCATCTGTTAAGGTTTGGGGCTGAAGGAGCCCACCAGGAGTCTCTCCTCTCTCTCGCCCTCCATTTCTTTGTGAGTAAAGGAGCCTAAAGCCCTGGACAGGGTGGTGTCAGGCTGTGCCTGACAGAGGCAGCCCAGCCTGAGGGGGGGGGGGGGTCTTGAAAGTTTCCTCCAGACCCTGTGTCAGGGCATCTAGACCCATAAACAAGGACCCCCAGAGGCTCTAGAATCCTGGCTGTGGTCACAAGCTGAGTCCTCTGGGCATGATCCACCCACAGGAGAAGATCAGGTTTAGAACGTTCAAATCAGCTCTGAGTGCTTCTGGACACGTGTGAGCTGTGAGGGCTGACGCGTGCCACTCAGGAGCAGCAGGGGAACTTGAGCCGGTCCCTTAACCTCATGTTCTCTGTTTGGGGAAGGGAATGCTAAAACAATAGCTCTCTCACGGGTCTGGTATGAAGAACGACTAAGACAACACTGTGTAAGTGCTGGGCTTCCCAGACTGTCACCTGGTATTACCGTGGTTACCCTTGTGACCACGAAGGCTGAGAGGGACCTCTCCGTGGAGGTTACTATTCCCCTCCCTCTGTCCCTGGGGCAGACCCCACACTCCGAGGGCAGGGACTCTTGGGCCCTCTAGCCTGCACTTGAACTAGCAGGAGGGGTGGGGCCTGGGGCTTGATCACCAATCTCTTATCTAATGAAGAGGGTCAGGCAGATAACCATCTTTACTTCTAGATTTGACGGGGACTGTTGGCTTGCTTTCACTCAACTGAGCTTTGAGGACCAGCTCTTTGCAAGGCACATTTCCCCAGATGTTGGCTTCCCTGATTAGTACTTACTGCACATTTTCTAAGAGCCCGTCATTGGTGTTGGATCAGAAAGAGAGCTGGTATGACCTGAGCGCTCACAGGGTATGGATGGGAGTGAGCAGGACAGGCCTGGCAGCACAGGAGGACGGAGCGGAAGCTAAAGCCTTACCCAGGAATGCATCCCACCATGGGGAATCCACATTAATAATAAGGACAATGAAATGCCAGATCCACGGTCAGGAGTCTCGACTTCTCCTTCAGGTTTCCCCACCTCTGGCTGGGGGTCCCGGGACAAGTCCCAGCCCCCTGCTCGGCTGCACTCCCCTCACCTCCCAAGACCAGGCTGGGAATCAGCCGAATGTCCTTGGGAAAACTACAAAGAGCTCCTGCCCTGTGAGGGCTGTTAGTATTTGAAGAGGAAGGCCAGAGCACACATCTGTAGGTGGGGAGAGCAAGGGGGCAAGGACTTTCCTCTCAAATAGCCCCTCTGAGCAGGAGGGCAGAGAAACTGGGTCCAGAGCCAAGCCTTCACCTGGGAAGGCCTGGAATCACAGCAGCACAGAATGACAGAGCCTAGGGCTCCAGGAGGCCACAGAGAGTAGAGGAAAGAGCACTGGGCAGGGAGTCCAAAGCCTGACCACAAAGCCTGACCACTCACTTAACTCCAGGATCTTGAGAAAATCAATCAATCAGCCCCCCCCCCGCTCTCTCTCTCTTTCTGAGCTTCAATGTTCTCATCCGTAAAATATGGCCAATAATACCTACCTCTAAGGTTGTTGAGGGGCCTCTGTCAGTGCCTGTCCTCTGACAGTAGCTGCTCAATAAATGGTAGCAATAACTATAATGACGAGGGTGATCTCCGGGTCCTGCTGCTTCTCTGTAATAAGGCTTGGGTTTCATTATCTCATTTGTCCGGGGCTCCTGGTGCCCATCTGAAGATCACTTGACATGGGAGCTGGGTTCTGCACAAGGCCGGCATTAATCCTTAAAGCTTAGCATCTACCCTCAGCTGCCATGTGTGGAAAACTGGCCTTGCAGCTGGCGTGGAGCCAGGCTGGCGGGGAGCAGGAGACCTAATCCTGCTTTGAGCTCTCCAGGAAGCAAGGCCCCAGCCTCTGCACCAGGTTCCAGCTGTCACGGCCAGTGGCTTCCTTGTGTTTTAGCTGAGCCTCCCCACTCCCAACACCATGAAGGGTCGTGGCCTTCAGTGGGCCCTAGAATAGGTAGGCACCATCAGCAAAGAGCTCCACCATCTGCCACTGGCCACTGGAGCAGCATTTACAAAGTGTGATAGTCAAGGGGAATATTAATAGGTCTTGCACACACAGTAAACCAATTCCTTTACTGCAGGACTTCTCAGAGCCTTTAATAGCTCAGTCACCCAAAATGTATGGAACACCTATGAGGTGCCTGGTCCTCATCTAGCTGCTGGGAACAGGTGGTGAGTAAGACTGGTTTTATGCTCTCATGGGGCTTATATTCTTGTGTAGGGCGCAATAGAAAATACATCTGTAAATAAACAAGAGAGCTTCAAATCGTGGTGGGCACTAAGAAGAAAGTAAACCAGTGAAGGCGTAGAGAGGGATTGTTGGGTTCATGTGAGCTCTCCAAGGGCAAGCACAACCACGTTTTTCATGAACAGCTCTCCAGACTGGAATTCCTTAGAAAGATCCTGAGGAAACACAACACTAGATAAAATTCATATTAAATGTGTCAGTCTTGGCATAAAACCCAAGAGACACTCCCATCATCTGCAGGACAGCACTTAAGGCTTCCACCCTCCGGCCCCCCTCGCTCTTCTCCCGCCACCCTTCTAGAGAGTCTGGCAGCTTGCGATCCCTCCACCACATTCCACAAGTTTGCTCAAGGTGTTCTCAGAAAGTCCTTCCCTGCTTTCTATGCCTTGGAAACATGTCCTCATCCTTCGAGGCTGTATTAGCGGTAATAGGTCTGCTGTTATAAACAGCTCCAAAATCTCAGTGACTTAGCACCTTACAAGTCTCTTTCTCACGCCACATCCCTCAAGTCAGTTGCGGACAGAGCTCTCCTTCTCCTGGGGTCTCAGAGCCTTCCATAGCGTTCCATGTATGGGGCCAGCAAGCAGAGAAGAGGGCGGGAGTGCTGGAGGTCTTAGGAGCCCAGTCTGGGCTGGGTGCATCATTTCTGCCCACATCCCATTGGTCAGTCAGACACGCCCCCCCCCCGTAGGCTGCAGGGAAAGCTGGGAAATGTAGTTTTACTTTTAGCCCACAGGAAAAGAGAACTTGGCCAAAAGCATTGTCTGGACTACGAAGATGCAGTTCAAACGTCACCACCTCTGTGAAGCCTTCCTAACTTTCCCCTTAGCAAAATTAGGACGGGATAAAGTCGGGGTGGTAGGCTGGTGTAATAGAAAGGGTATAGGCTGGGGATCAAGGGACCTGGGCTCCTGTTCTGTCTCTGCTCTGTGTGAGCAGGGATGGAGGGGAAGCTGACTTCTGACTCCTTCACATCCCCCCGCTGTCTGCATTCGCACCAGTGACTCTAGAGGCCCCGAGTCCCTCATCTGTAAAACAGAGATGATGGTGATGCTCACTGTTCCCCGGGAGGATTGTGGGGAGGATGAAATGAGGCCATGTACACGAAGAGCCTGACCCACAGTGAGGACTCAAAAATGTTGTCATTAGCATAAGCTCTGAGAGTCAGGTCAGGTCCTCCGTCCTCAGACCCTGAGTCTGTCATGAAGGTGACAGTGAGGGGGTGAAGGAGATTGTTCTCCAAGAGATGCCTGCCCCTCTCACAGAATGCACCTGCTTTCCCACAGCTTTGAGCTCCAGCACACAGGGGACAGGGTCTGCACTGTCCCCAATCTGGCCACACTCCAACTCAGGCTTCCAGCTGCCCAGCTCTGAGTGAGTGGGCCTGGTTGTGCATCTGTCATCCCCAGAGGGCTAGCAGTGTGGCCAGGCATGCCTCGGCCCAGAGACAGGAGCAGCCCACAGCCGGCCAATGCGGAGGGCAAAGGGAGAAGACCTGAGGGCCACCAGAAAGGTGAAATAATGGGCCTAAGCACCGGCGAGGTGGGCATGATGGAGCAATTTCATTTCATATGTACTGAGCCCCTTCGATGTGATAGGTACTGATCCAGGATCTTGGGATAGATCAGTGAATATAATAGAGATCCCTACCCTGGTGGGGCTTACATTCTAGTAGGAGAAGACAACCAACATAAGAAATAAATAGATACTGTGTATATAGTGCTGGGCTCCTGTGCTAAGAGAAGGCAGATTAGGGAAAGGGGGATGGTGAGGAGGGGAGGAGGCAGGACACAGAACAGAGTAGTCACAGGGCAGCCTCATCGAGAAGGTGGGATCTGAGCAAGGACTTGAAGGTGGTGAGACGTGGATGGCGTACCTCTTGGCGAAGTGCTTCCTAGGCAGGTGAACGGCCACGGCAAAGGCCTGCCACAAGAATGTGCCCAGCTTGGAAGCCAGCACCACTGCAGTGGGAATACTGCTGGACCTGCCAGGCCCATTAACCGAGACAGGATCCTGGAGCAGGGAAGCATATTATCGGCCTCAAGAGGCATATGTTTTCAGGTGAACAAAATAATTGTAGCTACTAACGGCCTTCCCAGAGTATTCAAAGAACAAAGTCTTTCTGAACAAAGTGGAGACATTTCTCTGCTTCCACGTGGATTCTCTTGGTGAAGGCCAGGAGCTGGCCCCTTTACATGTGCATTCTCTTGGGGCAGGCTAGGAGCCGACACCATTTCCTCATAAGTCCAACGTGACTGGGACCGGCGGAAGCTGCCTTCCCCAGGTCCGTTTCTAGGAAGCAGGAGTGTGAGTCGGGCCTCTGAAGCTTTAAGACCAGAGGACTCTTTTCCGTCTTGCAGACGTGATGTTTAACAGGCACCTTTTCCCCAAACAGACCTGTTTGGCAGACTTTTGAAGCCTACTGAGGCAGGTAACCCCTCCCCTTGCTGTTCCCCGCCGGGGCCCCTGGGAGCTCCTAGGCACCTCCTTTTGATGTTGGGTGGATCCTGATGGGCCTCGAGCCTGCAGACCCATCCTTGGCTTGTTGCCAATGTTCCACCTGCACCTGCTCCCCCGGCTCAGGCTCTGAGCTCCTAGTCAGCCTGGCCTCCGGCACCGACGCCCAACAGCACTCAGAGCGCCCTTTCCATTCGTTAGATATTTCTCCTTTCTACTCGCTTTTATGGCCAGGCCACACGGTGTACGGTCACCTCTCTGCCCTCAGAATGGTCCCCACGGTCACCTGTGGGGAAGCCGCGCAAGGTCTGCCACTTTTCCCTGCATCTCTCATTTTTGAAATCACCCCCGCTTTGGAGTCCACTGTAATAACCTTCCTCTTGTCCCAGCCCTTACAACTCTTCCTGCTTTTACACTTTCCAAACGTGAAGGAGTTAATGTCACGGACCCCAGATTCCTCACAACTGGGCACAGAGTCAGCCTGTGTGAGGGACAAACACGAAGGCGGAGGAGGGCCTTGGAGGGCCTGTGTGATGCAGGAGGGGATCGGGAACCTCAGGGCCGCTGACGAGACCTGATTTGCCTCTAGGCACAGGACTGTGTTCACAAAATGCAAGTTTGGAAGTAGAGCGCTCACAAAAGGAGGAACTTTTATTGGTTGTTTTTATTTTTTTTTTTAAGATTTTTTTTAACTCATTTATTTTAGGGAGAGAGAGAGAGAGTGTGTGCACAAGCAGGGCGGGGTTGGGGGGAGAAGGAGAGAGAGAGAGAGAATCTGAAACAGACTCTACGCTGAGTGCAGAACCTCATGTGGGGCGCGATCTCATGACCGCGAGATCATAACTTGAGCTGAAACCGAGAGTCGGACATTTAACCGTTTAACCAGCTGAGCCACCCCGCCGCTCCTATTGGTTGTTTTTAAAATGCAGCTGGCCCCATCCTTCCTTCCCAGACCTTCCAGTTTCCGCCTCAGCTCAGGGGGTTCGGTATTTAACAAGCTTCTAGAGCCTCTAGAGCTGGGAAGCTGGAAGGCCCAGCCGCTCTGCCCCAGCACGGGGTAGGGGTGGGGTGGGGGTGTTGCTGTGCCATCCATCCTGTATGGTGCTGCTTTGTTCTTTCAGTTTGGTTTCTTCTCTCTTCCCCGTATCCTGAATCTCTTGACGTTCCTCCTATAGGCAGGAAATAAGCACACTAAAATAAAGTGGCAGAGTGCCCCCAAGTTAGCTGCAAGCAGCCTCCCCTCCAGGACTGGCATTGGGGTGGGTGACACACCACCTGGAAATGGGCCTTTGACATTCACCTCATTTCAGTAAGCAGTGGGCTGGGCGGGGAGGCACAGTGGAGTATGTTGGTGAGTAGCAATAATAGGAAGCTTTGTTTTCTGTGTCAGACCCCTCCATGTGGTATCTGTCAGCCTTAACTCCCCCATGATATAGATATGATGACCCCCATTTTGGGAAGAAGGAACCTGAGTCCAGAAAAATGAACTGACTTCCCTCCTTCCTTCCTTCCTTCCTTCCCCAAGTGTCTAATCTCTATTAGCTACTGGCTAGGAACTAACATTCAAGCCCAGGTCCGCCGGATTCCCACTCACTCATGCTTCCTTGACCTTGGGCCTCAGAGGACTTGCCTCCCAGTCAAGCAGACCCACATATCAACATTTTGCTGCAACTCACAGAATGGTGTTAAATACATACCACACACCATGGGAGCTCAGAGGAAGAAATGCTTCCGAGGGGATCTGGGAGGCACAAGGAAGAAGTGGCCTTTGCATCCGGGTTGGTCCACACACCCTGGTGAGGAGTCCCGGAGTCCAAGGACAAGGGGGAAGGAAGTCGTGATGTATTCAGGGAGCTGCGTGTCCTGGGTGCTGAGCATATATGGGGTGCAGGGGGCCGCCTTGGGAACCATGATGTGTTACTGAGGGGAGCCCGGGCTCCTCAGGCCCCGAATGGTAGGACAGCAGTTTAAAGGGCCACTTCCATGCCCCTGGTAGCCAGCCGTCGGTACCGGATCAGACCCAGAGCCCCAGACAGCCTGCCCCTCTGAGCCAGAGCTGCAGGCGGAAGGACTCTCAGCCTCAGGGTCTGTGATACCCTGGTCTCCCTCAGATTCGTGTCTCTAGCAGAGGCTGTGAGGCCACGCTAGCTGCCTCCTCACCCTCTCCCTTTGCTTGCTCCCACCACCACCACCCCCCGCACCCCCCTTCGCAACATATACTTCCTGGGCTTTTATGCCCATGGAATCCTTGTATGCAATCATTTATTCATTCCATATCTGCCATGCGACACTGTGCAAGGCACTGGGGATGCAGCCAGGGTCAGAACAGACGTGGCCCCATGCCGAGGGAGCAAGTACTTCACAGGGCAGTGCACACATAACGGGAAATTGCAGGGCGGTCGTATGCAATAAGCCAGGGGATCTGGGGGCACGTACCAGGGCGTCCAGCCCACCCCGATGGTCCTGGACGGGTTTGCAGTGAAAGTGAAAGCTGAACTATAACCAGCAGTCGAGATGTCGATGGAGGAGGTGGGTGGGGGTGGGGAACAGAGACCTGGACCAGCAGAGGCAGGAGAACCGCGTGTGCAAAGGCCCAGAGGAAAGGGGGAGAGATAACCAGGAGGAACTGCTAGTGGGCAGGTGGAGTAAGGTGAGGGGCAGGGGCTGGCGGGAGACGTGGCTGGAGAAGTGGGCAGTAGCCTTATCACGAAAAGCCCCACAGAATGATGGACAGGAGTTTCCGTCCGCAGCAGCATTAGCCTCTGCAGGGTTTTAAGAGGAGCGGCAGAATCACAGAGTGCTGTAACTGGGCAAGGTCTACAAAGTCGTCTGGCACAAGCTCCTATGTCGCACAATAAAACCGAAGTGGAGGAGAGGAGAGGGGAAGCCAGGGGGCCAGGATCACTCCACCGAATCGGTTAGAATGCAGGTCTCCTGACTCATAGCCCACTGCCCACTGCCTTGGGCCACAGGTTCATTGCCCGTTAGGGAGGGATCTGAGGGTGCACGGGGAGAGGGCTCATGCCCACCTCACATGTCGTGGTAAGAGGAAGGTGGCGAGTGCCCCTGCGGTCCCCGTACAGCCCAACTGTGAGCCGTGTTCACCAGTGAGCCCTGTGCCCCTGGTCTGAGAGGGACTGCCCCTGCAAGGGGACCTCGCCTCTTCTTCTGCTGGACGGTGGCTGTGCCGAGGGGCCCCGTGTCCACCCTCCACCTCTGTCTCTGCAGCCCAGTCGTTCCTGTTGGACTGGGCCACCCAGGACTGAGGATTTTAAGCTTTGTTAAGCATTTCCTGCCACCGCCTCATGAATCTTTTAGTAAATGAAGATGAATTTTACCACAATAAGTAAAGCCTCGGAGGGAACGGGCAGGAGGGGAGAAGGGATGCCCGCCTGCCCTGGAGGAAAGCCCTTGCCGTGGAAACAGGGATGCTGGGCAGGATTTTCAGTTTGCTCTGATACTCTGAGTCCATGGGGCCTCTCTCAGGTCTAGAACAGGAAGTGGTGAGATGCCTCTGGCAGGTTGCACAAGGTGGGTTGCCCTCTCCAAGTTCTAGAAGGTTCTAGAAAGAGCCTTGGCTAGGAGCGGGTTGCCCTCTCCAAGTTCTAGAGGGCTCTAGAAAGAGCCTTGGCTAGGAGTCAAGAGGTGGGGTTCTGGTTCCGGTTTTCCCACCAAGGAACTGGGTGTGCTCTATTTTCTTGGATTAAAATGGGGTTATTGCTACTCGCCCGACCCACTTCATGGGGCAACGTGCTCATCGATGAGAAGGTGGATTTGAAAGCAGCACTAGAGATGGCACAGTGAGGATTTGACAGTGGAGAAAGGGACTGTGGTGGCCACGGGGCTGTTTCTAGATAGCTTGGCACATCACCCCTCTGGGCTTAGTGGCATTCTGCGTGGCGTTGCTGCGCTGATTAAATGAGATACTACATTAAAAATGCCTTGTTGGTAGCTGTGTTCGCTGTGTCAGTGACCGTCGTCATCACTAATAAAATACAGTCCTTCCCAGCCCTTGATTTCTTCAGTATGTCCCTGGTCAGAGTGATCCCTCCTCTCTTCCAAAGAAGAGACCTGCCTTCTCTGGGGCCCTCACCACACACCGTCCTGCCCCCAGCCCTCCCAAAACTGGCCCAAGGAGCCCTGCCTGGGGGCTGGAGCTTCCCAGGGTCTGTGGAAGGCCTGTTCGGGGGGGCTCCCGCCCCGCCCCCCACCCTAGGTCCCATCTCTCCTACCACCTGGCCCTGACTCACGCCAACCAACCTGCACAGCTCTGCGCTGGAAAGCGCCCGTCTTGTGACTTTTGTCCTTGCTTGGGCGCTCCCTATGTTCTCCCTTTCCTCTGCGTCCACCGTGGAGCTCTCTGCCCCCTTCCTCCGCCCAGCCACCTGCCATCTGACCATCGCCTCCTCCTTGCTGCGCTGTTGCCCACGGCACCTGGCCCCGTGGTGCGGGGGGACCTGCAGCGGCCCCTCAGCCTGGCCTCATGTAGACAGTCCCTGCTCCTCTTTCTGCTCCGTAGCCCCCAGCTCTGCCCTGGGCCTGGCAGACACACTTGGTTAGATCTGATGCCCAGCTCTCCCTTCGCTGCTCTTCCCCTCTTTCCTCTGATTCTCCCCTACCAGAGTTTCTCCACCTCAGCACTACTGACATTTGGGACCTGATGCTCCTGGGGCGGGGGGGGTCAGAATCACCCCCACTTCAGAACCACCATCGTACGCCTGTACCCTTTTGGCCCGGACCACCCACTCCAGCTCTCTCTGTGGGATTCTTTCTGTCTCCCTGCCCGCCCCCCATTTCAGAGCAATGCCGCCCCCCACCCAAGACCACCACCACCACCACCACCACCACCCTGTGGCCCAAACTGAGCTAATAAGCACTTTCTCTGACTCCAGCCGCTGTTCTTCCTTCTGGCTGCTCAAAGTCAGGGCCACTCAAGATGGAGACAGAAAATGCAAATTGCGCACAGTGAAATGTTGGCTGGAGCCTGGGGCTCTCCCTTGTTTTCTGCTCAGTTGAAAAGCGGGGAGAGGGGCTGGGCTGCGCAGGGCCCGCTGGGGCTCCAGGGAAGCCACAGCCTCACCCCACTAGTCCCTGCTGTGCCTCGGCCCCTCGCTGATGCCAGGCACTGCCAGGTTGGGGGGGCATCCGGGGCTGACCTGGAGGGGACCTGGTTCCCCCAGGATAGGGAGCCTGAGTGAGTGCTCTGCTCCACAGAGGTACCGAAGGCAGGCAGGGGCAGGCTGGAGCTGCTGCCCTGGAAGGAGGACATTCGGGGGCGGGGGACTGCCGTCTGTCCCGGGTAGTGCCTGAGCCGGCACTAAGCACTTTCCCGGGGGGTCACCTTCTATCTTGTCAGGGCCTCTCCTGCTAAACTGTGCCTGGCACCTGCTTCCCCAAGCCTCCGCACACTTGACCTCCCATCCGTGACATTTGACTCTCACTAGAAGATCTAGGGGACATTTCCAATTCCTTCAGCATCTTCACAAAGAGCTCAGAAGACACCCTCGTGCCCATTTTAAAGACCCTTCGTCCAATGTCTAGGCCAGCCCCTAGCCTGTGGGGCCCTGTCTGGACTGGCCCTTCCCTGCCTCATCTCCAGGAAGGGCATTGCTCCCCTCTCACTAGGGAGAGGCCAACACCCCACCCCTGAACTAGCACCCTGGTCCCCACTAGACCAACCTAACCCAACAAAAGTGGCATTAGCACCACGGCTAAGAAGATGTAGGCATATAGGCTATTAAGCTGTAGCTATGAAAGGATGCCAACCCTTCCCCAGTGCTGGACAAGTTGACTTCTCAAGGCCCTTGACCTTCACTAGGGAGTTGAGGACTTGGCTGCACCTGTCTCTTTGGCTCACGGCATTCATGCAGGCCGCACGGGCGCACGGTGGCAGCACCAGGCAGAGTCCCCTGTCCCCGTGCCCTGCAGTCAGGGGGGATCCCCTGCAAGGCATGTTGACAGGATATGTCTTTGTCACCAGCCTTTCCTTCATGTCTCCTCCACCTACTTCCTCTTGGACCCCCAGGTAGGGCCACGTTGGAGGGTGAGGGAAACTGGGCCAAGACATGGCTTAATGACACCGAGCCTCGAAAGGAAGAAGTGTGGTTCTCTTTCCCTCCCTCCCTCCCTCGTTCTCTCCCTCCTTGCCCTGTGCATCTTCCTACAGCACGCCTCCTGTCCTGTAAGCCAGCATCCAGAAACCTTCAGTGGCCCAGCATAGCTCATCGGATGCCACTTAGCTCCTCACCCTGGCATTCAAAGCCTCCCCCATCCAGCCCTTGCCTCTTGACCACCTGGACCCCCCATAGCCCCCAGTGGACCCCTTAGCTCTAGCCTCAGGTTTCACTCCCCCTGAGCATCCCACAGGATCCAAGCACGTCGCCTCTCCCCCACCATCCTTCGGGTCACTGAGCGCTGGCTGTGTGCCAGGCCTCACGCTCAGTCCTTTAGAACAGTCTGGCTCACGTCATTCTTTTCACACCCCTCTGTCGTGGGTGTGGATGAACCTCTTCTACAAACGTGGAAACCGGGCCACAGAGGAATTGGGAACTGACCCAAAGGAACATCAGTAAGTGACAGAGGATCCTGGCCCTAGACAGGGTGACGGCAGTCTCCCCTCTCCTGCACACCCCATTCTCCCCTCCCCTCCCCCTCCTCCCTCCTGCCCCAGGACCCCCACAGAAGGCTCCTACTGGCTCCCTGCTGCCCCTGCTCCCGACTCCGCCCTCCTCCACACCCGCCAGAGAGCTCTTCAGGAATCCAAGTTGGTCGCAATGGCCTGGCTCCAGGATCTGAGCCCCCACCTGTAATACTCTCTCCTCTGCCCCAAGCCCTCGGCAGCTACCCCCCACGCACAGGCTAAAAGGCAGGCTCTTCACACTCTGGCCTCCTCATGTCCGAGCACATCGCCCTCCAAAGTCCTGCTCTCCCCCCGCCCCGTGCGGCCCCTGCTCTGCAAGGCTGCTTGCTCTGTCACGCCTTTACACCTTCACACGTGGCGTCCCCCTCAGCTACCCCCACACCGGATGGCAGACACACGGGTTGTCCTTCAGGCCCCCCCGTTCAACTTCCTCTGTGATGCCGTTGTCCCTCCAGCCTCTGGGCTGCTCCTCTCAGGGAATCCTCCTCAAATTGTGAGCCGCCACAAGTCAGAAGTGTTCTTGGCAACCCATCAGTACTGAGCACCTGCCATCTACCTCACACCCACACAGGCACTGGGGATCCAGACCTGAACAAGATCTTGACCTTCAAGGAGCTCGCTGTCTAGAAGGAAGAGAGCATGACAATGGCCAGTTTTGAAGAAAGTGATAAATACCATGAGTGAGGTGTGGGCATGGTGTGGGTGTTAGTGGTGCCCAGACAAGGGGTAATGCCCCCATCCAGGGCAATGCCCAACCTGAATGCAGAAGGCTGTGGAGGAAGCTGTCAGGCCAAAAAAAGGAGGTCTCCCAGAAGGAAGAGGGGCGCCGCAGGGGGGCTGGCATGTGCAGAGGCCCAGAGCGTGGTGTTTCCAGGAGTGAGGCAGGAAGGGTAGAAGCAGCCAGAGGTGATAAGCTTTAGATGCAGTCTCCATTAGGGTGGCGTTTGGCTGCATGTAACAAGGCATCAGCCATGACTCAGCCAAAAGGGAGAGGGAGTCTGGGAGCAGGCAAGGCAGGGCTGGCCCAGCGGCTTAGAAAGCAGCCCCCTTTTCACTTCCTGCCCTGCCATCCTCATGACCACACCAAGCCACTGTACTTCTGAGCCTCGTGGCCATCTCTCCGGCAGGAAAACAGGAGGAAGGGCAAAGGTTAAAGGATTTGTGCTGGTAGAATCGGCCTTTTTATGATTTGTTTAAATTACGCTAGAATACAAAATTTATCGTCCATAATGCAGTCATGTTAAGTACCTTCACACTGTTGTGTACCATCCGTCTCCGGACACGAGTGTTGACGTTCCCTTTCCTCTGGCAAAACGGAAACTCTGTCTCCGTTAGACAAATGCCTGTCTCCCCCTCCCCCTGGCCTGGCACCCACCATTCTATTCTCTGTCTCTGTGAAGTTGACAACTCTAGGTACCTCCTATCAGTGGAATCAGACAATATTTGTCCTTTCGTGACTGGCTTATGTCATTTAGCCTAGTGTCCTCAAGGATTATCCGTGCTGTAGCAGGTGACGGAATTTGCTTCCTTTTCTAGGCTGAATAATATCCCATTGTATGAAAAGACCACATTTTGTTTATCTACTCACCCGCCAGTGGACACGAGGCTGGCTTTCACTTTTTGGTTCTTGTGAATAGAGCTGCTGTGAACCCGGGTGTATAGATACACTTTAGAGTCCCTGCTTTCAGCTCTTTGGGTTCTGAACCGTGAAATGGAACTGCTGGGTCATCTGCTAGGGCTGTTTTTGATTTTTGAGGAACCACCATACTGTTTCCCATAGGGCTGCACCATTTTACATTCTCCCCCACATACACAGGGGTTTCGTCTGTCTGCATACTCACCAACCCGTGCTAAGAGGCTAGACTTGACCACTGTTGGGTTTTAAGCGTCTTTGCGCATGTCCCTAATTTAGCAGAGCTCCAGGTATGTAATAAGCGCTCCACAAACGTGTGCCGAATGTTCATCTGACTTCTCCTCTATGTGTCCAAACCCCACACTGCCTTTCAGCCCCACTGAGAATCCTGACTCCCCCATTGAGCCCTCCCTCCAGGCACTGCCCCAGTGGTCTTTGCCCTTGTCACATTGCCCCTAGTCTCTGCACTTGAGTATTTGAGGGCGGGGCAGGGGAGGCACCCCGACTTGAACTCCTATTGCCCCGTGGATGTGACTCCTCCTTCCCGTGTGGATGCTTAGCTGCTTGAGGATTGGCACTTTGTCCTTGACCTTAGCAGTTTCCCAGTCTGGCCTGGGAGAATCCTGAGTGCATCGTGGGCCCTTAATACACAGACACTCAGGTTTGTGCTAATTGAATTCCCCGTGACTCCCTCATCAACCACAAGGCAATGGAGTGACTTCCTGGCAGCAGAAACGTCCCCTGGATTTGAAACTGAAGCTTGCCCCTTCCATCCTGTTACCTCCAACAAGACACGTAACCTGTTGCATCCACTTCAAAATGGCTCTAAGGGTCACTCCCCTTTATGTCGGTGTTTCACGAATTATGAGGCCCTCTGGCATACATTATCCTTTTTAATCCTCGCAAGGACCCTATGAAGTAGGTAGGGCAGGATTTATCTCACCTGTTTTCAAGAGGAGACCATCATGGCTCAGAGAGGTTAGGTGATTTGCCCAAAATGCTCAGCTGGTAAGTGCCAGAACAGGCCCTCTGAACCTCTCGCTCCATAATCGCCTCCCTGTCCAGCTCACAGGAAAGCGGGGTTGTGGGAAGATTCAGTGAGAGCCTGGACAGGAAAGTGCTTTGTGGACACCGGGGTGCTTTCTGCCTCTTCAGCATCTGTCCATCCCTGTGGATTGGGGATGGTCCTTATGGATCCACGCGAGATGGGATCAGATGGGGGTTTGGTCAAAGGAGGAGGGTGGAAGGGGGGGTCCTGCTTCTCTCCCAGGGCACCTGAGAGGGCAGGGAACGTACTCCCAGCAGCCCAGCAGGGAGTTAGCTCCAGGGGAGAGTTTTCAGCCCTGCCCCCATTTTTGCGGGGAGCAGAGACAGACGGGCACCAGGTGCTATTCATCCGAGACGCCTGCTAGTCACACGCCTGCCTCCCTGGAACCCGCGGGCTCTGGTACCACATCTCCTCTACCTCTCTCCTTCCCTCCAGGGCTAGCCCCCCATCACCCCGCCTCCTCTACCCCCTCCTGCTCCCTCCTTTCATAAACATAATGACTTTGATAAGAAATTGTCTCGTTAACAGGATTAGCCACGGAAATCTCTTGTCCCCTCCCATTCATTCTGTAATGCTCCTGTCTCGAGTCCTATAATTTTCTGCTGGTATCAGAGGCTTCGGACCACCTCAGGGATATTAATTCCTACTTGTTCTTTGATCATGTGGCTGCTGATATGCCAGGATGCCCCCCACGGCCGCCATGCCACGATGCCCTGCGGGGAAATTACGCCGAGGCCCTCACAGACTGGCTCCTTCCAGCTCCCTGGGTTTCTGCCGCTGTCACCCCCCCGACCCCGCCATCCCCCCTCAGCTTCCAGATCTGGGGGGCAACGACTACCTCGAACTTATTATAGGCCAAAGAGGCAGAGTTCGCTCTGGAGCTTAGGCGGCTGAAGAATGATAAATGAATGCCCCCAATTTGCTCCTTTCCTTCCCTTTCAACCCCTTCCCCTCCCCACCCCGACACACGTGTCCATCAGAAGACTCTGGAGAGGGACATGCAGAGATAGTTCTGCTCGGTGGATGAGTGTCGAGCATTGGACCTAGGTTCACTTTCTGGGTCTGTGCTGCAGACAACAACTTGTCCAACCTCTCTGAGCCTCAGTTTTCTCATCTCTACGTTGGGGATGACAATACCCATCTGGCAAGGCTGTGGTAATGCGCTAAGTACAGTGCCTGACACATAGTAGGTGCTCAATTAATCCCGTTTTCCTTCTCTGCTCTTACAAAGACTAGAATTTAGTGGGGGTGGGGAATACAGTTCTGAGAATTCACCAAGAAATTATTATTTCACCCCTGTTATATCCTCAAACTCTTTCCTTGCACCGATTCTCTCTGACCTTTGCCCTCCCAAATTTCTTTCTCTCTATACATCTTCAGGGACTTAGGCAGAGGAAACTTACGGCCCCCTTAACCCAAAACATTAATTACGAGAAAGCTCAGCAAATAGGATAAATCCCAAGAAGAGGTGGCAGGAAAAGAAGAGGCTTGCCCGTCCTAGGCCCCTCAACCATGATTGAGGGCAGAGCAAAGAGGCATTCTGAGAAAGAGACCAAGCCCAGAATAGTCCATGACCAGGGGCAAGAGGGTCGTGCTGGGCAGAAACCCAGACTCTGGGTTAGCAGGGCATTTTCGGGGAGAGGCAGAGATACAGGGAGGCCAGAGCCTGGAGGAGTAACCTACCTCAGAGATAGCTAGGAAATTGCTAGAGTCAGAAGAGGGGAGGCCAGAGCTAAATCTGGGTTGATTTGGAAACAGTCTGGTGATTGATTACTCAGAAAGTATCAGAGAGTGAGAAGTGGGAAATTCTACCTGTCTGGAGAATGAGCTCAGCATTCCAAGGGCTGGGGCCACTCTGCACAAGGTGGGGGAGGCAGCACGTGCCCAGGGAGCTGGCGGGGCCAGAGCTGTGCTCAAGAGGACACAGGCCAGTGTCACCACCGGGAATATACATGCACAAAGGGCGTAGCACGCATCACCAATAAAGCCCTCACTGTGTGCCCAGCCTAGGGTAAAGTCTTTGCCTGCGTTTCTCATTTAATGTTTGTCCACCTTGAAAGATGGCTCTTGTCCACAGCTAAGGTCAATAAACAGACCTCGGGCTTGCAGGCCAGGGCTGTTGGAAATCCCGTAGGGCGATGTGAGGCTTCTGTCCTCAAGGAGTTGTGGAGTCAGACAATCTGGGTTCAAATCCCAATTATGTTGTCTTCTAGCTGTGTGACCTTGGGCGAGTATCTGGGTCTCCATGAACCCGGTTTCCTTATCTATAAGATAGGGAGAATCTTGCCTGTCTCCCAGGACTAAATTGAGGCAATGCGTGTAAACGTCTCTCACTCTGCCTGGCACATAATGGAAATCTGTAAATGAGAAGTATGTCCCTCCCACCTTCCTCCTCTCCTTCCTCTGTGCGTTGCCACCAAGGAAGACAAGCCACTGATGCATTTTTAAGATCATGAACAAAAACTAAGTGTGTGACGAAAGACGGGTAAGGGGTACAGGTACCCCAGGTTAGGGGAGGGGGCTCCCAACAGGTAGGCCGTCATTTTGAGCTTAAAGGTGCAGAGATTGCACAGTGATGGGGAGAAGCGCTTGGGCCGGTACAGTGGAGGCAGAACACTTGTGCATCTCATCATTTCAATGAGATAGACTCGCTTGGAGAGCTGATAAGACACAGATGTTGATGGGACTGCAAACATGTCTGCCTTTCCTGACAAGATCCCTGGCTGGCCTCACTGATGTGCCTTGCCGTCCGGGTGATTAGCCTGTAAATAAAAAAGGTAGGTGTTCAAAATAACGGAATTGCCTCTGCTGTTTGAGCGATGTCAGAGGATTTTCAAGGGTTCTAAGAAGGGAGAAGCGGATGCAGGAGTAATCCAGAACCACCAGCCCCAGTGGTCACTCCAAGGTCCTGAGTAGCTTCAAGTCAGCATTGGGTGGGTTCTCCTTCCCCAGAAGCTGTGCAGTAATAAAAATGAGAGCTATTGTTTATTGAACAATCGCTGTGCAGGCACTGGGCCAGGCACTTGCATGTTTGCGACAACTCCCACTCTATGATTGGTACTGTTATTAACATAATTTTATGTTAAAACATTATGAGGAAACTGAGTCACAGAGGTTAGGCAACCTGAACAAGGTCACACTGTGGATCCAAGGTCAGTCTGACTTCAGAGCCCAAGTACTTAACCACAGAGGTAAAAAGTCTCAGATTCATGCACTCATCCGTCCGTCCATCCATCCATCCATCCATCCAACAAATACCATTGAGCACCACCCCATGGAGGTGTTGAGTCCAAACCTGAGCCCAGAATAATGGACAGGCAAGCAGCGCAAACCCTCATGGAGATCGTGGTCTTATTCATGGGCATGCACTTGACCTTTAGCAAGTGCCAGGCTTAGGCCATACCAGGGACTGGGAGGCAGAGGTGAGGGACCTTCCAGCTGCCGTTGGCCTTTGGGGGCTCTGACCACTCATCATAGGAACTTCTTCTGTCTGCAGCATGTGGACACTGGAGGCCTCTGAACCAGGCAGACTCCTGGGGTGGAGAGACGGTGAATCTGGAGGCAAACAGGAAGGACAGAGGGATGGTCTCCACTCCCATTCCAGTGCCCTTGGAGCCACAGCAGAGGGCTTCCAGAGGTCACAGTACCACGCCCCTTGTAGCCAAACCCCCTTCTGGAACACTGTAAGACCAGCTTTCTCATTCTCTGCCTCTACCTCCCCGGTTGTCACCACCCCATCCAAAGGAAGGACTGGGATGGAGAGAGGGGGCAGCTCTGCGATACTCGCCCGTTATAGATGAGGAGGCTGGGGGCGAGGCCGTCCTCTCGAGGACCCAAGTCCAGGTCAGGCCGCTGCTAAGGGGCGGCCCCAGTGCTTCCGATGGCAGATCGGTGCCCGGCAGCGTATTCCCAGGGGCCCCAGGGGCTCAGAAGGGTGACATGTGGTATCTTTCAGGAAACTGCATTCTCTCTGGGAATACAAGAATGACTCCCATGGGCCAGTTAGGGAACAATCTAAATATAAGTGCTGAGGCCGTCCTGGGTCCCAGGCTGGGGCCCCATGGGAGGAGCCGTACGTGGTCTGGGAAAGGAGAGAGGGTCTGTATCAGCTGCGCTTTCCAAGAGGACTTCCAGAAGAAAGAGGGTTCGAGGAGGACCTTGCTGGGGTACAGGGGAGGTGGGTGGCACTCCCTGTGGGAAGGAGCTGGTGGGGGTGCCCAGGGCAGGGCAGCGCGGTAGGAAGTGGCACAGCCAAAGCGGGGCTTTGGATTTGGAGAGCCCCCAGCTCCGTGATTTGGGGCACATTGCTTTGAGCTCTCTGATGGTCAGTTTCCTCATCTATGAGGCGGGAGGGAAAACCCCTCCCTCAGAAAGACCGGAGCAAGGAGTCAATGAGATAACGTATCAGGAGGAACCCCTAGCATGGCCCTGGCCACTGTCCCATTGTTCTGAGCCTCCAGCACAGAGTGAGGGCTGGGCCTACGGCAGTGGCCATGACCCTCAAGGAGCCTGCAGTCCAGGGACAGTGCCAGGCTCCTGGTGACTTTGCACGCCTTGTCACAGCTGCCCTGTGAGCCTGGAAAGAGGACGTGAGGCAGACGCGTGGGGAGGGTCTTCTCAAGGAAGGGAGTGTGAGCTGAGTTCTAACGGGGGTGGTCAGCATGCACTTTGGGAAGGAAGGGGGCAGGTGTCCCAAGTAGCGGCCAGGGTTGGAGGAAGAAGGAGCGGGGATTTCTGGAGGAGCAGAGGAAGGCCAGCGTGGCTGGAGTTGGAAGCACCCATCAGGGATCAGGGGAAGCATGGTGGGCTTTGGCTGCCCTGTTAAGGACTTTGGTCTTTATCCTGAGAGGAATAGGAAGCCACAGGATAGTTAATGGCTGGATCAGATGTCCATTTTAAGAGGCTGTAGCTGTAGCGAGGGGCATGAATCAGACGAGGCTCCAGCACGTATGGACATATAGTTAGTTGGGGGCCTTGATGCAGAATTGGCCATTCATGGTACACGCAAAGTACTATGGGGTGAGTCCTCACTGGGGAGGCCTCAGAGGGCCAGGGGGTCAGAACGGATCTCCTACTTCACCCATCACTGCAAAGCCACCCAAGATAAAAGGAAAATCTCGGCTACTCCATGACCCATGGTGGTTCGAGGTGCAGCGTGGTCACTGGGGGGAGGGGGGAGAGCAGAAGTTGGGAACCACACCTTCGGGGTGAGCCCTGGGGGGGGCAGTACCATCCACCTGCCACAGGCCCAAGGATACAGGGTCCCCCTCCTTGCCGGCCACCTGGCTATCGGAGTTCTGTAGAAGCAAGGCCACTTTCCCGGATTGTAATAATAGTTATTTCTATTACACCATGAGCATCTGACACATGGAGCGAGGAGCTATGAAGCCCCCCCAGTGGGTAACATAAAAGTGGGGGTGGGGGCTCCGGGGAGGCTGGGAGGCTGCCTCTCGGGCTGGGCTCTGCCATGTGCAGCCGGAGGAGGACGGGGAAGAAAGAGGCTTATTTCAGCACCCTGTTATTATGGCATCTTGTTTTCATAGTTTGTTCAACAGACCTCTCTCCCTCTCCCTCCTCCCCCCCTCGCCTCTTTCTTTTTCATCTTCCTCTCTCAGCAAATCCATTTAAATGCAATTCTATTCTTAAAGCGCCCCTCTCATGCATGTCTAATGAATGTCAGGGAAATGCTATTACAATGGGGCTGAGGAGGATCCGATAGGCAGTGTGTGTACAAGTCATTTGAAAGGAAGCCTGGGAGTGCTCTAGTTTTATTACAGCATAATTAGAAATAAAATCTTGTTGCAATAGGAGAATGAGAGATGTGTGCTAATCCTGGGGTAGAGAGGGATAGAGCTGTATTTGGAGAAAGGGATTCAGGGAGACAGGAGACCAGCCACTGCTCCTCTATCCCCCTCCACCAAGACTCTCCTGCTGGTTTCCCCCCACCCCCCCCCCCCAAGCCCCTCCACCCTCACACCTCCTGTGAGCTCCAGGTCCCTGGGGCCACTCCAGAGACTGGAGTGCTGATGCCCTTCTAGGTCTCAGCTGCCCAAAGCAGTCAGTCTGCCAGGGGCCCAGGGAGCTGAGCCTGGTCCCTCCCTGGGAATCCACATCCTCCTGCTTGCTCAAGAGGCCAGCTTGTGGGCAGCTGGGAGGTGGTGGGAATGGTCAGCAGCGCCCCACCTGTGGAGGCCGAGGCCCAAGTCAAGTGGTGAGTGCCCCCTACCCCTGCCTCTATGAGAGCTATGCATTCCTTTATCCATTAACTCATTCAGTTATTCAATAACGACGGACTGATGCCCTCTTATGTGCCAGGCACTGCATTGGGTATATTCATTAACTCATTTAATTCTCATGGAAAATAGGTTCAGAGAGGTTCAATGGCTCACTCAGCACTTTCCAGCAAGGAAGGGAAACAGGGTTCGAATCCCCACCCTTTTGAAACCAAATGGGGCCTTTTCTGCTTCACCGTGCTATCAACATCCTTGGTCCTCAAGAGACCGCAGGTTCCCATCCCTCCAGTGACCCCATCTCTTATAGGGGCCAAAGGCAGAGATAAAGATAGGGGACCTGGCTAATCTCCCTTCCAGGGCAGAAATGAGGACTGTGGGGTGGTGGCAGCCCAGCACGACCAGGCTAGGGTGACAGTGGGGGTCAGGGGCTGCTGTATCCGTGTAGATGACTCTACATCTCAACCCCGAGTGTTGAGAACATATTGGCTCCTGGGCTCAGCACTCCCCAGAGCTCTGACTGAGATGGGGTTAAAAAGAGGAGAAACCCCCACGCTTGCCAGGCTAAGTGGAGAGAAATCATAGAATCATGAGGAAAGTGAGGCTTGGGAGGTCCCTTCCAGACCACATGGTTCCATCCCCTCGTTCATCATTTAGGGAAATGGGCCCCGGGGGAGGGGGGGCACAGCAACTTGTCAAAAGGCACCCAGCAAATTTGCAACCAGGTTTCTTATCTCCCCGCCTGGTGTTCTCAGCCCCACCAGGCCTGCCTCTGCATAAGCCTTTCCAGAAGAGAGATTCTCATAGACAACAGTTCTAGGTCATGGTACTCTTCCAGGCAAAATCTCAACCCTTCTTGGAAGACCATGGTTGGGTGGAGGTGTGAGGTGTGGAGATGAGGAGACCGCCTCGGCGATTCAAAGTCAGCCCAGCGCTAGAGCTAAGCCCGGCCCATGGCTTGATCTGGCCTAGGAAAATACAACCCCTGGGGTCAGTTCTGGGACCCTGCAGCCTTGTGGGACAAACAGTCTGAGTCACACCCCATGAGAACAGGATAAGGTCAGCATCACTCTACAGTTCTGTATCCCCTTTGACCACTCGCCCTCTCACTTATAGATGTAGTGGTGGAGACGGAAGGGCATAGGCCTGCTCACAAGGCCCCCTGGGAACACATGTGGTGTGTTGTGCCACCATCGGGAGCCCGACCCACCCGCCAAGCCCCAGCCCAGCCTGGCATCACACTTTGAAGACAAACAGGAGGCCATGGTGCCTTCCCCAGCACCTGGGAGCCCTTGCGCCCTGAAGCAAGCAGGTAGACCTGCCCCCTGGCGCATGGAGGTTATGGAATTGTGAGGCTCTCTGGCTTAGCTCCCCACTGCAGTCCTTGCTCCAGCATTTGCTCATGCTTCCCGCCAGCCGGAAGCAGCGCAAAGTTTCTGACTCTGCATAACTTATACAAGCTTCGTAGCAGAAGTCCTACCTCCCATCCATCTAGTCTCCTCACAACCCAGATGCGTGCACACTGTCAGACTTCAGTTCCATTTGGAAAGGGAAAGACTAGCCGTATGACCCTCTATGATTCAGTCTCCTTGAGGGTCCCGCGCGGTGGTAGATCAGATTTGGGTGTTTGATAGGCAGTACAGGCGAGGCCCTACCTGGGATCAAAGGCCCATTCCCAGGGCCTGTTCCCTGCCCACACCATTCCTGCATGATGCCTCCCTCTGCTTCCGGCACCTGAGGCCCACTGAGGGGTCTTGGCTCAGTCTCTCTGCCCCCCTCATGCTCTCTGTGTCTACATCCACCTGTGTGGTGTACCTGATGACCTTCAGGACCAGCTCACTTCTGTCCTCCTCTGCATGCCTACCCTGAAGTCCTCACCCCAGTGTCTTCACACAGCAGGGCCCAGCTCCAGGATCTTAGTGCTGGAAGGGTCCTCAGGAAACAGCATGTCTGGATGAGGGGGTGTGTTAGTTTTCTAGGGCTTCCATTACAAAATGACCAGAGTGGCAGGTCTGGTTTCTCCTGATCACTCTCCTCTTGCAAATGGCTGCCCGGTCACTGTGGTCTCACTGAGTCTTCCCTGTGTGTGCATACATCCCTGGCGTCTCTTCTTCTTATAAGGACGCCAGTCCTAATGGATTCATGCCCCCACCCCTATGATCTCATTTAGCCTTAATTACCTCTTTAAAGGCCCTGTCTCTCAATACAGTCACATTGGACATTAAGACTCCACATAGGAACTTTGTGGGGACACAATTCAGTCCATGGCAGGGAGGCTCTAGGACTTAGAGCCAGCCAGCACCCAGAGCTGGGACTTGAATCCAAATTCCTGACTCAAATGCCATGTGCTAGCCATTATGCTGCAAATCTCTCTTGGGGTCCTGGGTAGAGGGCTTACAATCCTGGGAGTCCAGAGTCCAAGGGGGAAGAGGAGGCAGAATGGGCCTTGGATTTCCTTGGGCAGTTACCCCCAGGGTCTCACCATCAGCAGGAACGACAGAAAGGAGTGCAAGGAAGATGCTCAGCAAGGTTGGCCCTAAATAGCGTTCTGCAGGCTACCCTGGTGCCGGACCCCCAGGCAGGGCTCATTCTACCCGCCAGAAGCCTCCACTACCCCCACCCACCCTGCCCCGTGGGGCAGACAGCCTGGGAGGGAAGATCGGCCCTGCCTGTGGGTGAGTTGTCTTGTGCATCTCCGAGCTGCAGGCTGACCACATTGTTTCTGTAAATCTGTACTGGATTGAGCTGTAACTAGTAACTTGTATTGATCACAATTACTCTTGTAGAATTGGGATGCCCCTGGGGGCCGATAGAGGCACTTCAAGGCTTTGGCATCCTGAGGCTGCCCCGAAAAACAAACTTGCACTGTTAACAGGCCAAGTTATCTCTTCTTTTCCAAGAGAGACCGAATGATTTTTCTGACCCCAGCCAAATCCTGGTCTCCATGCAAAGCTCTGTCCATTTCTTCCCACCTCTCTGTCCCCCACTCCAAAGCCCTGTTGTGTCCTGCGACCTTTCTTGCAGGAGTGAGGGGTGTGGGCAGAGCAGAAGACCCGTCCCTCAGTTTCTGGTTTTCTTGCTCCAGGGACACCTCGGAGTCTAGGAGTCGAGAAGCATCTCTGGAGAAGCTTCTCTACGGCCGGGATTCTTTCTTTCAACACAATACGCACAGAAATACCTGGGTGCCTGTATGTGTCATAATCACACCTGCCCTGTGCGGTTACACACTTCATACTATGGTAGCAGCCTCTTGCCCCCTAGAGCGTAGAGTGCAGGACATGTCACGGCCCCTTTCACACTGTCACATGGACACTGCAGAAAATCCTGTGCGCTGAGCCAACCAGGGCTGTTAGGACCCCCAGTTAGGGGATGAGACAACAAAAGCCCAGAGAGTTTTTCCAAAAGCCACACAGTTGGTAGGAGGCAGGTCTCAAGCCTCCTGTTTCGGGCTGCAAGCATATACTTGCCCCAAGCTGCCAGCCCCTTCTCTGGCCCCCGCGACCTGGGCCGGTGCACGCGTGGCTGCACATGCGCTCTATTCCCTCCCAGATGCACGCAGCCCCCTGCCCGTGCCCTGCCCATGGCCCCACCTTCCCGCCAACACACGGCACTTGCATGGCACGGGGGCCTCCCAGGGGACATGGCTCATCCGCTCTGTCAGTCAGTAACTCTGATGCCTCCTGGTGCCGGCCTCAGGGCCTCCCTCCCCTCCCTGCTCACCGCCCCCCACCCAAGCTGGCCCTGGCTAGGGAGAGGGACGCCGCCTCCAGGAGAAGCCAGGGGCCCGGCCACTGCCTGGAAGGGACGGACAAGTCCACCTCACCCGGAACGGGTTGGCCAGGGCGCCCTCCAGAATGCAGCACACGCTCTCCCAGCAGCTGGGCTTGGGGAGAGCAGCTTGGGATCAGTTCCGGAGACCAGGTGGGAGTCCCGGCTCTTCCTCTCACTAGACGTGCGACTTGAACTGGTCCCCATCTGAGCCACAGTCTCCTCCTCTGTACACAAGAGCAGTAGGTACCTCCTGGGCTGGTGAGGGCACTTCACAGAGGGGACATATGTGGAAGTGTTGGGCACCTGGGGGTGTCTTTCTTGCTGAGTTTATAAAATGATTGAAGACACTTCACCAGCTGGGTCTGGATCTGTGTCCCAGTCCAGGCAGGCTCTACCCACCAGGGGTGTCCAAGAGGGACAAAGAGGGGAAAGTGTATGGACCCAAGTCTTCTTCCTCAAAGGCACCAACCATGGAAACCTGTAGCGGCGGACGGGTTGAGCTTGCCTGAAGGCAGGCAGAGATGCGGGCAGCTCAGTCCTCCCACCGCGGGGCAGAGCACAGACTATGATGGCATGACTTAGTCTGGTCTCAGAGTTGGCGCCAGGACTCTAATGTGGTTCCGTCCTGGAGCCAGGGACCTCTGTTGTTAGGGGTCTCTCCTCCAGGTGAGGGTCTCATTTCCACTCCCGTCCGCTAAGGGAGAGGTAGGTCCTTGGTCAGGGAAGGACAGTGGAAGGCCAGCCTCAGGCATGCTGGAGAGGGGCTGTCCCTGTCCCTTCTTCTCCCTGGACCCGCTGCCCTGGGTCTCCATGTGCTTGAGTAGCTCCTGAGAAGGGCGAGGTCACTCCCTTGGGGGGCCGCCCCCTGAAGATGAATCAGCCATGGTTTATACTCCAGATCTCCCGGCCAGGTCATTCATTGCCTACTTCCCTTTTGTTCGCTCCACACCATCCTCCACACCACCCTCCACACGTCCCAGCCTGGACTCAGCTGAGCTGGGGAGCCAAGACAAGCATTAAGCATTAGCTTAAAGGGGGGTGGGGGGGACGGTGGGCCAAACCATTACAGTATGGCAGCAGGGGCTGGGGGGGGAGAGACCCCAGGGTGCAGGAGACCTCGGAACAGGGCTCCAGGTGGGAGAACCTGTTGTCTCTCTCCGCCCGAGGTGCCTCCGCTACTCCCAGGATTCCTCCGTTCGCTGCATGTACACTGAGCATCTTCTATGTGCCAGGCGTGTTCTGGAGCTGGGGTACTAAAATAACTCCTTGCTGTCAGCGAGAAACACCACGTGCTCTGAAGACAAACAGGCAGGGTAAGGAATTGGGCAGGGACGTGGAGCACAGTCTAATTTTGAGAGAGGGGTCAGGCAAGGCCTCTGAAACAAGATGGTGTCTGAGCAGAGAGACCTGAACGGGGCCGGGAGTGAGTCAAGGAGAAAGCATTTTGGGCACAGAAGGAAGAACCACAGCAAAAGTCCAGGGGTGGAAAGGAGCAGACGTACGCTGATTTTCAAACCACTGTAGGAGCTGAACTCCAAGGGGTCTTGCAGCTCTGCCATCCTTTAAGCTAAGAATTTATAAATTTGGGGGCACCTGGGTGACTCGGTTGGTTAAGTGTCCAACTCTTGATTTGGGCTCAGGTCATGATCTCAGGGTTAGTGGGATCGAGCCCTAAATCGGGCTCCCGCTGGTCATGGAGCCTGCTGGAGATTCTTTCTCTCCCTCTCCTTCTGCCCCTCCCCTTGTTCTTTCTCTCTCTCTCTCTCTCTCAGAAAAAAAGAATTTATGAATTTCTGGGAAGGAAGTGACCTTAAAGATGATCCAATTTCTTTCTCTTACTCAGTATTTAAATCCTCTATGCAATATCTCAGCCAAGTGTTTCTTCAGCCTCTACTTAAATACCCCGGGTGACAGGAAACTCACTACTTCCTGAAAACACTCATTCCAATTCTTGATAATCTTGAAATTTTTTTTTATTTTAATTGCAGTGGAGTCCACATAACATAAAATTTACCATCCTAATTATCTGTAAGGGTTAAGTTTTCATTTCAGTAACATTTCGGCTCAGTCTTAAGTTCAGAAATGCTTAAGTGTAGCTTTATCTCCGTACTCATGGAAAACTTCTTCCCAATTCCCCTTCCCCAGCCCCTGACACCCACCATTCCACTTTCTGTCTCTATGAAGCTGACTACTCTAGGTTCCTCATATCAGTGGAATCAGACAGTATTTGTCTTTTTGTGACTGCCTTATGTCCCTGAGCATAATGTCCTCAGGGTTCATCCATGTTGTCGCCTGTGTCAGAATTCTCTTCCCTTTGAAGGCTAAGCAGTATTCCACTGTGTGTCTAGACTGCCTCTTCTATGTCCACCCATCTATCAATGGACACTCGGGTTGTTTCCGCCTTTGACTCGTGTGAATAATGCTATGAACAGGAGAACCTGTTACCTTCTTAAGACCCGGCTTTTAATTCTTCCGGGCACACACCCAGAAGTGGAATTGCTGGGTCACGTAGTAATTCTGTTTTCATGATTTCAAGGAGCCACCAAAAATTAGAGCTGGTGTCTGACTTTTCTGAGTTGCCGTTTCCTCATGAGCAAAATGCCGATAAAACTACCTTAGAGTTTCGGGACGTTTCATTCATTCGTTCTAGAAATATTTATTTCGAGAGCACCTACTTTGCAATCAGCACTCTGCTTCCATGCTGAGTGAAATGAGAAGCTATTGGAGGGCTTTGAGCAAAAGAGCCACAGAATCTGACTTTGGTTTTAAAGCATCACTCAGGCTGCATGTTGGGAACAGATGGAGGAGGGGCAGGGGCCGAAGCAGAGAGCCCAGCAGGCGGTTGCTGTCTCTGCTGTATTCAGTCATTTCTGTTCCCTTGCTCTAAGGCTTGGAGTGGGATCTGTGCAGCCCGTACCTTCCTGCAAGCCCTCAAGCTCCTTCCTCCTCCTCTGCCCAGCACCCTCTCCCCACCAAACGGACCCTCCCGCCTGCCTCTGAGAGCAGAGACAGGTCCAGCCTCTGCAGAGGGCAGATCCTCCCCATCCTCGCAGCCCTCTGGAGCCACCAGGAGCCCTGAGATCTCTCGTGTTCCTCTCTCCTTGGCTCATGCGACTCTGGGGAGTCTCTGAGGCCCCGCTCTTTGAAGTTTTAGAAAAAGACCAAGAAGATGCTGTTGGCTCACCTAGCCCCTATGTGCAGGGCCTCCGAATTGCTGAGGAGGGTCCCCTTTCTTTATTGCCAAGCTCCTGAGGAGGAAGGAAGGGGAGAATTTGCAGGAAGCCCGGCCACAGGGACTGAGCGCCCCTCATCTCCTTGAGGTGGGGCCACGTGGGCTGAGGGTTACCGAGCACCACTAGTGTGCCGAAGACTCTCACAAGCTGCATTTCATCTGACTCTCCCAACAGCCCTGTGACGTAAGGTCTATTTATTATCTCTGTTTTCCTGAAGGAGAAACAGGACTCAGAAGTTGGGGCGCCATGATAGAGACATCAGTTGTCAGAGGGAAAGGGCCTTATGAGTTTCTCTCACCCAGAGGCTCTCTGCCCTGGCTGCACATTATGTGACCTGAAAAGCTTTTTTTAAAAATACCAATTTCCAGGCTACACCCCCAGAGATTCTGAGTTTAATTTTAAAAGCTGCTTGGATGATTCTAATGTACAAGCAGGGTGGGAAACACACACCTAATCCACCTCCTCCCTCTTTTTGCAGAAGGGACAACTGAGGGCCTGGGAGAATACTGGACTCCCCTACGGTCACCCCGTGTCAGTTTCCTGATGGCTTAACGCAGCAGAGATTTACCATGTCATAGTTCTGGAGGCCAGAAACCCCAAATCAGGGTGTGGGCAGGGCGTGCTTCCTGTCCAGGCTCTAGAGGAGGATCTTCCTGGCCTCTTGCTAGCTTCTGGGGTGGCTGGCAATCCCTGCATTTGTTGCTTTATAGATGCATCACCCCAATCTCTTCCTCTGTCTTCACATGGCCTTCGCCCTGTATTCATGTGCCTGTGTCCAAATCTCCCCGTTCTCAGAAGAACATAGTCATACTGGATTTAGAGCCCACACTAATGCAGTATGACCACATCTGAACTTGATTATGTTTGCAAAGATCTCGTTTCCAATAAGGTCCCATTCACGAGCTCTGGGTGGGCATTCATTCTGGGGGATACTGTTCAACTCGGTACACAGCCCATCATTAGTGGCAACACCAGGACTCCAATCCAGCCTCCAAAATCCAGTCCTGGGCTTGGCCCCTCTTTATCTGCCTCTTCTCACTAATGGCCTCTCTCCAATCCCCTCCCCACCCTTCAGCAGCCCCCAAGCTAGCACCTTTCCTGGGGGAAGGACATTGTCTTCTAACTGTGGAATCCCAAAGGGCAGAGACCAGGTCCAAGACCTCTCCATGGAGCCCAGTCCGGGACCCAGCGATGCTCCACAAAGCCAAGCCGATAAATCAAGCCAAGCTGAATTGATGAGTGCTCCTTTATAAGGTAGTGAGGACCCCACTGACAGAAGCAACCAAGCAGAGGCTGGCTGACCCTATGTCCCTATGAGAGGGGCTGCCATTCGAGGAGAGTCAGTCTAGCACAGAGCTTTGGAAGAGCATGGGAAGTGGACTGATGGTCTGGACTCCACCATTTACTAGCTGTGTGACTATGGGTGGGTTATGTAACCTCTCTGTGCTTTGCTTAGTAAAAACAGTAGTATCCATTTCAAAGGGGTGTGGGGATTGCCTAAGATAATGTTTATAAAATCCTTGCCCTGACATATAATAGGTGTTCAATAAATATTTAGCTTACAAAAAAGGAGAGTCCTGCTCCAGATCACCAGGAAGACGGACCGTAAAGCAGGGTGGAGAATTTGTATTAATAGTAAAAAGGAAAAAGGAACCACACACAGCGCTTCTCTGGTCACAGGCGAGTTCACAGACGATACTGCAGCCTTTGGCAGGTGACAGTCAAGCAGCATCAAAGCAGTCCACATTTAAACACAGTTCCGTGTCCCAGCCTTAGAGTCTAAGGGAAAGCAGAGACCCTCCAGCGTATACCCGCAGGGGACACTACTAACATTTGGGATGGGACAGTATTTATGACCCAAGACATCCAGCACTCCTGGCCCCTGGCCACCTCAGGCTGTTAGTACCTCCCAGGCTTGGTGTCGACCAACGTGATCCCAGACACACATTTCCAAACGGCCTCAGGATGGGGGCTGGACGGAGGTCACGGCTGCCACTCTGTCCTTCCTCCAGCTGGCCTCAGCCTACCCCGCGAAGAAGGAACCAGGATAAGGGAGAGCTGCTCCTCTACCCATTTCAGGGATGGCTGGTCCCACTTGGGGGTGGAGTAGGGGCTGCCCGACTGCCAGGCCACCCCATCAGAGCCAGCCTTGGAGGTCAGCTGTTCTGTGGAGCCCTGGCCCCTCCAAGCGCCCCCCCCCAGCTGGTCGTGCCCCACACACACACCGTACGCCGCTCATTCCACCGGCCTCTTGCTATTCCCTTCCCCAGCAGGGCCCATCATCTGATTCTCATCAAACATGCACAACTGATGTTGCACACGTCCCCCCCAGGGGGGATTAACATAATACCCCTGATTTCTCCTTCTCCTTCCTCTCTCTCTCTCTCTCTCTCTCTCTCTCTCTCTGTCTCGAGTGCGCGCTGTGTCTCCCCCCGGCTGCGGCCAGCCTTTGTTTCAGGAGCAGCAATATACTGTGTCTGGAAATGTTACTGCAATTAAATATGCACAAGAAGGGGGGAAGCGAGGGGGGAAATGAGGACAATGAAGGATGTGAAACATCAGATGCAGCAGCTGCTTGTTGCTATAGAAACCCCAGCTCCCCACCACCATCCCTGCAGCACCCCTTCTCAGCTTAAAATTCCAGTAGGACCAAGTGCACCGTCGTCCGGGGGTGCTGGGGGCTGCAGGATCACAGCGTCCAAGCTGCTGGCGCTGGAGCACCTGTAGGCTGCCGAGGTGGATTTGGGGGTCTCTCCTGTTTCTCCCCCCCCCCAACTGATTGGCAGTAACACCCTCCAGTAGTTCTGCATTCCAGTCCCAGTTACATAATAAATCACGGGAGAGCTTCCGCATTTGACTTTGGGATGTCACAACATGGAGACAAAACGGCACATTCAGAGTCTGGTGGGGAAGCCAGGCTTTCTCTGCGCTTCCCCCCCGGGTCCTCTCCGACGTCTGGCAGCAGGGCTGGGCTTCCTCCCGCTTCCTTCAGCACTGAGTGGGGGTCTGCAAGGTGCGGTCTGGGCGCTGGAGGGGGTGTGGCTGGGGTCCAGAGGATTGGCAGGCTGCCAGATGAATGAGTGTTCTTCAGGGGAGGGCGGGGTGTCCCAGTGATATGCTGCTCCGCGGGGAACCATGCACCGTCCCAGACCTAGTCCCACACGGCCTGGTGTCCAAGCATAGAGAGACAGCAAGTGACCAGACCAGGCCTTAGTTGAGTGCGAGCGGGAGGCAGGGCATAATGGGGCTGCCTCCCACTCCAACCACATGTCCTGTAAAAAGCGAACCGTCTTGGGTGGGGCGTTGGTAGCCGCGCTCTATCCTGTGCTGGTCACATAAGGCTGATTGTTAGGTCCCCACCACTTGGGAAAGTGCTGCCACCCAGTAGGTCTAGTCCTATACAAAGGTGGATGGGAGGGAGGGAGGGAGGGGAAATTCAGAGATTTGTAGATAAACCAACGTTTGTTAAGAAACAAGAGACCAGGGCTCCTGGGTGGCTCAGATGGTTAAGCGACTGCCTTCGGCTCAGGTCATGATCCCCAGGGTCCTGGGATCAAGTCCCACATCCCCGCTTCTCCCTCTCCCTCTGCCTGCCACTCCCCCTGCTTGTGCGCTCTCTCTCTGTCAAATGAATAAATAAAATCTTAAAAAAAAGAAAAAGAAACAAGAGACCATCCATGTTGAAGAAATTATTTGTGACCATATTAAATAAATACTAAAGAATAAAATTCTAGACTGCTTAGCCTGATGGAAAGTCGAAGGGCCTGACAACTTCTTCCACTTGGTGAGGGAGCGTGTCAGTGAAGCCAGTTCGGGCTAGTTCCGTAGGGCTCCAGGGAGTAGAACCAGGACCCATGGAGGGAGCCACCAGGAGACCAGTTGTGACCAAGGAAAATCTCTCTAAAAGTCAGAGCTATCCGCTTTGGAGTGGGCCACTGAATGAGGTAGTGAGTTCCCCAAACCCAGAGATATTCAAAGGAAGGCTGGAGAACCTTTGTCAACGATGTGGTCAGGCACATTCAGCTTTTCAACCCTACCATTCTACAGCATTCCTTGATGCGAAGTGTCATTTGGGGAGATCACAGCCCCCTGGTGCTGAGGCTTGTGCTGGGGGCAGTAGGACACCACAGGATGTTTCTAATAGGAGAGTGAGCCAGTGTCAGAGCTCTTGTCATTGGTTGAGGGGGGTCATCAGCCCCCAGGTGGGATCTCAGTCTGACTCTACAGCCTGCCATTGTTCTGTAAAACTCTTCTAAAAGGATTTGCAGGGCATGGGGCCACGCAAAAGGTTTCCTTATGAGAGCCTGGCATTCTGATGTTAGCAGGTCCCTCCGGTGGAGTCAGCATTACCCTCTCTCGTACAGCTCCTTTTTTTAAGTTACTGTCACCGTCTTGATTCTAGGGCCCACTCCTGGTGGAAATGGCAGCCTGGGGTCTTCTATACCTGCCGGGGGAAGCAGCCTAGTCCCCAGAGAGCGCGCAGGGGGACCCAAAGTTAGCATCTCAATCTCAGTCTGGCTGGGTCTTGAGTGGGAGGGCACTGCCTTGGGATTACGACGTCTGAAGCTGAATGCAAGCCCCGCCCCAACGGGCAAGTCCATATTCTGCCTTTTTAGGATCAGTCCTGACTAGGCTCAAGTTCAGGGTTTGCCTTAGGACCTTGTACAAGGAAATCCACTCTACCTCTAAGTAGAGTCACGTGTCATAATCTGCAAAATGGGTGTCCTGCTCCCGGTCCTTCTGGCTTCCCTGCCGAGTCCTGACAGTAAGACCATAGAGGGGCAAGGAGAGGTAAAGCGCAATGTCTGCACCTTTGCCTTGCACAGAATGAGCGTTCAAGAACTGTGTGTTGAATTAGTATTGTGTATCTGCCTCTCCGTGTCCCCACTACTAGTATAGCTTAGCCTCAGCAACTGTTGGTTGAGTGAATATATGATTAAAACTAAGAGAAAATGATTTAGGCTTGTATTTGGCTCCATACGTAGGGAGAGCTGGGAGCCAGAAGGCCTGAGTTCTGGTCTGCTTACTGGTCGTGTGACCTGACGTTGGAGAGGACACTTCAGATGGCTGTAAGAACAAATGAGCGTGGGATGTGAAAGAACTTCGCAAGCTCTCGCCCAGAAGTAGGAAGGATGAGGACTGATACTTACTAAGTGAGCACTTGTTGTGCGCAACTTTATTATTATTTTCAGTCCTTACGTCCACGCTGTGATGTATTATTTGCACCCCATTGTATAGGTAAGGCTCAGAGAAGTTAAGTAACTTTCCCAAGGTCACACAGCTACTAAGTGGACAAGTCAGTTTGGAACCCAGATCTCGGTCTGACTCTACAGCCTGCCAACGTTCTGTAAAACTCAGAAGCTGCTACACTTCAAGGAGTAACAATTCTGGGAGAAAAGCCGGCTGCCAGCCTGACTTGCTTCTGGTGGTGTGCCCAGCCAGGGGAGTAATGGAGTATGTCTTGATTGTGTCTCCAGAAAACAGGTTTTTTATCACTCACCACGGCGGGCTGTACATCTCTGACGTGCAGAAGGAGGATGCCCTCTCCACCTACCGCTGCATCACCAAGCACAAGTATAGTGGGGAGACCCGGCAGAGCAATGGGGCCCGCCTCTCCGTAACAGGTAGGTGACAGGGCCGCAGAGGGCACTAGCCCACCGCTGGGATGGGCGTGTCCCGCGCCATGGATCCGGGAGACTGCTGTGTACCTAGGCCACTGGGGGGACTCAGAGAAGGAGATTAAAAAAGAGAAATACGGGGCCCAGAGGGGCAGAACACGTCCATTTTGGTTTGGAGTGCCCTTCATATAAGGACCTCAGAGTCTGCACCTAAGGAAGCTAACTCTCCTGAAGAAGTGATAATGGGGGTTAATGCAATCCATCCTCTCTTTCCCTTTTTTGCCTTTGCTGCCAGGAAGCTCATAAATAAAACCTGATGTTCAAACATAGTAACGATGAGGTTAGATTAGATTAGATATGGGACAGTTTTGTTTTTTCATGTCTCTAAGTATTTTTCAAGATTCGATTTGACCTACTGATGAGCGCATGTTGTTTCTTCTGTTGTAGTTTGAGAGTAGGCAGGATATAATCTATAAACAACAATATTTATAAATTAAATAAAAGATTCTTAATCTGTAGTGATTATCACTTTTTAAGAGGGATGGAAGCTAATGTTTATTGAATCCCCTGCGTTTCAGATTTCACTATCTGTTAAGCACCATGATAGCCTTGTGAGGTGCTTACTATTCCGTTTTACAGACTAGAAAACCAGTCTTAGGGAGGCCAGGCAACTCGCCCCCACTGTTTAACCAGTGGGAGGCAAAGCCAGGACATACCCTCTGCAACCGGCATACCACCCCCCTCCCCACGGAAGGGGTCATTTGAACAGCCCCCACATGCCCCAGTCACAGAGTAGAGAAGGACACAGGGGACTCCTCAAGGAATAGTGCCTTTCTGGAAACAGTGCTTTTTCAAACTCTTGACAGCAATCCACAGATAGACATCTTTATCATAACCTGTGCAAGGCACACTGGTCGTTCCTACCACATGCATTTAAATGCACTCTGATATTTCCTATTCTATTCTATCCAATTTTGATTTATCCAAATGCTGGTTGCAACTCGCCAAATGGATTTCACAAATTCCTAACAGTTTGTGACCTACAATTTTAAAATCTCTGCTGTTGAGGAGGTGGGATTGGAGTGGCTTGTGGAAGGAGGGTGAACTGGTAATATGGTGGTTTTGGAGACTAGACTCACCCAATCGCACAACCTCTCTGGGCCTCTGGAAAAGTAGCTCGACTAGATGACCGCTCTGATTCTGTCTAACTCCGGCCTTCTGGGGGTTGGTGAGGACTACCCTGACCCTCAGACTAACCCTATCCCAGACGCTCTCTCATTTGCCCGGCACATTTGAAGAGCAGGAGCAGGAGGGCAAGGATAGGGCTCTCTGATTCTCCTTTGTGTCCCCAGAACCAGGCCCTGTGCCTGACACATAGTAGGTGCTAAGTAAATATTTGTAGACTTAACCAATGCCAAGGGAAACTGTCCTGGTGGCCGCAGTAAGGGCCCCTTCCTTTGTAGCTAGACTTTGGAATCTGCAGCCCAATTCCCAAATGTGTAGGAGTGGTTCCCTTCCAAAGCATGGGGACTGGTTTGCATGCTGTTTTGCATCTCATCTGCATGCTTCTCATAAAACAGGGGAACAGTGCAAAAACCCCCCTCCTGCAGGCCTGCTTCTTTCTCCCACACAAATATTTAGCCCCCTCATCCTGCCAATCTCACCTCCACTTTTGTGGGGCGAATAGGCGGGTGTCTCTCAAAAAAGACACGCTTTAAACTGGAGGGTATGCCAACCATTCTCCCTCTGGTCTCCATTCCCCACCAGCTGTGAGGAGAAGGCGGGGGAGGCTAGGCAGAGTGTGAGAGATGCCACCAGAGATAAAGCCCAAACAGAGAGACAGAGGCAGAGGGGAGGACCAGAGTGAACGGGAGCCGAAAGGAGCAGGAGGGACCTGGAGGGAAGGGAACACAGGGAGCCAAGGGGAAGGGGCCCCGCTGGTGACACGGCCCTGATGTGATGTGATGTGACAAGACCATCTGCAAGCTGCTTGTCTCGGCAAAAATGCAAGTGATACTGGAGCAAGGCAGTGCAGAGGGGGCGCGAGAGGGACACGTCGGGGAGCTCAGCCCCACACACTGCACATCCACTCCAGCTTGAGGTGGGCGGGGGGGTGGGCGTTGCTCAGTCAGTCCTGAACAGGAGAGGCTGGCCGTGGTTTCCGCTGAGAAGGTGCACTCTCTCTCTCGTGGCCGGCACCCCCGAGGGCTCCCAGGCTGGCGGCTGGGAAGGGTGGCCCGAAGCTCTGGGCCAGCAGATGGAAAGATGGTAGCTGGGGACCCCCTGCCAAGCCACCCCTACCTGGTGGCTGAGGTGTCCGCACACCCTGAAGGATGGCTGCCCCTGATGCCCCAGGCCCAAAGGCAAAAGGAACGAGCAAAAGGATCCACGTGGCAGTGTGTCCTTGATGGTCATCTGGTGAGGGCAGCAACCACACCTGTGGGTTCTTCAGTCCTCACAGAGGGTTTGAGAGAGGAAGATGGGCACAGGAGGTGTGGTGAGTAAAGGACCCTGAATCCAGCCAAAGGTGCAGGCTTAGCCTCACCCCTCACTAGCTGTGCAAGGTAGCAGAGAATAAGGAGTGTCTCAAACCTCAGCTTCCTCATCTGTAAAATGGGAGTGACAAAACATAACCCCCTCCCCAGGGTCATTGGGAGCAATAGGTACCAGCTGGAGAAGCTCAGCACAGCATCTGCCATGTAGGAAGCGCCCAGGAGCTGCTGCTGTGTTGTGGTGGTGGCTGTCTTGTTGATCTGTTGTTGCTGCATTATTGTTTCTATTCTATTCCAAAGAGCGTCTGTTGGCGGGTGGGGGGAGGAGAGCAACTCGCATCTTTCTGCATTGTCCAAGGTGAAGGAGGCAGCTGCAAGAATAGCCTGAGCTCCCTAAAATCCAACCCCCCAAACAGCCCTTCTGTGCATGTAGGTGCCTTGTAGAGTTTACCAAGAGCTTCCATTAACCCCATGGAACAGGCATTACCATCTGCATTTATAAAGACAAGACCAGTGACCAGAGAGGCTGGCAGACTAGTCCAGGGTTCCCCAGCTGGTGGGGGGCTAAGCCACGTGCAGAAGCCGTGTTCAGGGCACCTTTCCAGGGCAGCACAGCTCCTCAGACTCGGGGAGGTCCCAGCAGCCTCCCCAGGGCGCCCAGGACGCCCCCAGACATTTCTCGGGGCTCCGCCGTCTGGCTCCCCCAGCCCCGTGCCAGCCCCGGCAGCGCCCGATTCCCCCCGGGCTGTCACCGTACACACCACAGCATTTTACTTCTGCTCTGGAGTAATGAAAGAGGCTTCTTTCCCTCAGAATTTAATTTCACGCCTGAGACTCGGTGATTAATTCCCTCCCCCTGCCCCTTCCTCCACCGCCCCGTCAGCCCCTCCGCTTGTAAATTCTGCGGTGTGCCACAGAATTTGTGTATTTTGCATCAATTAAGTGTCACATTGAGTAATTCTTCCCTGGCACCGGGCTTGTTTATCCCAACCATCCCCTGCGTGGGGAAGAGGCCGCAGAACCTGGTGGGGAGGGAGGGCAGGTGCACATCTGCATCACGATTTCACGCAGTCAAGCCCTTGGATGTACAATTTGCCATTGTTGCCTGCGACATCCTTATGGGATGTGGAGGTAGCACTACCCCCCTCAACCCCGCGGATGAACCTCAGGCTCTGAGACATGATGAGACTCACCCAAGGTCACATGGTTTCCCTGTGACCCAGCTGGACCAGCACCTGGCTCTCCTGATTCTCAGCCCAGCCTCCTTCTGAAGAGCAGCAGAATGTGGGGAGGGAGTAGAGAGTCTTCTAGAAAGTCTCTACCCGCTCCCCTCCCCCCCAGAGAATTCCTCGCCCAGCCCTTCTCCGAGGGACATGAGCTAAGGACAGGGGAAATTTACCATTAGTCAAGGAGGGTCCAGAGGGGGCGTCTGCCGTTCCCACCATTCACTCTTGAGCAGATCTCAGTATTAGATTATTCCATCTCGGGCCCCGTTTACTGAACAAGGGTGGGCAAGACCTGGTTTGTGATCTTGGCTCTGCAGTGCGATCCTGGGCAGGTCACTGCACCTCTCTGGTCTCAGGGTCCTCCTATGTCTGTGGCCTCCAAGACCTCTAAGCCAGCTCTACGAGTCCAGGAGCCTATAAAATCCTGCAATGTGGAAAGTCAGACCTCTGGCCCACCCTATGCCAGAGTGCCCCCATTCAGCCTTTCGCAGACATCAGTGGTTCAGCAGCCCCAGGCCTGCTCTGTGCGGGCACGGGAGATCCAGCAATGGCGCAACCCTGTCTCAAGATGCTGGCAGGCTTCTGGGGAAGACAGATCCATGGCCTGGTGCTAACCGCTGTTGAAAAGGGCTCTGGGGGAGGAGCGCCTGGGTGGCTCACAACAGTGGTGGCCCCTGGGGAAGGAAACGAGGTGGCTGAGAGCAGGGATGAGGGAGACCCCCCCTTCACACTGACATCCTTCTAGACTCTCTGAAGTTTTGCCATGTGCATATATTACACTTTAACTTTTTCATTAAAAAGAAAAGGTTGTTTGAAAATAAAATGGAAGAAAAAGAAAACTCTATGGGTATCTAATGAGAGGGGCCTGGGGGCCCCATCCGGAAGGGGTGACGTTTAAGCTGGTTAGTGAAAGATGAAGAGGTGTTGGCCGAGCGGAGCGGGCTCCTGGGCACCCAGCGAGGAGAGAACACACAGTGTTCCACAAGTGGGGAACCACTGCCCGGACCGGGGTGGGGGCAGGGTGGGAGGGGGCCGGCGAGGCCGGGGACCTGGCTGGGCCCAGACCCTATCTCCTAGCAGCCTAACTGGGGAGAAGTGGGGGTTGTATCATGTAGGCAGAGGAAAGCCTGGGCAACTGGTACAGCAGGAGGAGGTCCCCAAGGCAGAAAACTCAGGGAGGCCCTTGAGGCTAAGAACTAGGCTGAGAGTAGCCAGAGCACCGCTCAGAAGCGTCAGGGCCGTCACACAGAATCCCACCAGCCCGGCACCTGGGTCTTCCGCAGGTCAGGGTCACGGGGACTGCAGGCACCGCTTTCTCTTGCTTGGGAGCGTAAAATAGAGAATTGTTCGGGATGGCAGGTGTGGTTTGCAGAAGGCTTAACTTCTGAATCCTTCTGGGCGCAGATGGAAACACACGGCCCTCTCTGAGTTCGCCAGGATCGCAGGTAGGAGGAGACAGTACAGGACGGCTGGTTCCCCGATCCTGAGGGGCACCCCCAGGCCAGTCTGAGGCCCAGAATCGCAGACTCAAGAAGTCATGACTCTCATGTCACAGGGTGTCCCTGCTCCTGAGTCTGGGTCAGACTCCAGGCACCGTGTCTGTGATGGGAGCTCTCTCACACACTCTCTCCCTCTGTGCTCCTCTCTCTGTTTCCCTTGTTGCATCTGCATCTGTCTGTCTGCCCACGCTATAGCCTCCTCCCACCTCTCCCAAGACCCTGCTTCGCGGTCATGGCTCTCGGGGCCTCTATCTGGCCTGAGTAGGAGAGTTTGGGCCCAGGGGACACCACGAGCCATCCCACACTGGGCTTCGTTCATGCTGGGCACCCATGGGCAGCAGGTGCCTGTTCTCGTGATTGCCTCCCCGCCCCCCCCGCCCCCCTGTCCCTTCATCCCGCTCGGGCTGGCCAGAGCCACTGATGCTCTCTGCCTTCCAGACCCTGCCGAGTCGATCCCCACCATCCTGGATGGCTTCCACTCCCAGGAAGTGTGGGCGGGCCACACCGTGGAGCTGCCCTGCACCGCCTCCGGCTACCCCATCCCTGCCATCCGTTGGCTCAAGGACGGCCGGCCCCTCCCGGCCGACAGCCGCTGGACCAAGCGCGTCACGGGGCTGACCATCAGTGACCTGCGGACGGAGGACAGCGGCACCTACATTTGTGAGGTCACCAACACCTTCGGCTCCGCAGAGGCCACGGGTACCCTCACAGTCATCGGTGAGTGGGGAGCCCCTCTGCCAGGCCTAGGAAGCTTTGGGAGCACCACGGTGTGACCTCTTCTGTAAAATGGGATAACGATCCCAGGCCTTCCTACCTCCTGAGGTCACGAAGGTCAGAAGGGACCACGAGGGTGACAGTGACGGTGACGCGCTCACAGGGCTTCCTGGCTTGTTGAGAGGGAGGAGTGTCTGCACTAAAGGAAACAGTACTGATGTTAATCCAGTAGAGAGGACATGCTGTATCCCATCAGAGGCGATATTCAGAATATTTCACAATAATTGATAGGGGCACTGATCAATCAGATCAGACTCGGGCATAAATGACAAGGAAGCCTTTCCAGGATCTGCCAGCTGGGTATCAGCACTGATCCTGCCTGTTCCTCCCTGACCCCGGAGTCCTGGGGCTCCAGGGGTCCAGCGAGCCCGTGTGGAGTGAGGGGCCTTCTCAGACGCTCCTGCTGCTGAGCCCCCAGGGCAGAGGGAGGGCACTGACAGCAGTGGGGCTGGGATTTGGAGACCCGTGGGGAATCCCACTCCTGTGGGGTAGCTACATAGCCTGAGGCCCCATTGAATGTCGTACCGAATGGCATCTTAAGGGTCACTGAACCTGGGCGGTGAGAGGAGGCTGTCCAGCGGTGATTCAACCCCCCTGCTGCAGAGAAGTTCCCTCCACCATAACAATTGACCAAAGCAGCCCTCCTCCCCGCTCTCCTCCTGTCTCAAGAGCATAGAGCTACAGGTCTGCAGACCCTCCATGTTCTCCCAGCTCAGCTGGCCTCCTGGGCCTGGGGTCTTGTCCCCTGTGGCCCAGATGTGAGTCTCCTCCCCGTGGTCAAGGACATCTTGACAGTTGGGGTGAATTTATCTGCAGTGCTGGGCAGAAGTCCTCCCCATGTGAACACATGTGAAGCTGGAAGAGTGGAAAGAGCCCCAAAACCACTCTGGGAGTGACAGTGCATGATACAGTTGCTTAGGTTAAAATGCTGAGAGCCCAGGGGATGGGGGCTCCTCACAGACTAATAAGGCCCAGCCGGCAGGGCAAGCAGGTGGAAGGACCAGCACTGATATCCCCCTCGTTGCCCTAAGTACCGTCCGCAATCATTCAGTCGGGTACGCCTTCTCCCCTCCCCCCAGCCCCCGCTGCACACACATTACACACACACACACACACACACTCTCTCTCTGTCTCTCTCATCCCACACTTACATACACACACACACACACACACACACACACATGCTGTCTCAGGGCTCGGGTCAGGAGGGCGGCACACCCCTGAATCCTTGGAAAATTAGCAAACCTGACTCTGGGTAATTTGGTGTCCATAGCCCCTGCCTCAGTACATACGGGCAGATACAACACACACACGCAGATGTGTTGAAAGGTCACATGCCCACTTCTCCATACACACATGCACACACGTATAGTGCCCATACACACAGATACACACATTCCTCCACCTTAACATGCTCACATTCAGGCACACGCACACAGACCACAAGTAACCAACCGCCCATGGCGCGTGCACACCCCCACTGCCCCGTAGGCGTAGATACACCTGATGCCCCTCTGACCCTCAGCTCTGCACCTTCCCCCCACACTGGCTTTGGCTGGACAACCAGGTTCAAGGGGAAGTGACATAGCTTTTCTCTGCCTTCCACTCTCTCTGCCAGCCCCTCTCTGCCAGGTGCACAGAGAGGAAACCATGATTTTCACATACACCCCCGTTCTGCCACCAAGCCTCCTGCCCAAGGTCACCAAGTCGTGCGGGGCAGCAAGGTGAGAACGGATAGCTGGCAGAGCCCTGGGAGCCTCGGTGGGTGACTGGGACAAAGCAGGATGACACCTGCCTCATTGTGCACTGACATTTCCTGGGCAGGGACTCTGGGAGAGCGCGGGGGAGCCCGGCATGCGCAGACTCCTGCGTGCTTTGACTATGCCCCACCCAGCCAGGCTGCCAGCCCCCCTCCTCCGGGCGACCTCGCTGGGGTCCTAGGCGCCTGCAGGCCTCAGCCTCCTCTAGAGAATCCCAAGCCCATGGAGATCTGGGGAGAGAGGTGGCCAGCCCGCCCAACGCCGAGTTGTTGGGCACCATGGAAGTTCTGAGCAGGGCAGCGGCTAGCTACAGCGTGGAGGGAGGATGGTAGTGCCTGGGTCCAGGCTGAGGGCTGAGGGCCTGCAGCAGGGCAGGGGAGGTGGGGATGAAGAGCAGAGTCACCTGGTGCATATAAAGGCAGTCAGAGTGGCAGAAGATAGCAACTGGTTATCTCTATGGGCATGAGAGACGGGTGGCGGGGCCAGGGGTCCCTCCCTGTTTTCCGGGGTGGGGGACAGGGACGGTGATGAGCCAGCCGAGCTCCTGTCCTCCTTCTGAGCTGAAGGGAGCTCCCCAGGCCCACCAGGCAAGGGCCACCCGTCAAGAAAGTGTAGGCCGGGGGCGCCTGGGTGGCTCAGTCGTTAAGCGTCTGCCTTCGGCTCAGGTCTGGTCCCAGGGTCCTGGGATCTAGCCCCGCGTCGGGCTCCCTGCTCGGCGGGAGGCCTGCTTCTTCTCCCACAACCTCCTGCTTGTGTTCCCTCTCTCGCGGCGTCTCTCTGTCAAATAAATAAAATCTTAAAAAAAAAAAAGTGTAGGCCATCCTAACAGGAATCCTGACCCTGCCATTTGACAGATGAGTAAACTGAGGTCTAGAGAGGGAATTCACTAGTTCCAGTCCCCCTCACAAGGAGTCTGGAGACAGAAGCGGGGCCTCCCCCCGCCCACCGCCAGCCACACTGCTCCACGGTAAAAGCCCTTTTCTTTTGTTTCCCCACCCCCCCGCCTTTGCCCTCGCTCCTTCCCTGCTGGCCCGGCCCAGACCCCCTTCACGTGACCCTGACACCAAAGAAGCTGAAGACCGGGATCGGCAGCACAGTCATCCTCTCCTGTGCCCTGCTGGGCTCCCCGGAATTCACCATCCGCTGGTACCGCAACACTGAGCTGGTGCTGCCTGATGAGGCCGTCTCCATCCGTGGGCTCAGCAATGAGACTCTGCTCATCACCTCAGCCCAGAAGAGCCACTCTGGGGCCTACCAGTGCTTTGCTACCCGCAAGGCCCAGACCGCACAGGACTTCGCCATCATTGTGCTGGAGGGTGAGCTGGGGTGGCCGGCACCCGGGTGGGTTTAGGCTGAGAGCAGGCACTGGTCCAGGCACATGCCTATCTAAGTCAGTCCTTCCATGGGCCCTGTGGGGAGATGCTTTTTCTTCATGTTCCCCATTTTGCAGTGGGGGAAACCGAGGCTCGGTCACTCTCCTGAGGTCACACAGCTCGGCCAAAGGTCAGAGTTGGGATCGGAACTCAGGTCTCTTAACCACCGTGTCGTCTTGCCTCCGCCCTCCAAAGTCACTAGAACCTCCCTACGAAAGAGGTCTTCTTTAGGATCCCAGAGGTTTTCAATCTCACAGCGGCCCTGGGACTGCCCACCAGGAATCACCGCCTTGAGCCCCGCCTCTGCCTTCTGCCCTGAGTCCTCTCCAGCTGTCCCTCTCTAAGAGACTAAGGTCTCTTCACAGCAGGCTCTGTTTCTTATCACAGACCTGGCTTTTCACATGCTTCTCTCTCCTTTTAAAGCTGCTACCACCCAGGGCTCCTCACTCAGCACCTCTGTATGTGGTTGTTCAGGTTGTTCACTGCACAAAGTGCCTAGCCCACAGGGCAGGGCCAAGAGTAAGGACTGAAATCCAGCTTGAATTCCACTTGTCAGGCCACGAGCCCTGGCCCCAGGTTGTGACCACACAGAGGAGGCCTCTTTTTCTTATTTGCACAAGGATACAGTGAGGATTAGCCGAGGCCCTATCCTTACCAACAAATTTAGTGGTCCCCCAGCTCCTTTGTTGCTATCAAAACAAAACAAAAACCCCACCATCCTCTTGCTTCCAAGGATTTTTCACTGTTGTAACAGAGACACCAAACCCAGGCAAGTCCTACAGGTTATCAGGATCCCACATGGGTCTACCTGTCACGGCCTGTGGGTCCTCATTCCTTGGGAGGTGGGACATGAGAATGGGCATCCCCTTATCCCTCACCCTAAGTACAGGGCCCAGTGAATGGCCCCTCCCTCAGCCCCTGCCTCCTCTTGTCCAGGCAGATCCTCTTCCCAGTGAGGAAGTACACCAGCCAGGCACCGAGCAGTTTGAAATAGGAGCCTTACCTCTCTGGGGACTTCCTGTCTGACCGACTCCCCAAACAGTGCATCTTCTCTCTGAGAGGACAGCCTGTTGATGGCCAGTTCGGAGCAGGGATATGGGAAATGAGGCTGGCGGGAAGGACAGAGAGTGGGGAAAGAGGGACAGCCAGAAAGGAGGGTTCAGGGAAGGAAACAGAGGAGGGACCAAAGGCCATGGCCCTGGTGGGCAGTCCCAGGCTCTGCCAGGCACCAGGCTCTCCCCTGGTTTTAGGTAAGAGTTCCCCGCCCAGAAATGGGGCTAGGGGCTGGCAGACTGGATTAACATCTGCATTTTGGTGTGAAATATGGGTGGGATGTAGAGAGCCATGTTACATTGGCCTTACTTTTTTTGTTGTTTGTCTTAGTTTTTACTTGTTAAGGTGCATAACACGTACTTTAACCCTTTACAACAGTCCTGTGTGGAAGGATGGCCAGGCTCAATAATTACACGCCCCCTCTTCCATGGAGGAAGGTGGGGCAGCGGGGTTAATTGTCCTGTCCAGGGTTATTGGGTCAGCTGAGACTTAAGTTACAGCCACACACACACCAGCGCCTCTGGGCAGCAGCTAAACCTCAAACTTGAGGCTTTTTGCTAACAGGGCTACAGCACCCCCACCCCCACCTGCAGGAATGAGAGCTGGAATCGGACTCTGCAGGTCCAGTCCAATCAGGTCCTGACTCCAGGACCGATGTCTTTACTAACACAGGGAGGAGAAAGGCAGAAAAGGAAAAGTCGACAGGAGCTGACATTTATCGGGCACTTACAAAGCGTTGAGTGAAGCATCTTTAATGCAGTAATTCAGTCCATCCTCACAGCATCAGTACGAAGAGGGTATATTCACTATCCCCGATATCTCTGTCCTCCACGGTTAAGGAATGGGAAGACTCAGAGAAGTTAGGTAACTTGCCCAAAGACACAGGGCTCACAAGGGGCCGCGGGAGGATTCAAATCCAGGAGTTGGAAATCCTGTGCAATAGTAATGGGTACCTCACAGGGTGGGGTGGCCTGGCCGGGCAGTCTCTCCGTGGCTCGGTGACCCTCAGGGGGGGCTCCTCGCTCCCTGCAGATGGCACGCCCCGCATCGTCTCATCCTTCAGCGAGAAGGTGGTCAACCCCGGGGAGCAGTTCTCGCTGATGTGTGCGGCCAAGGGCGCCCCGCCCCCCACTGTCACCTGGGCCCTGGACGACGAGCCCATCGTGCGGGACGGGAGCCACCGCACCAACCAGTACACCATGTCGGATGGCACCACCATCAGCCACATGAACGTCACGGGCCCCCAGATCCGCGACGGGGGCGTATACCGGTGCACGGCGCGGAACTCGGTGGGCAGTGCTGAATATCAGGCGCGAATAAACGTAAGAGGTGCCTGTCTACATTTAAATATCAGAATAGGCTTTTGAGTTCCTTTGCCATCTCTGTGGTTCCCATTATTCTTGTGGTGATTAGTACTTATTAACTGTCATTTTGCTTTTAGTAGCGGTCTCTCTCCTCTCTTTCTCCCCTTTGCCCTGCCCTCCACAAACCCGTCACCCTTTCTCGTGTGTGCGTGTTTGGTACAGTTTGCCCTCCTGTGCATTCTCATCCCCTCCTGCCCCTTCTCCTCTCCTAGTCTGACCTGCCCCCCCCATTCCTCCCCATCAAATCTCCTCTGGCCCCAGGTACACTCAGCACCCCACTAGCAACCCCCAGCCCTACCAGGGCCTTGTGAGGACAAGGACAGGAATGGGGCAGTGGGGCCAGACTTGATCTTCGCTGGGGGTGTCCATCAGAGCCGTGCTGCCAGTGTCCTCCCACGGGGCCATCCCTGAAACGCTCCAGGAGGTGTAAGCAGCCAGGAGCCAGCGCCTAATCTTCTCCCAATTTCTTCCCTCCCAAGGCCCAAGCCATCAAAAATGGGAGGCTTGGGCTGGGTGGGGGTGTCCCAAAGCAGATACCCCTAGGAGTGGAGGAAGCAGTCCCCAGGTGATCAGCCCCAGATCTCAGCTCTCCAAGTCACTGCAGTGAGAAGGGCCTCCTCTGAAGCTCTTGGCAGCCCTGTCAGGTCCGACGGGTCCTCATCTGGTCCCTCCAGTGGCCCCTGACCCAAGGGCAGAGGAGGAGTGGGGGAAGGGCACTTGTGGCTGCCGTGGAGCCAGGTCTCCTACCCCACACGAGAAAGGTGGCCTCCCATTTAGCTACCTTGCTGCCTTCAAATTGGAAGGGTCAGAGTTACAGGGTCCTGGGATCCCCTGGTGTGGCCCCTTATCTCCTGGGTGGGGAACCTGAAGCCTGGAGTTTCCTATACCCACTCCAGCTCCCTACCTGGTGGCTTCTGAGCCCCCTTTACCACACCCACATTGCCACCTGCCTAGCCAGCTGAAGGTACCCCCTCCCCACAGCCAGGGTGACCAGAGTCCCCCTTTTAGGGCCCCTTCTCAAGGAACCACAAAATGCACTTACCTGTTTGGAAGAAAATTATCAGCTCATCCAGTGAAGACCTTCCTATGGCCTTTTAAATATTTAATGTATACGAGATCCTTTTTGGTAGAAGACCATTACGCACAAGTTGAATGAAAATAACAAAATCTACACATTGCCATTGTAACCCCCAAATCTTAATCTCCTTGTAAATGGGAACTTGCCCTCCCAAATCCCAGTCACTTCTTATGAGGCTTCAGTGGGCTCACATACCCATCCCATTAGGGGGATGGATTCTTGCCCCAGGCATGAATGGAACATATCTGTTTGCAACCATTTGAAGCTAGTAACAGGGAGTCCCGGAGAGACCATGGGTGCTCACAGCTCCAGCCTTAGCCTTGCAATACAGGCTTCCCTCCCAGCCCCCCTGAATTTCCATCCCCTGAGAGTTTCAGAGCCAAGCAACGGAGAAGAGAGTCGCAGGGCAGCTCCTGGCTGTCCCTGGCTAACCGCGCGGCTTGTCCGTCCTCTGCTCCTCCTCCCCCCTGACTCCCGCCCAGGCCCCCCCAGCATCCGGGCGATGAGGAACATCACCGCCGTCGCCGGGCGGGACACCCTCATCAACTGCAGGGTCATCGGCTACCCCTACTACTCCATCAAGTGGTATAAGGACGCGCTGCTGCTGCCCGACAACCACCGGCAGGTGGTGTTCGAGAACGGGACGCTGAAGCTGACCGACGTGCAGAAGGGCATGGACGAGGGGGAGTACCTGTGCAGCGTTCTCATCCAGCCCCAGCTGTCCATCAGCCAGAGCGTCCACGTGGCTGTCAAAGGTAGGCCTCCCCCGGAGCCAGAGCCCCCCCGCCCCGGGGCTCTCCCCCCCGCCGACGGCTCACGCAGGAGCAGCCAGGCCTGAAGGAGTGGCAGGCCGAGGAAGAGGGTCCTGAGTGGGTGTGTGGGAGAAAGGGGGCAGGGGGACGAGCACCTCTGCACGCGGGTTCCCTCAGTGGAATGCAGGACAATGTGGCCCTGACCCGTGAGGCAGGAGGGGCCTGTGATGCACAAAGGTCCCCTTCTGGGCAAGAGGCCAGGTCAGAGATGGCGGGCCGTATCAGTTAGGAGGGAGCCACGTGACGTCAGCAGAGGCCCAGCAGAGACCACCAAGCGGGGCGAGAGGCAGGAGCCCAGGGGCAGAAGCAGCAGGAGGCTGGGTGGAGGGAGCACGTACTAGGTGTCTGAGTCTCGTCCCTACACCTGCTCATTTTTGCTATTTGAGGCCTACAGAGCACTGCCTAACAAAACCGTGGCCCAGGCCCTTCATACTCACCTGGGCCAGGTGTGTGTTTAGTGCAGGGGTACTTAGCACAGTGCCTGGCCCCTAGTAGCCATTCGCTAAATGCCTGCGGATTCAATGAACGCATGAGTAGAACTAAGGCACTCAATGAATGTGTGAGCAATGACGGCTGACCCCTTGGTTCTGGGGCTGTGTGGGTGTGCCAAGCTCCGTCCCAAATACATTCTTTGGAACTGCCAGGCCTGGAGACTTTCCAGGCGATGAGGGGGAGCAGGATGGCCTGGTTGCTCCAGAGCAGGTTAGGGAGGGGGGCCCTGCCAGACCTGGCTGAGGAGTGGTCAGGCAAAGCCAGGCAGCTGGGGTAGGAGGTCACTAATGGCCGTAATGGGCAAGGGTCCAAGTAGGTTCAAGCCCTGGGAGACCCTGAGGCTCTGGGAGCATGGAGATGCCAAGCTGGGGCTCCACGAGGGAGGAAGGAGGGCTGTGGTCTCCAGCCACCATGCTGGTCTCTAGCACCGGACCACAGTCGTCGTCATAATAAGATGGATACAGCTGTGGCGGGCCCACCACGCACCAGTGGCTGTGACCGGCTGCTCAACACGCTCTGTCTCATTAAACACCAGCACTGCCCCCTCACCTCGGGCAGGTACCATTTTATCCCCAATTTCCAAGGCGGAAAAGGCTGAGGCACAAAAAAGTCAGGAAATTGTTATCTGGAAGCAGAATGTTTCCCAGGCCTGTCAACCTCCGGGCCCTGGGCTCTAATCCAGAGCTGGGGGAAGGGCGGGCTGGGAGGAGGAAGCTTTCTCCATGCTCCGCCTCAGGAATAACGAAAGAGGCCTTGGGGACCCCCTGAGAGGGAGTCAGGAAGAGAGCCGGAGTCCCTGAGAAAGCTGAGAGCCCCTGTTGCCAGGGCAGCAAGGAGGGGAGGTCCCCTCCATATCCCCGGGACCTCGGGGTGGGGGGTAGGGGCCCCTAGGCAGGAAGAAACGTGGGGGGGGGGTCCCAGGCCTATGAAGCTGCCCTGGCACAGGGGAAGGCCCCAGTGGGTCCCAGGCCCCTGAAGCAAGATCCAAGAGCAGCTCTGTGGACAGGAAGAGGGAAGTCTGGGAGAAGGAAGAATTTGGGGAGACAGATGCCGCTTTGGGTTGTGGCCCCTTCAAACATGTGGTGATAATGCAGGTGCAGCTGGAAGTGTCTGGTGGACAGCCAGGAAAGTGAACAGTAGCAGCAAAAGGCGGGGTGGGTACTTCCCTCCCTTGCTCCACATGTCACATGCATCCTTATGCACCCACCACCTGTCACAGTGCCAGACAGTGAGTGTTTCTGGAGCTGAAACTGAGACAGTAGTCTGGGTTGCAGTGGTTTGCTGAGAGGCCTCGCTTTGAGCCCCGACCATAGTGGGGCCGTGGCCATCTCAAGCCTGCGCAGGTGACAGGAGACCCGAATGGTGTCAGCCTCCCTGCCTTCCGCCGCTACACCCTAGCTAGGCTGAGGGGCACCCTGGCCCCCTCCTTAGCCACAGGCCTCTGTCCCGCCTGGACGCGTGGGCCGGCAGGAGCCTCACAACCCCCAGGCCACATCCTCAGCTTGGTGGAGGTAGAAGCCGGCAGCACCTGCCTAGCCCCTCCCAGCATCAAGGGCTGCCATATCCATTTCCGTTACAAGCAGCGGACTGAGAGTTTACGTTGTAAACATCACGTATTAAAACATCTAACCTTTGCTCCACTCATTTTGCCCGCCCGCACCAGTGAGCATTTGGCCGGGTTTGTTGGCTTAAAAAAATAAATAAATAAATAACAGGGCTCCGGCGAGCCTTGGAGTATGCAGAACATTCTGAAAGCTACTTCTGCTCATCAATTATTCAACCCCATTCAGGGAGCGATCAGTCCTAATGAATTGAATCTGATGCATTCCGTCTCAGCGACTCTCTGGGCCTGTTATGATTGTGCTGAGCGACAAGAGGAAAGCAGGACTGTGTGTGTGCGTGCGTGCGTGCGTGTGTGTGTGTGTGTGTGTGTGTGTGAGATCTAGAGGGCAGAGCCCATGCACCAGGCACGCGTGGCTCCCGCACCCAGCACAGAGCCCGGCATTCCTCAGACGCCATGCATGTGTATGGGGTATAGGGCACGTGTGCCCACATTCCCTCTTCCCCGCCCTCAGGGTCTGAAGATCCAGCCCTACAAGGATGGTGGTCGCTTGTTTTCTCTCCAGACCGAGAAGCAGCATTTGTGTGCGGGTCTCTGGGACCCCCTGCCCCTGCCACTTGGAAAGCTCAGGTCCTCCCTCCTCCCACTCCCTGACTCCCTCTCCCCACCTCATTAGAATGCACTTTTGCAGAACCCATCAGAGCTGATTATGAGCACACTGCTTGATTAGCTGATGTGCTGTTCCAAGAGCTACTCAAGAGGGAGGGTGGAGGAGGTGCCCCTGGGCGTGGAACGGGGCCCTGACTCTGGGCGAGTCGGGCCAGGTCCAGAGGCAGTGCTGCTGAGCCCAATACCATCACCTGGCTGGGACATGCATCCCACTCAGGGGACCAGAGCAGAGAACCAGGGGATAGCAAAGGGCAAGGTGGAGGTGGGACAGGGCACTAGACCCCGGGGATCAATTAGAAGTACCTCCCACCCCGCATCTCTTTGGGGGGCCATGGGCTTGTGGGTAGGAAAGGGCAAAAACCCATGCTGTTCCAAGGAACTGGAAACACCTACTGACCCCATTCCTTCTGGGACTGCTGGTCTTCTGATGAATTTTTCAAACACTGAGCTAAGGGCAGAACACACCAGACACACAGGCACACACATGTGCAGAGCCCTTTGTGCAGGAGAATGCATGCATGTACTCATTGGTACTTACTATATGCATGTCCATGCAACAAATGTACACACACTAACGTGTCCACTGTTGCACGTGGTGTGCACACGCATGCTGGCAGGCAGGTATGCACAAATATTGGCTCTGTCCCTACCCTCCTGTAAGGCATCATTCCTGAGCCACAAAAGGTGGCTGCAGGTGGTACCATATGAAACATTGCCCAAGTGAGCCTGCTGTGGCCTAGCACGGTGGAGGGACCGAGGCGAGAGCCTGGGGATGCTTTGTGGGCCGCTTGGGCTTTGGGGCACGTACCGCCGACTGGCAGGGGAGGGCAGGGCCTCAGGGAAGGCAAGTGCTCCTTTCTGGGCATCCAGAGACATCCTTGGCAGGATGCTAAGAGGAGGGCACATAGATCCAAACCAGATTTGATGTCTGTAGGGCCCCCCGTAGCTGAAAAATAATGTAACATAGAAGCATCTCTGGGCACGCAGGCTGAATGTTTAATTAACTAAGAAGGCAGGCTGCAACTGGGGCTCCTTGGCTTTAGCTCAGTGAGAGAACATCTCCATTCCCACATCTGAGCCTCTGTGGGCCTCTGGAGCCAAAACAAGGGCACAAGGGCCTTGCCGCCCATGCTCGGCAAGGCTGGGACTGGGAGGTGGCACCAGGCCCCTGCGGAGAGCAAATGGAAGAGGGCACACATGTACGCTCATTCCCAAATGCCCATACTCCCCACCCACACTCTGTCTTCCCTGGCTGCCCAAACCAGTGCCTGCCACGTGCATGGAGCCATTGGAGGAGGGCCCCTTCCACCCTAGTGAATGGGTTGGGGGTTTCCGTGATCATGGGTTGGGGCTTACGAAAAACCTGATCACCTGGCCAAATGCCTGCTATCCGCAGATGTGGAGGTTTGGAAGAGACCCGCCAGAATCCACAGGAAGGGGATACAACGGGTTCCATAGGAGCAGAGAGCCCAGTTGTACTTGGGAGAGGGGGCCACCAGGAAAGGTCCTGCCAGCAGCCCTGTTCCCCAGCAGAGGGGCCCTGGCACACAGGAGCAAACAGCCGCTCCGGTGCACAGACAGGGCTCATGATGATGACCCTGGTCATGGTGATGATGGCGACGATGGTGTGGAAGCAGCACCTACTGATTCAGTGACATTTACTGTGCACCCCCTGTGTTCTGGGCACTAGCCTACAAACCCAGCTACGCTCAAGACAAAAATCTCTTCCTCAGGGAGCTTCCATTCTGTGGGGGGAGCAAATGGATAAAGCATAAAATATATAAAAGATGCCCCATGTCAAAGAGGAAGCAGGGATGAGAATGTCAAGAGGAGCGGAGAGTGGTTTGCGATTTTAAGTAGGGTGGTCAGGGAAGGCCTTTCTGAGAAGAGAGGGTTGTGTAAAAAACAAAACAAAACAAAACAAAGGAAGCTGTTATTATTATTCCTAAAATATTAGAGGCTTTAGAGATTACTTGGTCCACCTCCTCCATTTTTCAGATGAGGAAACGGAGGCTCAGGGCGGAGGCAGGGTGGTTGCACAGGAGGCAGAGGCTAGAACCCAGCTCCTGGGCACGGCTCTCTCCCCATCCCCATGCTCCACAGGCAGACGCCCCAACTCCCCCCAGTGCCCGCTCTCTGCTAAACAGGTGCAGTAAATAAAAAGGCTCAGTCTCAAAGACAGATGATGAGAGACACCATAAAGTGTTTATGGTCTGGGCTGGTTGTCAGCACACCGTCGTCTGCGAGACACTCCCAAGCAGGTGGCCATAAAGGCTTTATGGCGGCCGGAGACCTCCTGGACTGCCACAACCACAGTACGTCCCCAGCCACTGCGTCCTCTGGCCTCTTCACCCTAGTAGCACATTGCTCTGACCCCACCTCCCTCAGTGTGGAGTTGCCCTCTCCCCAAAGATGACTGTGGCCAGAGCAGGGCTTCCAGAGACAGGACCGTGGGTCATATGGCACCTGTGCCCCCTACATTCAGGCTGGGCATTGGGGAAATGCTGGGACTCGGGGGTAAGGAGGGGGCCCTTTGTGCAGTCCACACTTGAGGGGTCCCTCAAGTCACTGATTCAGTCATCACTGTGATATAGGTGGTCAGAACACCCCCCCCCCCCACTGCTGAGGGTTGCTTTCCCAGAGGCAGAAATGGACCCACACACATTCAATTGGCTCACATCAACCTCTGAGCGTTGGGGAAGACATTACGGACTCACAGGTCGGAAAGCACCCCCACTTCTGGGCAGCTGGCCATGCACCCATCACAGAGCCCCCACACCCTGCTTCTCAGAGCCTCTCGCTCACGGGTCTCCTCCAGCTGTTCAGCGAGCCTGTGAAGGAGCCAGGATCCCTAGACTTTCTTCTCCCTCCTGCTGTGCCTGCAGTTATGGGGGTATCTGAACAGAAGCCTGGAGCCAAGAAATTCTGTGAGCGGCTCTGGCCCCTAGCACTCCCACCAAAGGGTTCCCAAGGGGACACATCAACCACAGCATCACCCCTGCCTTGTCAGCCTACAGCAGGGGCAAAGGGTGGAGGGGGGCCAGGAGCCTGCCCTGGATCTCTGGCAAGTTGTCTGGTCGTCTGCCTCCCACAGGACAATTGTGCTCTTGAGAGTTCTAGCCAGCCCAGGTGAATGTCTAACCCCCCGGATGGATATTGGTTGGTTACTGTCTCCGGTGGGCTCTCAATAACCATCCATGTTATTCCCGAAGGCCATAAGGGAGGGACAGCCCCTGGTTGGCCTCTGCCTCATGGCTCAGCCTTTTCCCTCTCTCTCACCCCATGTACTTTTTACAGCATTTGTGTCCTTTAGCTCTCTGTCCAAATGCCACCTCCTCTGGGAGGCTGCAGTCACCCAGCCAGATGATATGTCTCTCAGCTCAGAGTTCAGCATCTGTATATTCAGGTGGCCCTTGTCCAATAATCATTGAGGGAAATATCTTGCCTTCCCTAGCAAATGATGAGCTCCTGGGGGTTCTATCTGTATTTTAAGCATGTTTCTACTTTCTCCAGCCCACACGGAGCATAATAATGCCTTTGCAGACTAGGCATTTCATAAATATTAGATGAATTAGTTAATTAATGAATTAACCTGCCTTAGTAACTTGTTCCATTATCCAAATCCCTTCTTACTGAGAAAGACAGTCTTCCCCTTGCTTGAGCTAAATCTCCCTGCCTCATTTCAGTCTTCTGCTCTCCACTTGCTCTGTTCACAGAGGAAGCATAGTGCTTGACCGTCCACCCCCAGGGCATGGTCCTTCAGCCTTGACAGCCCCCAGTCCTCTCCTCCTTGGTAGAACCTCCCAGCTCCTTGCTTTGCCCACACATCCTCCTCTGCAGCCTGTCACTGCCTTGAGTCTCCCCTTGGTCACGTTCAAACATGCAGAGGAACTGGTTCTGGGGCTATGGTAGCAAGGGCCTGACCCCCAGGGAGGACCAAGGGATAAGCTCCTGGCTCCAAAACTCCATAGCATAAATACAGTGTCTTGAGGAACAGCACAGAAATCCCCCTCTTTTTCTGGATGGACCCCCATCCTGTGCTCTCCCTACCCCTTGCCCCCGTGACCGTTAAACTTCTAAGTCAATCCAGGAAATAATATCTGAGCATATGTTCATTCATTGACTCACCCGCCAGGCATTTATTGGGCTCCTGCAATTTGCCAGGTAAGTAAGTCCTAGTTACTGCTCTAAAGGAGCTCCCAGACTCCCATGGAAGGCGGTAATGCAAACGGCCACCCTCCCGCCCTGTGATCGGTGCCATGATGAAGGTGTGCACAGGTGTGGTGGGACGAGGGCAGGCCTCACGGCAGAGGTAATACTGGAGCAGGCTCTGAGTGGACAAGGAGGTGTTTCCCGTGAGGCTGGCGGGCTCTAGCTTTGGGCCTCTGTGGGAAGGAGAACTGGACCGGGCCTGGTTCTGTTTGGCCTAGAGAAACAAACGAGAGGCAGGTCTGGGTCTCTACAACAGTTACCTCAAAAAATCCAAGGAGGCCAGAAGCCTTGGTCCGACCCAAACAAGCCAGGGGGCAGGGTGGGAGATCGGCAGAGCCCAACAGAGGGACCTCTGGGAAATCTCAGCAATGGGCATGGGGCCATCACTAGAGTCAGGGTTCCAGAGAAATCTCATGTAGAATCCCCAAGGCCCAGCAAACCACCCAGAATACTGGGGCAAGGCCCTAACCTGGGCAATAGGCAGCTGGAAATCGGGATGGGGAGATCCAGATAATGGCCAGAGCCCCAGAAAACCTGGCTGGACTTTGGACCTAGATTGGGGCCCTTGGTGGAGCACAGATGATGGGAATGAGAAGGATAGATGCCCAGCTGTGTTCACCAAGACACAGGCTAAGACTTGGAGCGTCGGGTGGTTGTGGTCCACTGATGCAACCCCTGTGGCAGGATGGCGAGTCAGGGGGGAGAGGACACTGGGAAGGTCAGTTAAACACCCTGCTGAAGGGTATGGCTCTCATCCCATCCCTCCTACATGTCACTTCCTCTGGACCTAGGCTCTTGATCGAGAACTTTCCGAGGGATCCAAAGGGCTACCAAGGGTTATTCTATGCCCACACTCTACCACTCTGCTGGGGAAGCTCCCTGCTGAGCCCTGAAAATCCTTGGGGTGCAGAGAGGGCCTTGGGCGTGCATAGGATGCCACCATCCTCTCCCCCCAGGGCTCACCCCTGCTGGTGGCCACTGTGGGTGGGCCTAGGGTGGAAAGCAGCAGGCTTCCCAGGGGGGAGGGGTGCTGGAGCCTGGGAGAAGGCCAGAGGACTGTGGACAGCCTTGTAATTTAATTATTTGACTGCAGAAAGGAGATCTCATCTACTGGGTGCTCATCCTTGTTAAGCTAATTGTCTGTCTCCTTCTCTCTCTTCTCCCCCGACTTGCTGGGGAAGTCGCTGTGGCCTAATTGAGTTATCATAAAGATAATGGCCGATGCCCTAGCCAGAGCTGAGAAAGGAGGATCCCTCTCACAGAGGCTCAGGCTCCAGACAGGCCCCCCAGGGGGCAAGATGTGGACTGTGGGGCGCGCTGGATCTCTGGGGGGAGGGAGGCTGTGCAGATCCCGCTCAACCGGATGAACAGCAAACTGGTTGTCTCATAAAGGACAGGGCACCCTCTCTGCTCCTCCCTGCCACACAAGGGGAGCTCACCAATGAGACAAAAGAGCCGTTGGGCTGGGCATGTCTGGGGCTTTCTCAGAGAGGCACCTGGGCAGCGTGGACCCTGAGAGCAGGGACACCAGGTCTCGAATCCCACTGTTACCTCTTAGGAGCTAGATGACCGAGGGCAAGTGACTTCTCCATTCTGAGCCTCAATTTCCTCATCTGTAAACTGGAGACGGTTAAGCTACATCACATTATTGGGGGGAGGAGATTCAGTGTGCTAACACTTGATGACAATGGACAGGGCTGTGTTGGGTGATGGGCCCTCTGCAGGAGGAGACCAGGGGACAGCGTCCTGGGTTTTAGAGGCTCAGCTGTGGGGCAGGAGCTGAGGACAGTCTCAGCGCCCCCCTTCTCCCCCACGCCCGATATCTGGGGCCCAGCAGCCCTGTCAATCCCAGGCCCCAGAGAGCTGATGTATCTTTGGGATGAGAAAGTGACACGGGGCCAACGAGAAGGGGAGTGGGGCGAATGCCGAGCAGGGTCTGCAGGCAGATGGGAATCAAGAAGCACATACCTCATCACTGGGACAAATCTGAGGGGCAGGATTAAGGCAGGCGAGCGAACGCCCTACACAGAGACAGTGGGTCCAGGCCTGGGTGGGGAAGGGGATGAGAGCCAAGGGCCAGTGGCACTCCAAGACATTCTGCATGTATAGGACAAGGCACTGGTGCCCTGGGGAACTCTACTTACACCCCCAGGGGCAGGAGGGACTGGGAGGTGAGGCAATGAGGCAGTTGCTGCCGGCCAGGCTGGGACGCATGGGGGGCCTAACAACAGCACTCCGCTTGCCTTCCCAGTGCCCCCTCTAATCCAGCCCTTTGAGTTCCCACCCGCCTCCATCGGCCAACTGCTCTATATCCCCTGCGTGGTGTCCTCGGGGGACATGCCCATCCGCATCACCTGGAGGAAGGACGGACAGGTGATCATCTCAGGCTCGGGCGTGACCATCGAGAGCAAGGAATTCATGAGCTCCCTGCAGATCTCCAGCGTCTCCCTCAAGCACAATGGCAACTACACGTGCATTGCCAGCAACGCGGCGGCCACCGTGAGCCGGGAGCGCCAGCTCATCGTGCGTGGTGAGCAGAGGGGCCAGGGCAGGCGAGCGAGGGCCCAAACTCTGTCTGCTGCTAACAGTCTCTCTAGACTTGGGGTTTGAATCACAGGCTGAAGGAACGATGGCTCCGGCGGGGGCCTTAAATAAAATCAAGAAGTTCAAATCTCTTACTTTCCAGGCCCGGACACAGAGTCCCTGAGAGGGAAAGAGCCCTGTTCAGTTAGCCATTGGCAGAGTCAGAGCTGGGACGCAGGACTCCCAGTCCTCAGCAAAAGCCCTCAGCATCTTGAGTTTCAGAGCTGCCTCTTCTGAACTTGATCATGGTCCAGGCGGGGCTGGCACAGAATGGAAGGTTAGAGACCACAGAAGAGCTGTTAGAGACAGATGATCTGTTTCTCCCTACCTTCCCTCTTCCCGCAGTGCCCCCGCGATTTGTGGTGCAGCCCAACAACCAGGACGGCATCTACGGCAAAGCTGGCGTGCTCAACTGCTCAGTGGATGGCTACCCCCCGCCCAAGGTCATGTGGAAGCATGCCAAGGGTGAGCCCCTGGCCAGCCAGCATCTCCGAGCACGGTCAGGGAGTGGGGAGAAGGAAGCTGATGGGGCTTGGGCCTGTTTTCCTACACACAACTCCTAGCCCTAGGTGGGAGCCCTGGGTGGGAGCCCTGGGTGGGAGCCCTCGGTTCTAAGCTTCCAGGGGACCCCGGACTGTACTCGCTCTGGAGATTGTTCTCAGCCGTCCTCAGGGGTCTGCTGACTGGGGACAACTATCATGCTGACTCCGGATTTGCTCTAGACCCCACAGATTGACCTCTCCCCTCTCCCGTCCAGCCCTAGAACTCAGCGTATATCTGCTTTCCCCAGCCCTCCCCACCCTGCTTGGGGTCCCAGAACCTCCTTGGCACCTGCTCGTCACCAATCAACCTATTCTGGGATTGTGGTCCTTCTTGGAGCCTAACATCATCCCAAGGATACGTTTGGTATCTGACTAAGTCCCATGCCAAGCTCTTGTCAGAAGCCATGCCCATCATTGACACTGGAGGAATGAGGAGGGGGCCACAAAGCCCCCCTTGGAGGATGGTGGCCTCTTTCCCAGGCCTGGCTGTCCAGGACCAGGCAGCTGCCATTTTAGGCTTCCATCTTGCCTTTGCTTGCAGCCAAGTGGCCTAAAGACAACTCTTCGTCTCCAGGTTCAGCCCTGAGTCTCAGTGCCAAGGCGGGCTTTGAGCTGAGGTTCCCAACTCCACCTCCTCACCTGAGAGCTGGGGCAGGGCCAGACCTCTGTGCGGCTCTTCTGGTTGCCCAGAGGAATACTTTGGGAGCGCTACAAGACAGCCCTAGATCAGCAAGAGAAGGCCATCAGGGCGTCCCTTGGGGCAGTCCCACCTGACCCAGCTCGCGTGCTAGCCTGGGCGCTGGCCCCCTAACGGCTGCCTCCTTCCAGGGAGCGGGAGCCCGCAGCAGTACCACCCGGTACCCCTCACCGGCCGCACCCAGATCCTGGCCAACAGCTCACTGCTGATCCGCCACGTCCTGGAAGAGGACATGGGCTACTACCTCTGCCAGGCCAGCAACGGCGTGGGCACCGACATCAGCAAGTCCATGTTTCTCACCGTCAAGAGTGAGTCTTGCCCGCACACGGTGCCCCCAGCCCTCCGACCACAGGCCAGGGCCCATCTCCACACTCGCCCAGCGGCCACTGTCCTATCAGTGAGCGGGAGGTAGGGGAGGGCTCCTGGTCAGAGGTGTGCTCGGGACCCTCAGGTGAGGGACTCAGACCCCGTGACCTTGGCCAAGTTACCTCACCTGTCTAGGCTCCAGCTTCTTCCCCGTGCTGGAGGTTCGTTTCCAGCCCACCCTCCCCACCACACTGCTTGAGTAACACAGGAACAGATCACGGGAAAGGGGGAGATATTTTAGGAAAGCTAAAAGAACAACGAAACTCATCACTCAGTGCTCAGTCTGTGGCTTCTAAATCCCCAGACGCAGAGCCGGCCTCACAGCCTCAGAAGCCCAGAATATCCCTGAATTCTCTTGAGTCACACACAGATATTCCTGCCGGATAAGCCTATCCCTTTAGAGTCCTGGGGTCTGTATAATGGGTCCCCAGGGAAATCGTGTCCATCTGACCCTGTGTCCAAAAACAGACCATGGGCCATGCAGGAGAGCAGTGAGAGCCTGTGTTTTAGCCAAGTGGGAATCTGGGCGCCGTGTTGTAATTACTGTGACCTTGATGAGTTTGCTTGGCCTTGCCGTACATACCTCATTTCCCTGACAGAGAAAATGAAAGTCATAATAGAGTCTTACCTGTTCTGTTCTGTGTCAAGAGTGAGTCCAATAATAAGTAGAAAGCGGCCAGTGTGGTAACTGGCACCCAGTCAGCCAGGGTTGGTGTGGGAATGACCGCCAAGGGCAGTGCCCAGTGTGGGGTCCGTCCTCGAAGAATCAGAGGTTCTTTATCGCTTGCCAAAGCCCGCGTTCAGCTCAGCACAAGACAGGGAAGCCCCGGCGATCGATGCTCAGGGAACTCCAGGCGCCGGAATCCCCACCCTGGGGAGCCGCTTCCCTCACACTATCAAAAAGCACTTTGTCCTTAATAAAACCAGGCAATCAATCTACATCCCTCAGCCAGGGAGAACTTCGCTAATTCCGCCTGCGTGAGGTGAGAGGAATAGCAGGCCCCTCGAGGAACCATCCCTGGAATTTGATCCTTACCTCCCCACTGTCAGCAGCAGAGATGAGCCCAAACCTTTAAGCTTTTTTTTCCTTTTTGTTCTTTGCTCTTTCTTCTCGAAGCTAGGGGCTTCCACCACACAATCGTGGCTGTGGCTTTGTGGCACCCGGTTTGTGTGTGGGGGGTGGCATGGGTGATGGGTAATCCCGTGGTCAGGAGGTGGGCTCTGTGAGGAGCCTCAGTTCACAGCAGGCTGTCCCTGATGTCCTGGAGGGACCCGGGGCAAGTCACGTCACCTCTCAGGCCCTGCATTTTTCCTGTGCTGTCTGCACTGCTCAGCCCGGGCAGCGATTATGCAGCAGCCAGAGACACTCAGAGGAAGCCCATTTTGTAAATTCGGGGCAGCCTTGTGAGCATGTGCAACACACACACACACACACACACACACACACACACACACACACACACACACAGTGGTGTCAACGCCTGGCCCACTCTTCCCGAAGAGCTTCTGGCCACCCCCGTCACCTGTGGGCAGAATCTGGACCTCGTTCCTTCCTCCGCTCACCCTCGTCCTATTTTCAGCCACCTTGTCACTCTCCTTTGCTTCCTTCCACAGCAAGGCACACGCGCACATGCCTTTCTCACATCTGCTCCATCTCACGAACACCTCAGGACCTATTCTCCCGCTCACTGCACCCCCCTCCCCGCCGCCTGGGACTTGGTGTCTCTCAGCACCTCCTCACACGGCGTCCACCCCGCCACCCCCCCAGCCCCGGGCTGTCTTCCAGCCGAGCTCTCTCACACCTCCTCACACGCGTGTGCTCTTAGGTGGCCTTTTCCTGACACACTTTGTCGCAAATGCCCCCTTGCATTCCAGCCCCGTGCTCCCCGGTGACCCGCCCAGCCAGGCTAGGGGCCCCCGTGCCACCCCACCTCCCCCCGAATGGCAGCAGGACAGGAGGAGCAGGGCCAGGGGCATTGGAGGCCCGAGGGCAGCCGGAACGGAAGGGCTGAGCGCGGCACGGCCTCTCTCTGGGGTCAGAGGGTCTGATGGCCCTTCCGCAGCCGCCTGAATCAGGCTACACGGTATCCAGCGGCCAGAAGAAGCTTCCATGATGGTGTGACAGGAGGTGGGAGTGGGCACTGGGGTGGGGCATGGGGGCTCCCAATTTTCTTTGGGAGCTTCTTCCCCTCTGCCTCCTGATGTGTTTACATAGACATACTGCTCTAGTAACCGACCCCCGGCTGCTCCCCTTGCACATCCCCCATTGCTGCTCTGCCCTTTCTGCCTTCATTCACCCTCGGCCTTCTCCCATTTCCCCACTCTGACTTCAGTTGAAAGGGCACAGGAAGGTGGGGAAGAACCTTCAGGACCCGGGCACGTGCATCACCCATCAGATTGCTGGAGGCACGCCATTCCTAGCCATCCCTTAATCCATCTCAAACACTCACCACCACCAGCGCTCCCCTCACCCACTTGCAGAGCTGGCCACAGGAAGACCTGCCATTTCCGGACCTCAAAGCCAATGTCAAGGCTTGCATCAATGCACACTCCAGGAAATGTTGACCCAAGATGGCGCTACCCTGTCAGACCTCATACTTTTGTGAACTCTCAGAGGGCAAACTGACCCTAATCCCTACTTTAGCCAAACAGAAAAAAGAAAGTAAAGACATCAAAGGGACATACATCATAAAAAGCATCCAAGTGTCAAACCGGACATTTGTGGTTGGCTTCTCTTGGGGAGTGTCTATATCATTGATCCCTACAGTTTCCAGTGATAACTCAGTAGATCTTCACTGAGCACTCACTAAGTAGGTCGACTAAACTCCACGACTAAGAGCATAGACTTTAGAACCGGACAGGCCTGGGTTCAAACCCCAACTCTGCCACTTGATAGCTGTGAAGTCTTGGACGGTGATCTCTGCAAAGCCCCAATTTCCTCCTCGATAAGTGTGGGATTAGAATACTTTTTACTCATCAGAAAGGTTTAAATGAGACATGCACTTATAACAATTAATACAATATGTGGCACCCAATATCATGCAATAATTGATAGTAATCATTTGTTTTAGAGGCTGAATATCTAGTGATGAGTAAGACCGAGTTGCTGTTTTCAGGGAATTTAGAATCTTGAGGAGGAGGTAGACACAGACCCCAAACAACTATCATGCACAAAATGACAAGTACCTTACAAGGCTACAGACAAGGTGATACAAAGAGAATCAGGGAAGGAGAAGTCAATTTTAACTTTGGGGTGAATGAGGAAGTGACAAGAAAATCTCCACAAAGGCAATAGTCTTAAGTGGGGCTTAACAAACCCAAGGATTCTGGCAGGTACCAACACTGACAGATGTCATTCCATCCCAGAGGAAAAAGCGCAGCAAGGATGTGGAGGCAGGGCAGTCCACGAGTGTCATCTGGCGAGCTGGGAGCTTAGGTGTCTGGTGGAGACTGAAGGGAGGATGGACAGGGAAAATGAAAGTTCAGGTGCTTGTGGACTTTGGAAGCTAAGCACTTTCTTTCTAAGTAGCATTGACTTTTGATATCAGGCAGCGAACCAGAGTTCCAGGAGCCCAGGGGTCTGACGGGAGTCGGAATTCCAGTGACCATTGTTGGCAACCAACGAGGCCCGACTGGCCCCGATGGCTCCCTGACCCCCAGAGTATTGGTGTGAGCTGAGCCTGCAATCGCCTGAGCTTATAGCCCAGCCTTGCTGCTGTCGCAGGCCTGCACATCATAGTTTATAGAGTTCTTCCTATGCCTGGCCTGTGAGGTCAGCAGGCAAGAGCTCCTTCCTAGAGAAGGTCCAGCACTGGATCAAGGTCAATGGGTGATAGAGTCCCAGCTGAGACCAGAACTTGCCTCTGTGGGCTCATGGTTTGGCAGGAAGTGCAAAGACCCAGAGTCAGAAGATGCTGGTCCTGGCTCCGTGACTCACCAGCCACGTACTCAAGAGCTGTCCCTTCCCTTCTCTGGGCCTCGGGGTTCTCATCTGAACAATAAGAGGCCTGCGCTAGAATCTGGTCACTAACTGATCCCAAGGTCCTTTCCAGCTCAAACAGTCTATGGTTCTAGCAGTGCACATGGTCCTTTCAGGATGTCAGACCTCCTCCCAGCACTTGGTTAAAAATAAATATAATTAACGAAAGAAAATACCACATCCAGCTACCTTTTATCTCCCTTTTAAAATGAAAAAAAAAAAGAGAGAGAGAGAGAGAGATAATGACCAAAAGGGGGAGAAAGCAATCCCTCCTCCAACTGGCAGATAGGAAAAAATAAATAAACCATCTTCAAAAAGAATGCTTTATGGAGAGGCAGGTAAAAAGCCAGGCTGCTTAGTCTGGGGTCTGGGGTACAAGGGGCTGGCTGTGTTTTGATGTCACCATCCCTGGATGTGCCTCCCTGGACTCAGAGGCCCTCTTGTGCCGCAGGTTACCTGACTAGACAGGTTCTGTTATAACCCCCAAGACTCTCCTCCACTTTGTAAAGGCTCCAGTGACTGGGCCGAGGCAGAACCCACGGCCAATTAAACCCATAAGGGCTCTTTGTTTGGTCTGAGTTTTGATTTGTTTGTTTAGCAAAATGTCAGACCAATTAAAGCCAGATCCAAGAGCCCTCCACAAGCACACACCCAGCTGCAGAGTCGCTGGAAGGCAGGAGGCCGGAGGATGGAGCCAAGTGGGGACTGGAGGAGGAGCGGGGCCCATGCTAGCGAGAGAGGTCCCAGGCCTGGGTAGACAGGGTCCGCTTACAGAGGGCAGGATACAAAGCCTCGGAAAGACAACCGTGTATCCCGTGACCCAAGATGGTCCTAATTTCAAATTTGCCCAAAGGAAATTCTTGCTTGTCAGGCAGAAGCAGCAGCTCCCTTGCACCCAGTGACTGGGGTTCCTGCTCTAGAGGGCTTCTTCGGCCTTCGTCAGCCCCTGCCCCTCCCACACGGCAAGGAGTCTATGGCAAAGGAAATGGCTACCCAGAGCTCACAACCCCCTTTCTAGACCACGTTCCAGGTGCCCAGGGGATTCCCTGCCCAAATGCCCCAAGCTGACCTCTAGGATCTTCCGCAGTGTCTTCCCCAATCTCTCCTCCCAAGGATGGGCCCCACCACCAGCATGACCCCTAGACCTAAGGGATGGCTCTTTTCAGGGCATGCAGAAGGAGCCTGGACGTGTGCATTGGGATGCCCACACACATACTCGTAAGGGCTGTCTCAGCACACAAGAAGAAACAGGCATGAAGAAGCCAAGCAACTGGCCCAAGGTTTTCCTCTGTGGTCCCTGGTGTAGGGCCTATCTCCTCACCAGACTGGAGCTCCTTGAAGGCCGGGCTGGTTTTCCTTTCCCTCTGTGGGAATGCCTGCCTCTGGCGCCCAGCTCGGCAGAGGCCTCTGCCCACCCTGGCCTGCCTCACTGGGACAACAGGCCGACTGGCCTCAGCCCCTAGGTCTGGTCCAATCCTACACGGCATCATGGGTCACCCCTTTGGTGCTCCCCTCTGCCCTTATGAGTCTCCCTGATTGGCTGAGGGATGGGTGGGACGGCCTCTCTGTTGGATCTGCCGTCAGGGGAGGAGGCAGGCAGCAGAGCAGGACAGTGCTTGGCCTCCGAGTCGCACCGGTCTGGGGCTGACGCTGGTCCTGCCATAGCCGGGGAGTTTAGCCACAGTACTTACCCACCCCCACCCACCCCCCGCCCCAGCGCTGGTCATCAATCAGCCTCACCTGCCCAGCCTCAGGGCAGCTGAGGGAGGCCCACCCTGGTCTGTGCCAAGCCTGGAGTCTCTGCAAGCCTGGGGCCTGGCCTCCAGTAAGGGGGTGGGGGGAGGGAATGAACCATTGCCATGATTTCCATGGCAATGATTATCCAGCTGGCTCTTTGGCCTTATTGATTTTCAGACTTCATAGAATAAGGAGCAGCACTTTGTCTCCTGCTTCATCAAACAGGGGCGAGAAACGAGGCTGGACATATCCTGTCTCCAGGCCAGGCTCTGTCCTACCCTCCCCACCCTGTGCGGGACCCAGGGACACCAAAATGAAATGATGGCTTAGGGGACAGGAAGGTCCCACACAGGGAGATGGGAGCCCTGATCTCTTGTGTCAGTGTCCCCCACTACACGCTGAGTAAACTGGGGCCAGTCACTTCGTCTCCCCGGACTCAGTTTACTCCTCTGCTAAGAGAAGTCCTAACCCCTGTCCCCTTCCCTCGGCCCCGAAGACAGGAACGGAGCTTGACAGACGGGCCACCTTCTGCTGTGCTGATGGAGACCAGGCGGGGCATGCGGTACCAGTTGCAGGACCTTGCCTTCGGAAGCCAGAGCCCTCGGGGTTTCGGGGCGTTAGAGATAAAGACAAGCCTGAACCAAAGACACGTGGGCCCCTTACTGACCTCAAGAGGCCACCAGTGTCTTTGGAGCATGTCACATCACATGCCAAACCGAGCCCCCAAATGGTCCTTTGTACAAAGTTTCGAGGTAGAATGAAAGTCTCCGTGTGGAACAGCCCCCCCTTCCCTGGCCCCTCTTCTCACCATGACAAGCCAGGTCGACAGACAAGCAGAGGAGGGTTTTATGGAAGGGACAGCAGGAATGGCCCTGCCCGTGCGACCCCCACTCCCCATCTGAAAGTGCTTGTGCCCAGAGACGTCTTGTCCCCAGGCTCACTGGGGTCCTTATCTCCTTGCTAGAGGCTTTAGGCAGTGGTGGCAGACAGTCCCCATGACCACGAGCACAGGAGAGCGTCCAGATGGCTCTGGGCTCTAAGGTGTCCTTCAAGGCCTTCCTTATGTTCAGCCCCAGCAGATCTACTGAAGAACAGAATTTTGTGCATCCTACATGCTAATCAAGGAAAAGGTGCAGTAAACATTTTGAGACACGAGGGAGCTGGGGTTCTCGCTGGGTGGCTCAGTTTACTGGATGAGAATATTCAGGCGAGCAAGGAGCAGAAGCAGTGCCTTTAAACCCTGCCCGAAGTTAGGAGCCCAGGTCTGCTCCCGCAGTTATGAGCAGAGCCTCTCTGGAAGGTAGGGGCAGAACAGATTGTTAGATCAGTCAAGCAGTAAACAGGCACTTTCTGATTAAATCCCCGCTCCGGCCCCCCAGGAACTTATAGACTAGCGAGGAAGCCGGAACCAACCTTCAGGAAACAAGGCAAGATCACGTGCTAAGGGGTCTGGCTCTACAAGTGCAACGTTAGGTCAGGGAAGGAAAAACCCAGTGTGGACGGACATGATCACACAGAGCTTTCTAGAGGAGTGGGACTTGAGCCTTAAAGAAGAGGTGGCGGAAGGAATAGCATGAGCAAAGGCTCTGGGGTAGGAAGCTGTGTGGGAGGCCACGAGGAGAACCTCTAACGAGAGGGTGGCAGCCCGGGATGAGGGAGAGAGCTTGTGGAAATAGTGGCACGGAAGTCTGCACGTGATACTAGGATCGTGAGCAGGGAATGGAGAGAAAGGGGGACTCTAAGGGTCATTATGAAAGAACAAGCACTAGGCATTGACGCTGGGTTGGACTCGGAGCTGGGAGAGCCAAGGCTTGAAGCCGAGATGAGCAGCACCATGGGGCCACCAGTAGAAATGCAGTCGATGACGATGGAGAGATGGTGTGTTCACTTTGGCCAGGTCCAGGTGGGACGACGGGGTGCTCTGAGGCAGCTGGATACTAGCTGACACTCTGCCAAGATTTCTACCTAGAGCGGCACGCTCACCCAGACACCATCCTCGCGCCCCATGGGTGACTCACGAGTCATTGCGTAGCTGGCAGGTGTCCTGTCCTGGGCCAGAAAGGATGAGCCTGGTGGGCAGACTGGAGAATCCCCCCACACCCTGGCCCCCAATCCCCGCCCAGCCCTTGGGAATTCCAGCCTGGGACCACCAGGCTTCCGTCTGGCCTCTCAGGCCTACGGAGCCTCAAGATGTGGTGGGATGGAGATTCTGAAGATTCTCTCCTACTCATGTTTGCTCGTGTCCAGGCCTGCCGCCGTTCATTCATCATTCAGTAGTCATGGAGCACTTACCAAGCACCTATCCCTGGTGTTGGGGGGAAGGGTCGAGTACGTGTGGCCCTGTGGGGTGGGAGCGTAATGGGGAGTGGACTCCCCATGGCACAAGCAGAGCAAAGCCCACACCACGTCCCACCTCAGGAAGCCCCTCCAGCTCCATGCAGGAAACCTGGGAGCAGTCTTCCCTGCCACTTGGCACAAAGATCTCTCTCACACCCTAGATCCCTGTATTACTTTACAGGGACCTCTGTAACAAAGCACCACAGACCAGATGGCTTAAAAACCCAGAAATGCGTTCTCCCCTCCCCCCACCCCATGCTGGGAGGCTAGACGTGCAAAATGCAGAAGTCAGCAGGGCTGTGCTCTGTGTGCAGGGTCTAGGGGAGCATGCTTCCCTCTTCAGGTGGCTCCCAGCTGTCCTTGGGGGGGGGTAGGTGCCCCGCTCCGGTCTCTGCCTCCACCTCACATGCTTCTCCCTGTGCGTCCTCACACCATTTTTGCTCTGAGCATCTCCCCTCTAAGGACACCAGTCACATTGATTAGGGGCCCATCCTGCTCCAGTAAGATGTAATCAAGATGTAAGCGAAGATGGCATCTACAAAGACCCTACTTCCAAATAAGGTCACATTCACAGGTACCAGAGGTTAGGACTTGACATATGTCTTTGGGGAGACACAATCCAACCCCTAACAATACCCATGCTGGGTGATTTATTCGATAACTTCATGCTTTCCAGAACTCTGACAGCTGAAATGTCATCCCTCCCAACACCCTACAACTGTCCTTGTCTGGATGCAACCAGTCTCCTAGCCAGAAACTCCTGTGTACAGAACTCTAGAACCGGGGGTCAGCAAACCGGGCCCGAGGCCAAACGTGGCTAACTGCCACTTTTGCTGGAAGGCACCCACGCCCATTCTTCACGTCTTACTGTCCAGGGCTGCTTTCCAGCTACAATGGCAGGGCTGAGTCATCTTAACAAAGACCTACGGCCTGCAAAGTCTAAAATGTTTACTATCTGGCCCTTTACAGAAAAACTCTGCTGACCCCTGCTCAAGGGTGTTCCCAGTGATGACCCGGAAGGGCCTTCCAGATAACTAAAGATGGCGTTACCGTCAGGATTCTGATGTTCAGGGTAATTTCACAGTGTTCTCTCATCTCTAAAATGGGAATAAAAATACCACCCACCACCCACCTTCTCGGGTCGTGGGGAAGAGGAGGAGGGAGAATTTAATGAGATAATTCATGTAAAGCATTAATCAAGGCGCATGGCAGATAACAAGCATTCGATACATGTTAGCTCTTCTTATGATTACTATCATCTTCCCAACATTCTGGGGAGAGAAGAGGGCCAGAGGCAGGGGAGAAGCAGGTCCCCCACCCTGCCTTGAGAATACACCCCGAGTCTGCTCTTGGACTCCTTGACAAGCAGCCAAGAGAAGAACTGACTGACCCCATTTTACAGCTGGAGACGGCAAGGCCTGGTGAGTGGGAGGGTCTCAAGGAGCCCACCCTTCGCGACCCTCACCCCCACCCCCTTCACACACACACACACACACACACACACACACACACACACACACAGTCACTCACTCACACGCTGTTCTTGCCAGGTGTGCCCCGCCCCCCGCCCCAGACACAAGCAGTGGACAGCTAGGATCCCATGGGCCCCCGGCTCACCAGGCATCTCCCCAGCACCCCTCAGAGCGACGCTGATTGCTTCCACGCAATTTGAATTCATCTCATGCTTCAGGTGGAGCTTGGCTAATCAGGGGAGACATGAAGCCGAAGTGGGTGCAATCAAATTAACAACACTATGGCCCTGGCTCTTTAAGAAGAGTGAAAACAAAGCAGAAACCAGAAGGCACCCCCCCCCCGCCCCCTCCAACCAGCTCTTCCCTGGGGAAGCCTGGAGCTGCTGCCTGGCTGAGCTCAGTGAGCTGCCACCCACCCCACCCCAGGCCCAGCACCCCACGTGCCAACAATGCCCCTTTGTGGAGGCTTATCTCTCTCCGCCAAACAGGGCTACCGTTCTTGTCGTGATCTTGTTAACAAGGAGGAGACACAAGCCTTTGGGGGGAGGGAGGGGAGTCGGCTGCACTGGGGGAAGGAGGGGCCCACTCACCTCAAATGGGTACATGTAATCCTTTCAGAAACAAAAGATGAGCGCTTCTGAGCCAGGAAGCTCCCTTCTTCTCTGACAAGTGGGTCCATAGAGCTCTCAGGAGCCTTCAGGGAATGGGTTGTCCCCTGGAAAATCCTCTCCCAAGGGGGCAGAGAGGGGGACACCCGGAAAACCATTTTAGCCTGCCCAGGGCATCCTAATTGGCGAAAAGCTCCATGCAGATCCTGAAGGGATTTCAGTTAGACTCTCAGAAGGACTTCTGAAAAAGTGAACTTCTTCCTTGGAGATAGTGAAGAACCACAGGACTTTGCTGCCCTTCTTCCAATCCTATTGGCTTTAAGATGGTCCTCCCTGCAGCGGAGGAAAGACCAGAGGGCAGGTACTAGAATGGGAGGTAGAAGAGGAGGGTCCTCAGCCCTGTCTGTAGTGCTTCCCCCAGACCGCGCATGAGAATCACCCAGCTGGGGGTGGCTCTTAAGGAAATCTGTCGCCGGCCCCACCCTGGACCGATTAAATCTGAACCTCTGGGCATGGGGACTGTGCCATAGGATTTTTTTTTTTAAACTTTCCAGATAATTTGTACTTGTAGCCAGGCCTGAGGACCTCCTCAAACCTCTCCCCCCAGGCCTCCCACCTAAGAGAGCAGAATAGCCTAACCCCTGGGTCTCCTGGTTCCCAGACCAATCTTCTCCCCGCAGTGTTCACTGCATTTCACCTCAGAGAAGTTGGGCTCTTCGCGCGCCCCTTCCTGGCTACCTGCGCCCCTGTCCACTGCGCTGCTCTGGCCCGTGTCACATTGTGGGTAAGAACCGTGGGCACCTGGGCTAAGTCCTGCCTCTGCCACTTACTAGCTGTGTGACCTTGGGCAGTTTACTTCTCTAAGCCTCAGTTTCCCTATCAGAAAAGTGGAAACCAAAACGAGGTCGTTGGGGGACTAAGCGAACGGACACACGTAGAAGAACGCGGGACAGAGCTGACCCACAGGCAGAGCCCTCAGCAGTGGAAAAAGCACCGTGAGGACCACAGACTCCTGCCCAGCAACGGGGTGGAGAGGCGGGGCCCCGCGCTTCCTCTTGGAATGCAACATCCCGTGCCTTCTCCACATTTGATCTGGCCTCTCCCCACAGCCAGGGGCGTTCCCGTCCTTTCTTCCACGTTCTCCTTCCCACACACACTGCTCCTCTCCTTTGGGTATTCATAACTGAATCTTCCCTCCCTGGTGACTTGGGGACTTGTCAGAAACACCAGCTGAGCTCCAGTCACCAGGCGGAAGAGAGGGAGGGAGACAGAGACAGAGGAAGGCTGACTCACCGCCAGCTAACTCCTGCCCCCAGCCCCCCGCCCCGCCCCGCCTCCCCTCGCCTCCTGGGCCTGCCACCCCAGCCCCACTCCAGTTTCCAGGCTCCTTCCACACTCCCCCAGGACTCAACTGCACTACGTCATCCCCACCCAGTTCCCTGCTCCTGGGATAAAGCCCAGAGTGGGAGAAAAATCAACCAGGCAGAAGGAGAAGGCTGGACTAAAACCAGAGGAAAGGGAGCCGATGACTTAGGGGACTTGGGGCTTGGTCTCCTTCCTGCCACTTACCAGCTGTGTGACCTTAGACAAACCACATAGCCCCTGTGAGCCTCCGCTTCTCACTGGTAATGTAGAGGCTAATAACCCCAGACCACCTCCTTAACAAGAGTGAAGCTCCTCACAAAGGATGCTCCGGGGCTATGCAAACTGCAAGGAGCAGACCTCCCCCTAACCCCCGACTCTGCCCCAGCCTGTGAAGCGGGACCCCAGAGAAAGTCAGCTGGAGGAGCAAGGGAGGGCCGAATAGATGCAGTTGACTATCCCCATGGCAGCATCTAGGAGCCCCAGAACCCCATCTCCAAGCCTGGGGTTGGTCGGGAAGTCTGTGGATGCTGGGGGTGAGCAAGGAAGCTGAGCTGTCTGGCGGTGTTTTAAAAATCTATCAGCCTCTCACATCAAATTAAAATGTAAATAGCAGCTGGTCTGGGCAGGACCTCAGGGGTGACAGGAGCCGGCCTGTGAGTAATTTCACAGACGGGAACCGGTTACATCAGATTCTGACAACTGTCTTGTTTCTGAAATTGATTTCCTCTCCCCTCGGCTTGCTGCCCCAGGAGGGTCCAGGAGCGAGGGGAGGGGGTGATCCGCTCAGCCTGGTGCCTTCCTCCTCTCCGCGGCGCCTGCCAAGAAGGCCCTGGTGGAACCAGGAGGAGAAAATCTGAAATTTCTGCATGGCTGTAAGGCAGTGGCCTGGGTGCCAAATGCCCAGCAAGGCTCCTCCCTGCCTTGGAGTGAGTCTAACCTTGGACCTAAGAAGGTGGACCCAGGGCACTGGTGGGGAACAGGAGAGGTAGGTGTCCTGCGCTTGGGAACTTTCCACAAATATGCTGAGTCCTCAACAGAGATGCTTCTGCCCTGGTGAGTGTCCCCGCCAGAGACAAGGGTACAAGGACTCTGCAGTATATGGCATGCACCATGCCAGGGATCTCTCTCAATGCCCATAGGAGGGACAACTGTAATGACATGGGGTGTCAGGGAGTCATCTGTGGCCTCTACCAGGCTTGCCGCAATTTGGCCATGCATAGTGCCAGGCACCATACCGAGCACTGGGGCTGTAAAGCTTTGAAAAAGACTGGCTCGGTTCACACAGGACTTCCTTCGGGACCCCAGGGAAATGTGCCACCCCCTCCACCTAAAGGGGCCATATTGGAAGGAGCTATGTATTAAGAGGCGGCTGGCCTACATGGGTCTCCTTGATGCCTCTAGGCCCAGCCCTTCCCTGTTCCCAAGTCCCCAGAGAATCTCCCCCTGCACCCCTCTTTGTAAAAAGAAATTAGGTTTTCCTGGCTGTTAATTGAATTACACTGCAGGAAAGCAGAGAAATTGTATCTCATTAAAGCCTCCTGTGTCCTATTGGAGCATCATGTTGCCTATGTGGCTGCTATTAGCATTTGTCACAGAGGACTCAGCCCTGTGTGTACAATCCCTTCCTCTCCTCCCCTGCTGTGCTCCTAAAGCTGCCACCGTCCCTGATGCCTGCCCTGGGAGCATCCTGCTGGGGCTGCCCACCACAGAGAAGCCCCAGCTCTTTGGTGACAGCCAAATTCCATTTTCCAAAGCCAGAGACTCTGTGCATGCACGGCAGACAGACAGACTCCAAGAGGTGGCCGTCCCTCGCAACCACAGTAGCAGGGACTTAGGGAAGAACTGCCTTCTGGAAGCCTCGGTCTCCTCATTTGAAAAATGGGGATAATAAGACTTCTCATGGTTGTTGCTGAGGGGGGATCATTGAGCAATAAGCCAAGAGGCAAAGCATCCAGGTTATTGCCTGCTCCATCATGGGCATCACAGGCCCAGGGAGGCCGTGGAGTTTAGTCAAGAAACACGTTCAGGACCCAGGCTTTGGAGCCGGGAATATGAACAGAACCTACTTCACATGAGTTAATTCAGTTAACGTCCTAGAATACTGTCAGTATGTGGTACATGGTAAGTTCGAAGTAAAAGGTCACCATAAAAGTGTGTGTGTGTGTTTGGAGGGAGGGTGCTGTGGGTAGATGTGCCTTAGACAGTCACATCAGGTTATTGACATGCAACTGACAATTGCATCATGTTATGTGTATGTGACACCGTGTATGAGTCTGTGGTCAAGACATCAGAGCACAGGCAGTTACGGTGACTGTGTTTGTGACTTTGGGGTGTATTTTTATCACTGCTTTTCGTGTGTGTATCTTTGCTCCCGTAGGTAGGTGACTGAACATGAACATCTCTAGGGAATTTTTGGGGAGTCTGCCTGCAACCCAGAAAGCCCTCTGGGGCACAGCTGAGCCTTGGTGCTATGAGGGTTCAGGTTCAATTCTGTTTGTGTCTGTGATTCAGTGGAGCACAGAGACCTTATGATCCAGAACAAGAAGCAAAGGGGAAGCGGAGGGAAGAGGAGAGCAGGTGGGGTGGGGCAGCGGCCACCCTGGACCCCCCCTCTCTGGGGGGCTGTCTTGTTAAGCCCATCTGTACAGCAGCCGAGAGGGCTGGGGCCCCCAGTTTGTGGGCACAAGAGGGCACTGGGGCTCTCGGAGGCCGGGGACAGGTCAGGGGAAGGGGCACAGGGGTAGAGTTCTCGGTTCTGGTATTGGCAGGGAGACTGGGTAGGGGAGAGAGAAGGGAGGAGGCAGGTTCTCTGCTTCTTGCCTAGGGCAGAGGGCTCAAGACACCTAAATGTGAGGGGAAGAGAATGCTGAGCCAGATTCCCAGGCCATCTTTCCCTCTCTCCAGAGACCCAGACACCCCCAAGGACAAGGTCCCCCAATCCTGCTGGGATCTCTTCTACAGTGCCCGAGATTGCCTACCTCTGGTGCAGGAACTCACTGCCTCCCAATGCAGCCCCCCCCCCCAAACAACAAAAACTACCAGCAAATTCCTTCTTGGGCCAAAGAGGAGGTCTGTCCTTCCCCCTTTATCAAAGAACTCTTGTGTCTTGTCCCCATCTTACTCCCTGCAAGTTACAGATGCCCGGTTTTCAGCCACTCTTCAAATGGCACGGTTTGAAACGTGTCCATCTTCCCGGTCACACTCCAGCTTGTTAATGTCCTCCGTCAAGTGGAGTGCCCAGAACCAGCCCTCGTGAGTCCTCTGGAGCTTGTGCTTATAATGCTAAAGAACTGGGGACTCGTTCTCCCAGCCTTGCCTTAGCTTCCTCCTCCAGGGCGGCAGCTCTGTGTGGTAAGCACTGCCCTCTGCCATCTAACCGCCTCTCAGATGCCCTGCTGTTTACTAATGCGCCCTCAGTTTCTTCATTTGTAAAAAGAAGGGTGCGGGTAGATGCTCCATACCCATGCCATTCAACAAAAACAAAATGCGAGCCACACCAGTAATCTGAACACTTCTCGTCGCATGTTTAAAAAGTAAAAAGAGACAGCTGAGATTCATTGTAATAGTAAACAGTTGACCTTGAACAACACAGGGGGGAGGGGTGCCACCCCCCAAAGCAATAAAAAATCCAAATATAACTTTTGACTCCCCCAAAACCTAACGACTGATAGCCTACTGTGGACCAGAAACTTTACTGATAACATTAACAGTCGATTAACACCTATTTTGTATGTTGTATGTATTCTCTACTGTAGTCTTTTTTTAATTTTTTAATTTTAATTTTTATTTTTTTTAAAGATTTTATTTATTTATTCATGAGATACAGAGGGGGAGAGAGAGAGAGAGAGAGAGAAGCAGAGGGAGAAGCAGGCTCCCAAGGAGCAGGGAGCCCGATGCGGGACTCAATCCCAGGACCCTGGGATCGTGACCTGAGCCGAAGGCAGGTCATCTGAGCCACCCAGGCGCCCCTTCTCTACTGTAGTCTTATAGTAAAGTCAGCTAAAGAAAAGCAAATGTTCTTAGGGAAATCATAATGAAGAGAAAATACATTTACAGTGCTATATACTTATTATTTATTTATTTATTTATTACTTATTTTTTTAAATCCGCATATAAGTGAACCCATGCAGTTCAAATCCATGTTATTCAAGGGTCAACCATATTTTATTTAACTCAATGTATCTAAAATATTAACATGTAACCAATGTAAAATTATTAATGATATATTTGACCTTACTGTTTTCTTCCTATGTGTTTGAAGCCCAGTGTGTGTCTACCACCTTACAGCACATCTCAGTTCTACAGAGGCTACGTTTCAAGCGCTCAGTAGCCCACGTGGCTCATAACTGCCATATTGAACATTATCTGGGCTCTCCAACTCTAGGGCTCTGGGATTCTGTGGAATAGCCTGGCAGGTCACATCTTAAGGAGGGCATGTGCTTATCTGGTGCTTTTTGTGGACCAGGAGCAGGGCAGGAGAGCCCTCGGGTCCCTATTTGCCCCCATAACGACTCTGTGGGTGGAGGTATCCTGTCTTCATATCACAGGTGATGAGCCTGAGGCTCACAGAAGTTGTCTGTAGTGTGTTGAAGGCTACATACTGGTGAAGACACAAGTAGAACCCACGCCTGCCTGGTCCCCAACCCCTTCAAGCTGGTGGGGAGCCACAGAAGCAGGCTCCTCTTCTTAGATGGGCTCCCCTCAACATGCTCTGAGCTTTGAGGCTACGAGGACAGCATTGGGTTGTGTTGCATGATGCTCATTGCAATAACAGTGGGGAAGGGAACACACCCCAGGCCCCAAGTGTGGTTGTTACTCAGAGCTGAAGGACAAAGTGCGATCTCTGGAGGCTCCATTGTTTCTGGTTGCCCCCATGTCTGTCTCTTTAAACAAACGTGATTGGGAAGATTCCCTGGGTGGGACTGACATGTATAGATGCACAGGTTGTGCACTGCTCAAAGCTGCATAGCCTAAGGGGCAAGTGGAGTCTGAAACCCAGTTCCTGCTCCACTGGCCAAACTATGGCTCTCGGCACCGGGCTGCATCCAGCCAGATAGGTGCCTTTATCATTCACACTCGTGCCCTGGACAGGCTACCACAGCTCTGCCTAGAGAGCAAAACAGGGATGTGCTGCAAGTTTCTTGTTCTGTTGCAGAGCCTTGAAGTCCTCCTTCCAGAGAAAGACTTTTCCTTTCCCCCTACTTCTCAGGCCTCTGACCTCTGCTGACACTTGATGCTGCTCCCACCCCCCACACGCACATGCATGCATGTATGCGTGCATGCATGCATGCGCGTGCACGCGCGCACACACACACACACACACACACACACACACACACACACACACTTCTGCAGGACATCCCCCAGCTCCTCCGTGGTTTCAGCAGCATCTCGGAAGCAGAACTCCTCTTCCCCAGGAAGGCCTCAGGGCTTGGCCCACCCAGGGTTCCCCAGCCCCCATCTCTGACCATTCACAGCCCCTGCGCCCCTGCCCCCACACCGGTGCATTTCAGTCCTCCAGAACTAATGGTGGTATCTGCAATGCAAAGCCCGACTTGTTGATGTAAAATCTTACTCTATATTCTACCCAGGTTTATACGAGTGAATTATGCAAATCTTTGATGGAAAATATTCCTTCACACATCCTTGAGAGTGTAAAACCTTAGTCAATAATTCATACTTGGATGTCTCTGACTGCAGGCTTTTTCTTCATTATAACTTGCACCTCGTTATTTGTCTTTCACGTTTTATTGTATATCCTGGTGTAATGCTGTGCATTATAAAATTTATCTGCTTCATTATTTGATGAGCTGGGGCTGAGGATTGGCTGAGAGGCTGGCGCAGGGGCCGGGGGCCAGGGCTGCCCTAGGTGTCGAGTCCCATATGACAGCAGGCAGAGGCGGTGGCTGGCTGCACGGTGTGATTTCGGGGGCACCAGACACCACCCTTCATCCCCCACACTTGCTCCAGATGTCTCCTCGCCCAGTGACGGGTGTCTCAGGACACATCGTTATGGCTGCATGGCTTCCTGTGTCCTTAGGAGTCAGGTGACCCAAGAGAGTTTGCTGGGAAGAACTTTGAGTAGGTCTTTAAAGCTGGAAGGGAGAGAGATCCTGAGGACGCTGGGAGGAAAAGAAAGGGTCGGCCACTGAAGCAGAGCGGGAACACGGTGCCCCAGAGGGGAGCCGGGGGCTGGTTGGACAGAGGAGATGGGGAGCTCTCTTGCACATTTGCCCAAGCAGGCCAGTGATGGGGTCTGTGAGGTGCTCCTCTGCAGAACTCAGTGTGAGGAGGGGCCCTCTCCCCCCGCGGGTGGGGGCGGGAAGGTGGAATGGTGTCTGATTCTTACAGTCTCACAGTCAAGCACTGCCCGGCCCAATGTGCGGGCTCCAGGATGGCTGATGGGCACCGTGGGTGGGGTAAGAGCCCCTGGGGACCTGTACTCTGAGCGGCAGACTTTCCCAGGAAGGTAGTGAGGAAAAGACCAGGACGAAGACAGTCTTCCGGTTGCATCAGACCCCTCGCTTTTCCGAGGTCTGCCTCTGCTCGGGGAGGTCCCACTGGCTCGGGTACCCTTTCCTCCCCATCGACACCCCGCTGTGTCTGATGTGCATTTCCCCAGCCTAACACCTACCATTCTGTGCTGGAATCGCTAGTCTTGTTGTCTGTTCTCACTGCCGCCGTGAAACTCCTTGAGATCCGATGTGTCCTGTTCATTTAGATCCCAACACAAGGCCTGGCACATAATAGGTGCCCCAAAAATGCTTGTAAAATGGCGGGATGGTGCCTTCCCAGACAGCCCTCAGTCACAGGTAATTTCTCCTAATACCTCTGGGCAGTACTCTTCACATCTTCCTCATTTTCCTGTTGCGTATGCAGGTGTCTTGCTCCCCCTCCCTTCCCCCACTCCTCCCCCTCCTCCCAGGCAAGGACCCTGTCTCACATCATGTGTGCTGCCCCCCAAGCCTGGCACAGTGCCATGTACTGGCACAGGCACCTGATACAGATTTGTTGAATTGCATGGAGGAGAATGGGGTTGGGATTTCACTGGCAGCCAAGATCATCTTTCCCTCTGCTACTCTCCTCCTGCTGCTGCTGGCCAAGGTGCTCAGGCCCAGGAAAGGGTCAAGATCTAGAAGCTTCTTTTCAGGGCAGTGGGAGGGGTGTCCTGATGGCCAGCTGGGGCCTTGGTTGTTTCACGATGATTTTCCCAGGTCAGCGGTGGAGGTGGCTGTGGGGAGGGTCACAGACCGGTTAGCACTGCCGGGGGGGCCCTTAATCGTGAAGATGCTCGCCATGCTTTTCTGTTGCGTTTTGTTTGGAAGAACGGGGGAGTTTCTCAGCAGTTTGAGAGGAGCAAACCAGCTGAGCCAGAGCCGTGGAGAAAGCCTGAGCCATGAACACAAAGCAGAGGCCCCAGTGCTTTAGAGCAGGGCTCCTAACCCGGGGTCCAGAGACCACCCCCCAAAGAAAGTCCATGAATCTGATTCAAGGAGTCCATGAATTGGGGTCAGAAAAGAGGGCACATCTTTTCTTCCACTAACTTGTAACTGAAATGTAGTATTTCCTTCCATTTGAATATAAACAACAAAGCCCGGCAGCAGCAGGACCTGGGGCTCTCGCCCGGAGAAATCCACAAATGTTTTCACACTGCAGCTCCTGCTCGTGTCTCCACATATTGCTCATGCTCATCGCTGTTACAACATTGTGCTGCTGTAGCTCAGCACTAGATCGTATTTGATAAAGAGTAATAAAAAACATATATTGATATATGATATACTCTATGAAAAGTTTGCTTTTGAAGGTTTTTAATATTTGTATAACTGTACTTCAATATATCTGGTTCCCTTTGTAATTCTATGTATATTGTGCATTTTAAAGCATTCTGGAGAGGGGTCCGCGGAATATGAGAATCCCTGAAGAAGAGAGAGGCCACTCCAGTCATGGGTGGGGAGGGGGAAAGGGAGACAGGCCAGTGGGGTTTCTTACAGCACCACTCCACAACTTTTATTGGACCCTGTCCCTGGGGCTGAGGCGCTCTGCGGGGAGGGGCAAGGGGGGGGGGGACTCTGTGCAAGGCACACGCCCCTCCCCCAGCCTGGCCTCCCCACTTACTGGGGCCTCCTGCACCTCCTCCCCTCCCCAGTCCCAGCCATGATCACCTCCCACCCCAACACCACCATCGCCATCAAGGGTCATGCGAAGGAGCTCAACTGCACAGCGCGGGGTGAGCGGCCCATCATTATCCGCTGGGAGAAGGGGGACACCGTCATCGACCCCGACCGAGTCATGCGGTATGCCATCACCACCAAGGACAACGGCGACGAGGTTGTCTCCACGTTGAAGGTGAGTGACCATGACCCAGTCTCAGGCGGACCCCAAATTTCAGAAAGTGGGGATCCTACAGTTTTACATCTGTATCTAATGGAGGTAAATGGGGATCTGGAAGCCCCTCCCCCAACCCCCAAAAGCACCCTCTCCTTCCTGCCTATTCAGGAACCTCTGCCTTAGAACCTCACTATGTCTCCTTCCTGACAACCCCACAGCCATTAAATGTGTGGAACCCTCAGCCCTTCTCCCTTTTCTGGAACCCCTGGTCTCCATCCTCCCTCCTGGACCCCTCAGCTCCTCCCTCCCTCTGGGACTTCTCAGTTCCTCCCCTTGTCATGGGCCCCTCAGCCCCCTTTTCCCTCCCTCCTGGCCCCCTCAGCCCTTTCCCCCCTTCTGAGACCCCTCAGCCCCCTTCCCCCTTTCTCCTGGGACCCCTCGGTTCCTTTCTTTCTTCTTCCTGGACCCCCCTGCCCCTTCATGCCTGGACTCTTCCAACCTCCATCCTTGGAACTTTCTGGGACGAGGAGCCCTTGACAAAGCCCCTTATGGGTCCCCCTCCCAGAAGAAGTGGCCTTGCTTATCCCCACGAGAGTGGGCCCGCTTCAGCAGACAAGTTCTAAAACACTCTCCCCATTTCCTCCCTCTCTCCCCATCCTCCTGCCCCTGCTGGCCACCTCCCAGCTCAAGCCAGCTGACCGTGGGGACTCTGTGTTCTTCAGCTGCCATGCCATCAACTCATATGGGGAGGACCGGGGCTTGATCCAACTCACTGTGCAAGGTACCCTCACCTGCCCCACCATTCCTTACCCCTTTCCCAGGGAGCCAGGTCCCCACTGCTAACTCCACCTCAAGAACAGGGGCATCACCCAAGCCGTGGTGGAGGATGATGGGAAATGGCCTTTGGGAAGAGCCTTCGTCCACTCTCCCTTCTGGCCAGAGTGGGGCAATAAGGGCCCTTCCAGGCACACTTCAGACAGCAAGGTTTACTGTGGCCACCATCACTGTAGAACACATTGCTGCTTCCAGAAGTGGAGGCATCTGGGTTTGTAGGCCCAGACCCTGGAGGAGATGAGAGAAGGGAAAGTCGAGCTGGGAAAAGTTGGGAGCTCTGCATGGAGGACAAGCAGGCTCTCAGGTCAGAGGAAATCCCTACAAGAGGACCTGTCCTCCCTCAGGCCAAGGAAGAGAGGGTAACAAAGCAGGAGACCAAGCTTGGCCCCCTCTCTGGCTCTGAGCCCTGCTGCTGGGCCTCCCAGTCCCACCTTGCCCAGACCCCAGAGTTCAGAACTCTTGGGTAGACCACAGTTGTCACCAACCCCCAGGGATACAACAGAACCCTGGTCTTCTCTGGAGATAGGCAGGGGGTCAAGCTCTCTGCTGCTGTCCTCACTTCTGCTCCTTCCATCTGCCACTTCCCAGAGCCCCCTGACCCCCCAGAGCTGGAGATCCGGGAGGTGAAGGCCCGGAGCATGAACCTGCGCTGGACCCAGCGATTCGACGGGAACAGCATCATCACGGGCTTCGACATTGAATACAAGAACAAATCAGGTAGGGTGAAGGCTCAGCCCTCCACGGCCCTTGTGCCCTTGCCCTGCCTGTGCCCTTCTGGCAGGACAGTCCCTGAGCCTCCGAGCTGCCCATCTAAGGCAAACACTCCAGCACCCACCAGTGTATGAGCCCCTGTGGCTTCCTAAGGGAGGGACTCTGGTTGGGCTAAGAATTCTGTGAGAGGGACAGATGGACCCCCAATGGATGGGGAGGGAGTGCCAGTCCCCTCTTTCCACGACTGTCCCTGGACCAAGATCCACAAGGTGGTCTGACTTAAAGCAATGGAAAGGCCCAGGGCTAAGAGACTATGGGTTGTGTCTGTGGGGTCAGAGACGTCATGGGTTTGGCTAGGTCATCTGGGCACTCCTGGTTTGGGATGATGGGGATGCTTGGGGGTCAGAGAGCTGGTGCTTGCTGGTCTCTGGGGGATGGAAAAGCCAAATCTAAGTTTTGTCCTCCCGGTAGCCCTTCAGAGCCCTCCCCTGGGACCCTCGCTAGCTCCCATGAGGCTGCCTGCCACTGTGAGGCCCTGTAGAACAGAGTGAACGACAGGCCCCCAGGTCTCCGGGGAAATGGGGTCCCCATGGTCAGGTGGCAGGAATGGCAAGGAGGGGGCCTCGGAGGGGACAAGAAGCCCGGAGTGGACCAAGCCACAAAAGAGCTGCAGGGGTTCGTGTTTGTATCTGTGTGACTGTCTCTGAAAGGTATGTGAAGAATGGGCCATGGGGGTTCCCCTGACAGGGCCCATGGGGGGCCCCAACAACATGCGAGTGAGGGGAAACCCTACTCCTCATTCTGGATGCTTTTGTACCTTTCAGATTCACATAAGCCTATATAAGCTTTTCCAAAACAACTTAAACATCAAAGGCCAAAAAGGAGTCTGGAGCACTCAGCCCTCCCCAGCCCCCCTTCCACCACCAACTCCAGCTCATTTTCCAGGTCTTGGGGTAGACTCAAGGTTCTGTTTCCCCCAAGGCCTTCCAGACCCTTCCTTGGGTCCTTAGCACAGCACGTGGTCAGTGGCTTGGCTGGGTGTCCTCTCCTCTGGAGGGACAAAGTCCCGGTCCCTGCCGTCTTCCCAGCACCTGGCACATGGCCCACCACATGGTAGGCGCTCAGCAGAGGGCTGCTAGGTGAGTCAAAGTGAGACACGGCAAAGCAAACCTCTGAGTTGCCTATTCACCTCTTGAGAAGCAGCTCTGTCCAGGACACTGGGGTCAGTCACCTCTGGTACACAGTTCTACAGGGTTCTACAAAGTTCTACATCTCTGAAACAGGGTTCTACAGCTGCTCTCAGAAGCTTATGGTCTGGCTGGGGAGAAAAGTCAGGCGGCAGCCAGCCACCCAGGAGTCCACCCTGAGTGCGGGAGGAAGGTGGCGAGAGCAGAGGCCACCACTCACAGGGGCACCGGGGAAGCATCTCTCCTGTCCCTGTAGACTGCTGCACTGAGAGCTAGGACTTGAGGACTGAGAGGTGATGGGCCTGGATTCAAGGAAAGGGGAAGGGCAGAGCCCGAGTGGGGCGCAGAGGGCTCTCGGATATAGTTCTTGCGCAATCGGACTAAATGTGTTCTGGGGCCAGGTTGGGAGGGGGCCTCTGGGCTGAGTTTTACTTTGTTGGGGAAGGTCACTGAGAGCCACTGATAGTGTCTGACCTCCCAGAGAGAGATTTGGGTACCATGGCAGCCTGGAAAGAGTCATCCAGCGTCCGTGGAAGAATGAGAAGCCTCTGGGAGCAAGGAGACTGTTGCAGGGCCCCAGCGGGGGGAGAGGTGAGCAGCAGCGGGGCCTCAGCGGAGACACAGGGCCCAGAGGGGAGAGGAGTCTGACTGTGTCCATCTCATGCCTCAAGACCTCCTGAGGCTGGCCTGGAACCAGACAGGAATGGACGGGTCTGCAGGCCCACGTCCCCAAGGGGCGGTGCGCACTCCAGCTCCCTGTGGGCTTGCCGTGGCCGGCAGGCTCTGCTCCTCGTTGTTGGAGGTGGGAGTAGGCGCCTGGGTGGTCCCTCGCACCCCTGCCCCCCAGCCCCTTGTAACTGCCTCCCTGCCCTCCTCCCCCATGCTGCCCCACGCTCGCTCGCCCTCACGGACCACGCTCTAAGGTGTGCAGACCTTTCCTGGGGCACCACGGAGCCGGGCGAAGCTGAGAACCTCCCGTGTCTGGAGAGCAGGGCCAGAGGTGCGGGCAGGAAAAGCGCTGTTTTCGGGGCACATCCATGTCTTCCCCAACCCCCTTGGGCTCTCCTGCAAGATGAGCAACTGCCATACCCTACCCCAGAGCTGGGGGTCCCAGGACAGGTGGCCAGAGTGGAGGGAGGCGTAACGAAGACTCTCCCTTCAATGAGGGCTTTGCACCTGTGAAAAAAATCAATCTCAGGATCAAGAGCATGGGGCAGCTGCCTGCTCCTTTGCCCTACCTTTGCACTGAACTGCTCCAGACTATCCCACCCCGGTGGGCACCTGTCCCCTATCCCGGTGGGCGTTCCCACACGGTGGGAATGGTAGTGCCTGCCTCGCGGGGTTGTTTTGAGGGTGAAAGAGAAAGCATCCAGCACAGGGCTACGGTAAACCTTTCATAAATGTGAGTTCCTCCCTCCCTTCTAACTCACATACCTCATGTGGCAGTCTCTAGTCCTGTAGGGCTTGCAGGCTGAAATAGATGTCTGTCAGTCAGCAACATGGACTGAGTGCCAGTGAGTTTTTGCAAAATCATGCAGCAGCCATGTGGTAGGGGAAGAAAAAGAAATAAAAGGCAGTGTTGCCCTTGGAGCTGACGGTGCAGTCGGAGTGAGAACAGACACTGTGTACGCACACGCACACGCACAGGCCTTCCGAGCCATTACAAAGCATTATCCAATCACATGTAATGTACCACAAACTGTATTACGTGATAACTGAAAAAGGTATCCTAGGGAACAGATGGGTGACTCGAAGGAGGGGGCTGGGCGCGTGCGTGCGTGCGTGCGTGTGTGCGTGTGTATATCTCCTTCCACACATGGAATGGTGGAACAAGAACAATTCTCAAAGCAGAAGCCTTGGGTTGACCAAGTGTCGGAGCTATGTGATCTTTAGCAAGCTACTTTGGACATCTCTTTATCAAATGGGACCAATTGCAGGTCATTCTCAGGGTGGTTGTAAGGATTAAGAGAGTGTGAGGACTTACGTGGAAGTGCTTCGCACAGAGCCTGGCACATCCTACCTCTCCATGGGGGCCCGCCCCGTGCCTCTGTTCTCCCTCCCTCTCTCTTCCTCCTGCCCTGGACCACACCCATGCTGGATCCGGGCCAGCTGCTCCTAACCCCCTTCTTTGCCACAGTTTTGTCTTTGCCACATTTTCTGCCATGTTGCTCATCGTGCTAATTTTCCAAGGGAAATTACCAAGTCTGCCCTTTCTAAACCATCCCACTCACGCTGACTTCTCCTGGCCCCAGGCAGCAGAGTAATAATACATGAATGCTGAATGATAAATAGCACCGTCCACACAAATCTATCAGATGGCGCAGTGCAGTTTTAAAAATGCAGACACTACATTTCGCTTCTGTTCCCCAAGCAAGAAGCAGGGATGGGTTCATTGAGGATGGCCCTCCAAGCCCAGAAGGCAGCTTCATGGTGCGAGCTGCCGGCCACCATGGGGTGAGCCTGCCTGGTGTGCTCTGTCGTTCTGTGTGTGCTGGAGCGTGGCTGTTGGAGGGACTGGTGTTGGGATGTTGTGAGCTGTCGTTGTGACCCAGGGAACCTCCTCTCTGTGCTGCAGAAAGATTGGCATGGGGGGTGGGAGGGGGTGCTTCGGGCCGTGATGCAAGGAGGAAGTCAGAGATGCAGAATGGATTTGTTTCCTGCGCGCAGACAACTAAATGCTCCAGATGTGGCTTTTGTCCAAGCTGCTCCCCCTCTACAGCAAATGTATCTCCTAAAGAACCAGAGGCTCCAGGTCCCCTCCTGGCAAGCAGCCCACAGAGTAGAAGGCACTGACATCTCCCCAGCCACTTCCTTATTTTTTTAAGAAGAATGTTTTGCATCAGAAACCCTTTGATGAAGAAAGGGAAAGAGAGCCCTTAATGAAATATGTTAATCTGGGTAAGCCGGGCTCATATGAAAAGGAATATTAAAAGAGACAATATTCGCCAAAGCCAGCTCAGTACTCTGAGAGAGCTGAAAAAGAAAGAGAAGAAAATAGGGCCCCTAATTTAAGCTATTCAGTGTCAGAGAGATGGCAGTGATCAAGTTTGGAAAATCAGTTAGAGGCCTTCAGATTTGACTCTGATGCATTAGCCTGGGAGGGCTGTGGGGAGAGAGTTTTTGTGCCAACATCAAAGATAATTTGGGAACACAAGGTCAAATCCACCTGCAAACGATTGGTTTTTACAAGAGGAAAGGGGGCCACCCTCCTGTGATTGGCAGCTGAGTGTGGAAAGGAAAGGAAAGGAAAGGAAAGGAAAGGGTATTTATTGTGACTACAAAATGCAGAGGAACTCCAAGTCCAAAGTAAAGGACAAAAAGGGGCTCTGATCTAACACCAACAGTGGGTTTTGAGTGCCCAGCACATGCCAAGTAAGGGAGACAGGCAAAGATTTAGACATGGCTCCTGCCTTCAGGGAGCTTAGCATCTCCTTGGGTAGTTGCTGCTGAAACAACAAGCCCCAGACAATAAAGAGGTCTGTAAATGCTGTAGGAATTCAGAGGAAAAGAGTGGTGAAAGATAAAGCCAGAAAGTTATACACAAGCCAGATGTTGCAGGGCCTGGGGTCATGTACAGAAATTTCATTGTTATTCCAAGAGCTAGGAAAAACTGTTGAAGAGTTTTATGCAAGGGGATGGCAGTATCAGATTTGTGTTAGAAGAGACCACTCAATGCCAAAATAGTGTTTGGCCTGTAAGAAGTGCTTGATCATATTTGTGGGATGAATGACAGCTGCAGTATGGAGGACAGATGGAAGGGGGCACAGAGTGGGTTCTGGGAGGCTAGCTAGTTAGGATGTTACTTTCCTGGTCCAAGTGAGAGATGACAGTGGCTTGGCCTGGGGCAGGGATAGAGATGGAGAGAAATGGAGAGATTCAAAAGATACATGGAACACAAAAGCTATAAGACTTGATAGAGAGAAGAGTCAAGAATAACACCTAGCATACCATGATCCCATTTCCTGAGATAGGGACCCTGGGAAGTCAATGGGTTTATAGGATGTACGGTCAAGACTTCTGTCTTGGACATGTTGACTGTGGACGTCTTTGAAACATCCTAGAGATGTCAAGGAAACAGTTGGCTATAAAAATCTTGAGTTCAAAGGAAACATCCAGCTGGACATAAATCTTTGAGTTAATCTGTGTATAGATGGAAATAGAAGTCAAGTGTGGGGAAAGTCTATGAAGTGAGAGAAGGAGAACCTAAGATGGAGCCTGGAAGAACTCCATCTAACCATTAATGGTAGGGTAGGGAAGATGCATCTGCAAAGAAGAGAGAAAAAATTGTCCAAAGCAAGAGAAAAACCGAGAGTGTTTTATCAGGGAAGCCAAGGAAAGAGTGTTTCAAGAGGAAGGGAGAGGTTCAAGTGTTGAACACTTGAGAGGCCAAGTGAGAAATTAGTCTTGGTGACATGGGTTCACCTATACCATTGAGATACAGTGCTGATGTCATGAGGGGGTGTTAGGAGTAAATGGTGAATGTTTACATTGTCCAGACCACACCTGGTACATCACAGATGCTTGGTAAATATTAGCACTTCTGAAACAATCGGAGAGATCATTTTTGGCAGGCTCTCACCCCCAGGATACTACACAGACAGCAGATTGAAACATACCCCAGTCTTCCTGTGAAAAAGGCCTACTTACTTGTCCTGGAACTTCAACCTGAGGGGCACACTTCAGGTCACATCTAGAGACTACCGAAATGTTCTAAGGGAATGTGGGCTGGGGGAATGCCACCTTTGTGCTTTCCCTTGGCCTCACTTCAGCTCACTAGTACATCCCAATAAGGAGCTCATACACTTGTCTGGAGCCTTGATTTTTTGCAACTGTTGCCAAGGGGACACCTCCAGATGACCTGGTCTGGAGGTCAGCAGGGTTTGTGATTGTGGTCCCATAGTACTGTATGTATTTTTATACTTTAAAAGCTGCTGCCTGAGAGTCTGGCTTCCAATCATCCTGAAAGTCAGCAGGTGCTAAGATCCCTCCCTCTGGAACACTGAAGGTCTGCCAAGACCTTCAACTGAGACCTATCAAGACCTACCTTCAAGACCAACAACTGAGACCTATCAAGAATAAACTTTGCTTAGATAATCACAAAGGTTCAAGAGACAACAACCAAGGGCTAGGGCAAGGTGAAACAATCTGATTCATCTCCTACATAAGACCACTCCTTCGAGACAGGAAGAGGTGGCCATTTTACCTAATACATAGAAACAAACACAAAGGGTCAAGCAAAATGAAGAAACAGATATGTTCCAAATGAAAGAACACAAAAGAAACCCAGGGGGGGGGAAAAACTTAATGAAATGGAGGTAAATAACTTACCTGATAAAGAGTTCAAAATAATGGTCATAAAGATGCTCATAGAACTTAGGAGAAGAATGGATGAATGCAGTGAGGACTTCAACAAAGAGACAGAAAATATTTTAAAAGTACCAAACAGAAGTCACAGAGCTGAAGAACACGCTAGAGGGATTCAGCAGGAGACTAGACAATGCAGAAGAAAGGATCAGTGACCTGGAAGACAGGGCAGTGTAACTCTCCCAAACAGAGCAGCAAAAAGATAAGAGAATTTGTAAAAGTGAAGATAACTTAAGGGACCTATAGAATAGTAGCAAGCAGAGTAACACTCACATTACAGGGCTCCTCAAGAAGAAATAAATGGGCAGAAAACTTAATTGAAGTAATAATGGCTGAAAACTTCCCTAACCTGGGTAGGGAAACAGACATCCAGATCCAGGCAGCCCAGAGAGTTCCAGATAAGATAAACCTAAAGAGACCCACAACAAGACACATTGTAATTAAAATGTCAAAAAATAAAGATAAAGGGAAAAATCTTTAAAGCAGCAAGAGAAAAACAACTTGTTATATACAAGGGAAACCCCATAAGACTATCAGCAGATTCCTCAGAAACTTTGCGGGCCAAAAGAGAGCAGCATGGTGTAGTCAAAGTGCCAAAGGGGAAAAAAAATTCCAACCAAGAATACTCTGCCCGGCAAGGTTATCATTCAGAATTGAAGGAGAGACAAAGAGTTACCCAGACAAGCAAAAGCTAAATGAGTTCATCACCACCAAACTGGTCTTACAACAAATGTTAAAGGGACTTCTTCAAGCTAAGAGAAAGGGTACTAATTAATACCAGGAGAACCTATGAAAGTAAAAATCTCACTGGTAAAGGTAAACATAGTAAACATAGTGGATTAATCACTTATAAAGCTAGTATGAAGGCTAAAAGAGAAGTCGTAAAAATACCTATAACTACAATAATTAGTTAAGGGATACACAAAATAAAATGCAAGAGATCATGAGAAAAGAATTTAAACACACCACTAAAGAAAGTCATCAAACCACAAGTGAAGAGAGCAAAAGAAGGAATAGAGAGAAACTACGAAACAGGTGGAAAACAATTAAGTGGCAATAAGTACATGTCTATCAATAATTATAGGCGTACCTGGGAGATATTGCTGGTTCAGATCACCAAGATAAAGCAGTGCATATAAAAGTTATGCATATACTATACTGTAGTCTTTTAAGTGTGCAAGAGCATTATATTTTTAAAAACAATTCTTGTTAAAAAAAAGTGCTAGCCATTATATTTGAGTTTTCAGCAAGTCATCATCTTTTTGCTGGTGGAGGGTCCTGCCTTGGTGTCGACAGCTGCTGACTCATCAAGGTGGAGGTTGCTGAAGGCTGGGGCAGCTGGGGCAAGTTCTTAAAATAAGACAACAGCGGAAGTCTGCCACTTCAATGGGCTCTTCCTTTCACAAACCATTTCTCTGTAGCATGCGATGCTGTTTGATAGCATTTTACCCACAGTAGAACTTCTTTCAGAATTGGAGTCCATCCTGTCAACCTGCCACTGCTTTATCAGCTATGTTTATGTAATATTCTAAATCTTTTGTTGCCACTTCAACAAGCTCCACAGAATCTTCCCCAGGAGTAGATTCTATCTCAAGAAACCAGTTTCTTTGCTCATCTGTAAGAAGCAACTCTTCATCTATTCAAGTTTTATCATGAGATTGGAGCAGTTCAGTCCCATCTTCAGGCTCCACTTCTGATTCTAGTTCTCTTGCTGTTTCTACCACATCTGCAGGTACTTCCTACACTGAAGTCTTGAACCCCTCAAAGTCTACATATGGGTTGCAATCAAATTCTTCCCAACTCCTGTTAATGTTGGCATTTTCACCTCTTCCCATGAATCATGAATGTTCTTCCTGGCTTCTAGAATGGTGAATTCTTTCTGGAAGGTGTTCTATTTACTGTGCTCAGATCCATCAAGGGAATCACTCTCTATGGCATGTATAGCCTTGTGAAATATATGTCTTAAAATAACGAGACTCGAAAGTCGAAATAACTCCTTGATCCACGGGCTGCAGAATGGATGTTGTGTTAGCAGGCATGAAAACTACATTCATTGTACATCTCCGTCAGACCTCTTGTCAGGTGCATTGTCAATGAACGGTAATATTTTGAAAGAAATCTTTTTTCTGAGCAGTTAGTCTCAACAGTGGGCTTAAAATATTCAGCAAACCCTGTTATAAACAGATGTGCCAGCATCCATGCTTTGTTGTTCCATTTATAGAGCACAGAAAGAGTAGATTTAGCATAATTTTTTTAAGTAGGCTCCACGCCCAGCATGGAGCCCAATATGGGGCTTGAACTCACAACCCTGAGATCAAGACCTGAGCTGAGATCAAGAGTTGGACACTTAACCAAGTCAGCCACCCAGGCGCCCCTAGCATAATTCTTAAGGGCCCTAGGAGATGTTAAATGAGCAGTGACTTCAACTTAAAGTCACCAGGTGCATTAAGCCCCTAACCAGAGAGTCACCCTGTCTCTCGAACCTGGGCATTGACTTCCCCTCTCTCGCTATGAAAGTCCCAGTTGGCATCTTCCAATAGATCACTGTTTCATCTACACCGAAAGATCTGTCATCTAGTGGAGCCACCTTCACTGACTATCTGAGCTAGATCTTCTGGAGAACTTGCTGTAGCTTCTACATCAGCCCTTGCTGCTTCACCTTGCACTTTTATAGAGATTACTTCTTTCCTTAAACCTCATGAGCCAACCTCAACAAGCTTGAGATTTTTCTTCTGCAGCTTCCCCACCTCCCTCAGCCTTCAAAGAATTGAATAAACAAGAAATAACAAGTGTTGGCAAGGATGTGAAGAAAAAGGGAACCTTCTTACACTGTTGGTGAGACTATAAATTGCTGCAGCCACTATGGAAAACAGTATGGAGGTTTCTCAAAAATTTGAAAGTAGAATTATTATATGATTCAGCAATTCCACTTCTAGGTATTTATCCAAAGAAAACAAAAACACTAATTTGAAAATATGTATGCACCCCTGTGTTCATTGCGGCATTATTTACAATAGCCAAAATATGGAAGCAACCTAAGTCCATTGATAAATGAATGGATAAAGAAGATGTGGGACACACACACCCACACACACATACACACACACAATGGAATATTACTCAGCCATAAAAAGAGTGAAATCTTGCCATTTGCAACAACATGGGTGGACCTGGAGGGTATTATGCTAAGTGAAATAGGTCAGACAGAAAAAGACGAATACCATATGATTTCACTTGAAAACAAAACAAACACATAATAGACCTCATAGATGCAGGGAACTGACTGGTGGTTACCAGAGGGAAGGGTTCTGAGGATGGATGAAATGCAGGAAGGACATCGGGGGGTATATATGCCCAGTCATAAAATAAATAAGTCCTGGGGATGCAACGTACAGCATGGAGACTATAGACAATAATATTGTATTGCATGTTTAAAAGTTGCTTAGAGACTAAATGTTGAGGGTTCTCATCGTACGAAGAAAACTTTGGGGGCACCTGGGTGGCTCGGTCAGTTGAGCATCTGACTCTTGATCTCACGACTGTGAGTTCGAGCCCCAAGTTGGGCTCCATGCTGGGTGTGGAGCCTACATTAAAAAAAAAAGAAAGAAAGAAAAGGAAGAAAAGAAAAGGAAAAAACTTTGTAACTCTGTGTGGTGACAGTAGCTAACTTAAAGTAGTGATCACTGCACAGTGTCACAATGTATGTAAATATCAAATCATTATGCCATACACCTGAAATTAATATAATGTTATATGTTAATTATACCTCAATAGAAGAATTCTATGAGGTGAATAGATATGTGAAACTCTTTTACTGTTGAGGAACTGGGGCATATAGACTTGAAACTTCTTTTTTTTTAAGATTTTGTTTCATTATTTGAGAGAGGGAGAGAGCACGAGCCGAGGTAGAGGCAGAGGCAGAGGGAGAGGGAGAAGCACACTCCCCACTGAGCATGGAGCCCAACACGGGGCTTGATCCCAGGACCCTGAGACTTGAAATTTCCAAGTTAGTTCCTACAAAGAACAAGGAAATTTCCAAGTGGAACAGAGGAAGATTCAATTTTCTCATTCTAAGGAGGTGCATTGTGACATAATGAAATCCCTGAGTCTGAACCTTGGAGGGTCCTATCTGAAGCCTCCATAGGATTGGAAGTGACTCAGGAGAACACGCATGATACCTGTCTCCAGTGTTCTTGGGGTTTCTAAACCAAATCCCACTATCTCAACCACTTCCCTCTCCAATTCTTACATGGAGGCAACGCAGAACTCTAAAAATGGCTTAGCATGGAATTCCTAGGAAGCATGCACAGATTTTCCCAGGCCCCCACGAGCGAGGGAACGGCAGCCGGATCATGCCGACCCTCACAGTCCAAGGGGTTTTGGGGCCTCAGTGTGAATGTGGCGGAAGACCACTGAGCAGAAGGAGATGCCCGGAGGTTTCTAAGAGACAATAAAAGTTGGGCAGATGTCCCTCTGTGACAACAACAGAAAATCATTTCCATTAAAGCAGACCTTCCCAAACCATATTTTAAGGTCTGGCTTCCTCTGTGACCCTTGGCCCCACTCCCACCCTCCTGGGTGTGTGGCCCTTATCTCCTTTCTCCTCACATTCCAAGGCTCCTTCTTTTGCTCCAGAAAGGGAACCAGGTTTGGCTTACAGACAGCAAAGCCTGTTTCTTTAGAAAAAAAAAAAAAAAAAGGAACATGAGTTTGGCTGGAGATTTCCCAATCTCTAATCCAGTGTTGTGCTCAGGTGAGAAGAGAGGACATTGTAGGATATTAGAATATTCTAGGATATGATTTCCCAAAACACTGTTTTCTGATGGCACCTTTACTGTTGCTAGGACAGTAAACATTTCAGATCCTGAGTTCCACTTCTAAGTATTACCGGGTCAGAAATAAGGCGTGGAAACTGGACATTAAGATGGGGGCAACAATATGTTATGTATGCCACCCAATTTATAGAATTACGACTAATCTTGAGTAAAGGATGTAGGTTACCTCAGGAAAGATGAAGCTTAAAGTTATGATGAAGGATCACGAAGTCTTCCTTTTCTATACCAACAAACTCCCAGTATGTCCTTGAAAGCGGATATCTGAACCTCTGTCATAGGATGCTGAAGCTCCCAGGAGACATGCCACAAACAGTGGAGCCAAACCCCCGGAGAGTGGACTGGGCATTCCTGGGGGACGTTTTCCTCACCCACGGAGGCCAGGTTCCTATAAGTTCTCCAACATGACATCCTTGTACACTCCCTGCTCTTTATGAGACACCTCTACGGCCACATCCCTGAATGGCAGCCGTCCCTGGATCTCAAAACAAGTTACCAGGTGGCCATGGACAGAGTTCATCATTTGACCCAAGATGAAACCAGAGACTTACGAGAACTCGTTGGGACTTAGGAGAGTGTCCTAAATTATCCAATAAGATCATTTTTTACACAGTAATATTCTCTAACTCTGAGGAAAGAAGATGACACATGGTCCACAAAAACCACTGTGTTGACTATATTTTTCTAGAAGATAAATTAAAAAATTAAGGCCTCAACACAGGCATACGCATTTCTGAGTGTTATATTTATATCCAATAGGATAAATGGTGTGTATTTCTGGGATGGGAAAGTTATGGTGAGTTAGAAGTGTACTCAAATTTTAATGCATAAGGAACACACTGGAGACCTTGGAAACATCCAGAGTCTATCTGGAGTTCTATCAGGGGTTCTGGGGTGGGACCTGAGTTTCCACATTTTTAACCAGCTCATTTTTTACCAGCGACGCCAATGTCTCTGGTCCATTGAAAAGGTTATATGGAATTTACAGGCCTAATAGGATCGTGAACATAGCAACAACAAACCTTTTTGAAAATCTACTATACACCACATATCTTTCTACCAGTTTTTTAATATATTTTGTCAAATATCCAGTAAATGGGAAAGCCCGGGTTTTACTCCAATGTATCTTAACTAGAATTTATCTGAAAAGAACACAGACCAAAGCACAGAGACAGCCCTAATGAGTGTCTGTAGCAGTTTCTGTTAACTGAGAAGAATAACAGAAACACGTTAAGAAGGTAACAAGAAAGAATGAATCGAATAATGTTAACATTTTATGCACATAGACATATATAAAAATAGGAACTATGTACACGCTAAAAGTGATAGAAAAGAAAATTTTCCTGTCCATGAAATCAAGATTATTTTCAATTGTGTAAATCTTATAAATCTATTTTTGGGTGATATTCTTTGTGTTTTGCAAACACACCAGGGAGATGAACACCTTGAGGTAAAATATGTTAGAGCAGTTTTTCTGAGTCTTCTATTTCTTTGAAAATTTGTATCGTGTGCGGAGTGATATTATAGAAACTTAACACACTTGACATACATTAATAATGCGATTCTTGTAGACTTTTTTTTGAAAATACAAAGAAGTAATAAAGAAGAGTATGTCTGTGACATGAGTGTGGAATATAATGGACTGGCCTGAGGCCTGATGGACTAAAACCCCAACCTACAAAAGCCGGCATCTCCATGTAAACAAAAGTGACAGACTTCATTTTGCAAAGCAAAGAGAAAGTAAGAAGAGAATGTGATGGTTTATTCACATCTCTCAGTGAAGCCCTCCAAGACCCTCCTTAATGACAGAGGGGGAAATAGTAACTTTATAGTAAGTGGAGGAAGCTGACAAGAGCACCTAAGCTAAGTGATCGAGGTCAACATCCGCTGTAATGGGACAAATCAGTACCAGGTGACTCAAGCACACAGAGGGACGCGGTGGTTGTGATACTGGTAAAAAGAAATGAGGAAATAATACTCTGAACCTATTGTGAAGAAAATGTCAGTTTTATGTAAATTTCAATCCACAACACCTCCCATGGTCTGTAACTCTGATCATGCATTTAAATACTCGCAAGACTTTCTTACCAATACGGAGAGCAGGTCTCTTTTAATGAAATGTATATATATTGGTGCATCTTTTCCTTAGCCCCTCTGTGTTCAGACACATCATGTGGGCCTCCTCGCTCTGCCTGCCCTCATCAAAAATGAACTCACTGACTCATGATTACTGTCCCTCTCCTATAAACATGGGCAAATCAAGTATGATGTGTGTGTGAGCTGGCACCTGCTCCCGGGAGGCCACAGAGAGAAATGAACACCCGCCACCACGTTGCTAGTCCATTCCCTCCCAAACCAAAGAGGTGCCCACAGCAGGTAGGAGCACGTATTTGCAACTCTGCCAGCCACAGAGTGACTCTCCGGGTGGCTGGGTTGTTTTAAAAGACAAGGAGAAAATAATGTGTTTCTGAGCATCCGCAGCCTGGCATTTGTTACTTTGGCTCATAAAACCAAAGAATTAAATGCAAAACTGCAGATGGGGAGCTGGGCCAGTGCCCTTCACAGATGCCGAGCCTATGCAACTAAAAGTGGTGTTTTGAAAACCATCAAGACCTCAATTAACCAGAATCTGAAGGCATGGTATAGTCTCTTCTGGTGAACTGATTTATCAGGTTTAAGCCTTTTATAAAAAAAAAAAAAAAAAAAAAAGGAAAAGAAGTCTTCCTAACAGTCTTTCTAGAATATGCTTGCCTCCTCTCCTGGTCTAGGGACTAAACAGCAGTGAATGCAATTTAATCTTTTCTACTGAGAATTTTCAGGATCCTCTACTGTGGATTTAAAAGGCATGGAAAATTAGACTGAATAGCGACATCAGGACATGCCCCGAGAAGATTTTTAAGCCCTACTATCAGCTTTTTTTCTTGTGCTCTGCCTTTTTTTCTTTTCAAAGTGAAGTGCCAATAAAGTAATCTAGTTATGAATTCTGGGTTTAGAAGATCCTAGCTGAGACATCGCTGTAACTGCAAGCCCTTCCCATTTTTCTTGGGAATCTCCCAGTAGGTGCACAGCAAAAAATACAGCGAATGAATGACTGGATTCCTCGGGAGATGAAGAATGTTTAATGTCACAGTATTCCTGAGTGGCATTTATGTGGTATTTTTTACTTTCTACAATTTTGTTAAACAGCCCTGGAATGGGCTGCCAGTCCCCTTGGTTGAATCAGGAGCATGCTCATCTCTCTGTTGGCTCCTGACCCTAAAGACTCAGCATTCTCCTGCCGGTGAGAGAAAGGGGGTAGGGTTAGGGCTGGGGACTCTGGCACTCGGTCTGTCCCCTTGAAGACCAAGTAACACTCACCACCACCACACAAGTGCACAAGGAAAGGAGTTATGGAGGCATATACAGAAGGAAAAAGGGGGAGAAGACGGCTTCACCCTTGGCACTGGGTGGATAGGGATCTCATGGCTACAACAGGTCACTGATGTGGTGTGGGAGGCCAGGAAGGACGGCACTGGCTAATCACACCCTTAGGGCTAGCAAGCAAATGGGGATCTTGGAAGGGGCCTTGGGAAACATATCGTCTGACCCCCATCTGAGGCTTGAACTCACAAGCTGGCGCAGGGCAGATGAGAGGCAGGGCATTTGCTGCTCACATTCTCAGGCATCCCTTGGTCTCTTTGATCTTCGTGGAACAAAATCCTTGTACTCTTTGTGAAGTTGTTAAGTTCTGTGCCTTCTTGTTGCTGTCTGTGTAGAGCTGGACCTCTTCTGGGTCCCACAACGGAGATTGAGACTTGGGGCTGGGGAAGGTTTGTGGGGTTTTCCTGGCCGTGGTTTGAAATGGGTGCTCTCTCTCCAGATTCCTGGGACTTCAAGCAGTCCACACGCAACATCTCCCCCACCATCAACCAGGCCAACATCGTGGACTTGCACCCAGCATCTGTGTACAGCATCCGCATGTACTCCTTCAACAAGATTGGCCGCAGCGAGCCGAGCAAAGAGCTCACCATCAGCACTGAGGAGGCTGGTGAGTACCTGGCCTTGTGGTTCTTTCCCATGGCCCTGGGGACCAGGCCCATCTGAGGCCCACACCCACCCTGTCCACTGGTGTTGGGCTTGCAATACAAGAGGGAAGGAGAGATCCCAAGTATTTATTCGTGTTTGCCTCTGGATCATCGGAGGCTCTTCTGTTTGACCTTTTCCAGGTGGAGTCGTAGATGCTGGGCTTTGGGGAGCTGTCCATGGTTCTTTCTCACTCCTCTGGCTCCAGCCTGTCTAGAAAGGACAGATATGCTAGATCTGCGAAGGGCAGAGTACTAGTGCTCTGTATTAATTTCCGTGACCTTTTTCTTGGATTTTGTCTGAAAGTTTAAACAAGCTTTCTCTCCCTATAGTTTCTCCTGTTATTGTAAAATATAAAATAATACCAAAAGTACACATAATATATGTGTGCAACTTTACAAATAAAAATAAAGTAGAAACTAGGATAACCCACACTCACTATCGATTGCCAGCATGCCAGGGGTCCTCCCCATGCCCCTTCCTGACCAGAGCCTACCGTTCCTCCCCACAAAGTAACCAGCAGCCCTTCTTGCTTTTCTTTCCCATACTGTCACTATACTGTATATACACATAAAGCATATAGTTTAGTTTTGCTTATTTCCCAGTGACATGTATTCATGAAATTATTCTTGACATATTTTTCTTGTCTTCCTTGTTTTAATCGATACTGTTTTTGTGAGTATCATCATTTGTGCATTTTCAGTGCTGGGTAGTATTCCTTGCCATGGTTATACCATAGCCTCTTGGTCTATTTTCATAGAGATGGACATTTGGGTGGTTGACCGTTTGGAGCTATGAACATTTTTGTACCGGTACCCTTACAGAGGTTTGCGAGTTCTCTATGGAATCTAAGTAGTTGCAGAATTACAAAGTCATCAGATGAGCATACTTCTACCTTTAACCAAGAATGCCAAAATGTCTTCCAGAGTATCGAGCCAGTTTGCTTCCCCATGGCGGATATATATAAGAATTCCTGTCCCGACACAACCTTGTCTACACTTGAGACTATCAAACTTTTTAAAAATTGTTGCCGGTCTGTTGGATATATAGTAATATTTCATTGTCATTGTTTGCTGTTTTAAGCAAATCATGGAGAAAGGAGAGAACTGTAAGCCCTGCGGTTGTGTCAGGGGGCTCAGTTGAAGGTTCTCTGCCTTTGTGTATGAGCTTTTCCTCTGTTCCCTAGCAATTCTCCAGCTCAGGAGGATAAGAGTGAGGACCTAGTACTCTTTTCTTCCAAGACTTGACTTGTAATGTTGTTTCTCCATCCACCAGCTCCTGATGGGCCCCCTATGGATGTCACCTTGCAGCCGGTAACCTCACAGAGTATCCAAGTGACCTGGAAGGTAAGCGAGAGCAGAAGCATTTCCCCACTAACTGCCTCCCTGCCTCCTCCCTCCTCAACTCAGGAGTAAAGCCCCAGCAAGCTTGCTGGTCTCTAGTCCCTGAGAATTCTCATGCCTGTTTTTTGCTAAACAGGTGAGGTCAGAGGAGAGGAAAGACAGGAGGATGAAGGGTTTGGGTCCCCCCCCCCACTCTCTCTACCTCGGCTCTCAGAACTTGGCAGTGCCAAGGAGGGGGAGACGATTTTTCCACCACACTGGCCTCTCTTCCCAACCCCACATGTTGTAATAGGTCAGGAGTTGGATTTGATTTTGTACAAAGTTCAGGGGGGCCCTGTGGACAACGGGAGATGACAGGACAGGGTCTTCCCCTCGTCTCGGCCCTGTGACTGGAGCCAGGATGTATGGAGATATGACCCCCCGTTTTATCCCAGTGAGGCCGCACACAGGAGTCTTGGTGTTTTCAGGCCTCAGTTTCCTCCTCTATAAAACCAGAGTGAAAATAACTGCCCTCCCTTCCTCTGGGGGTGGATGAACTGCAGAAAAAAACAGACCAGTCTGTTCTGCAACCATTTCAAAGGGGTAGAGACCTATGAATTCTACAGGGTATCAGAAGACCCTGTCACTTAAGAAAACCCTTAGAAGAGGTCCCACAGCCGGGTAGAGAAACAGATCAGAATAACGTTGAGCAGGATCAGTAAATCCTGTCCCGGGAAACTCTAGCCTCACTACCACATCCCTGCCCTGGGCACACGAGGGCCGCCGGTACTGACGGCTGCCTATTGCACTCAGCTTCCAGGCTTCCAGTATTTTCCTATGCTAACTTGTCTGACCCTCTGTTCCTGGACGGCGGCCAGAAGAGGCGTTTGTATCCCCATCCATCAGAGGAGGGCACGGCAGAGAGATGCAAGGTGACTTGCCCACAGCCATTCAAGTAGTGAGAGAGGCAGAACTTAAATGTACGTGGTCCAGGGACGCCTGGGTGGCTCAGTCGTTCAGCGTCTGCCTTCGGCTCAGGTCATGGTCCCGGGGGCCTGGGATCAAGCCCCGAGTCGGGCTCCTTGCTCTGTGGGAAACCTACTTCTCCCTCTGCCAGCTCTGCCTACAGCTCCCCCTGCTATGTGGTCTGGAGCCCCAGCCCACTGCATGGAGCTCAGGAACAGAGAGCTTTCTTAGGGCCCATACATGTTCTTCTCGGAGCATTCCCATCTCAACAGTGAGGCTTGGGGGGATGCCTTGTCCACAGCTGGGATCAGACCTCAAGGTCATTTTCTGGCTCTAACTTCTGATGGGAAAAGCTCAGGCACTTCAGTCCTCCTCTGGGCCTTTCAACAGAAGGGCTTAGTGATATTTTCCTTAAAAAGACTACACTCTTGTGTATGTGCACGCGCGCACGCAGGCACGCGCACACACACACACACACACACACACACACAGCAGAGCCTGCTTCCTTCCTTCCCTAGAGAAATGACCAGGATGGAAATGGGGCGCAGGCTGGGCCGTTGGTCATTCCTGGGAACCAGCGCACCTAGCAGGTGCCCAGAGCCATGGTTCCCCTTCAGATTCAGATCTGGGCTCCAGGGCTTCCCTCAGAAATGGGGGGTGAAGCCTAGAGTCTAACCCCAAGTCTGTCTGCATCCTGGTTCTGGACCCATTGTCCTAGGAATACTCTAGGAAGCCAGGAGGTGGGGGCAGGGAATGAATACATATGTAAAACACTGAGCCATTTGGCTACAAAGCTCAGACCAGGAGGTCGATAAGAATTTAGAATCAGATTTATTTCTCCGAAGTCTCATAATGAAAAATAAAATTGATTAGAAAGTTAGAACTTCAGAATGAACCAGCCCATCAATAAATTTTGGCCTGACTTCTCAGGGGATTTTTTTTTTAACACCAAGAAACAGATTAATGAAAAATAAAGATTCACTTGAAAGATAAGTCACTTCATTTTAAGACTCTTTCCGTGAGATGGATCGCCACTGCTTTATGACATAAATTTGCAATCAGCCCTATTGATTTCTTAATGCTTCAGAGAAATATTGTTAAGATTGATTTAAATCCTGAGTGTGCCTGTTGGGGGTGAGGGGAGAAGTGGAGGGGAGGAGAGAGAGAGACAGGAAGAAAGAAAGAGAGAAGAGGGAGGGAGGGAAGGAAGATCTGTCAAGATTTGTATTAATAGGTGAATATATATATATGGATATAGCAGGGTGTGCCTGGATGCCCATCCAAGACCTCTGTCAGTATATGTTGATGTGAGTATGTTATGTGGTGTTCTGCACAGGTGTGTATCATCATCATGGTATAGATGGCTCTGGTCATGTGGACATATGTGTTGTATATATCAGTACGTGGCAATATGGGTATGTGTAACATGAGAGTATCCATCATTGTGAAGACGAGGTATCACTCTTGAAGATACGTTTGTATCTATAATAGATGTCTCTGTGTGTGTGTGTGTGTGTGTGAGTGTGTGTGTGTAGATATACATGGGCAGATATGAGAATTCAGGAATTTTGTCATTTACAAACTAGCAAACAGGACTGCCCAAGTGCAGAGAAACATTATTCAGGCATTAACAAAAAGTCAAGTCAATTAAGTACACACACACACACCTATTTAGTGAGTTCAAAACAATTATGTTAAATTAAAAACTTCATATTATTGAGTTAACAGTGAGCGTAAATGCAGTTCATTTACAACATTCATTGAATTAAAAAAAAACAGTGGGGCTGTTTTACTAACTTAATTATTTTTTATCTCACCACTTTTTAGTATAATAAAAGGTGGACTTTTCGATTAACTTCATTGTCTTTAAAACCCTGATTCAAGTTGTTTTTATATGCACTGGGGTGGGTGCTGTCTCTCAATTTATAGATGGGCAAGTCCGCTTGCTCAAGGAGTCAGTTTCTATCTGTGAGTCTAAATCTATCTGACTGTGCGTAGGTAAGTGGATCAGGATGTTTGCTTTGATGGGTCCGGACGTGTGTGTTCGTGGTTCCGGATGTGAGATGCATCAGGATTGTGTGTGTGTGGGGGGTGTGTGTTGGGGGGGGGGGTGTGTGTCTGGTTGTGTATCAAGGTTGAAGCTTTGGATGAAAGTATGTTTTCTAGCCCCCAGATTCATGCCATTGAGTTCTGGCTGTTCTTTCGGCTGATTAGGGTCAGTCCTTCATTCCCACCAGCCTAGCCAGAGCTCCAAAATGCCCCCTTCTTACCACGTGTCCTGTCCACCTCTGTCCCTCCATCTGGGGACTGGCTTCAGGTCTCGGCCCCCACATGATGTCCGGGGCAATCTAGCTACATGCTCCAAAAGGCTGAGCACACACCAAAGTCAAGGACTCTTTTTTTTTTTTAATTGTGGCAAAATGTATGTACCATTTTATTGACATAAAATTTACCATTTTATCCATGCCTAAGTGCACAGTCCAGTGGCATGAAGTACATTCACCATTAGTTGTACAGCCACCACCACCACCCACCTCCAGGACTTTCTCAGGATCCCAAAGAGAAACTCTGTGCCCTGATAAGTACCCCCCTCCCTGTCCCGGCCCCTGGAAACTTCTAGTCTCCTTTCTGACTCTGTGAATGTGACTGTTCTAGGGACCCCATAGAAACTGGATAATACATCATTTGTCCTTTTTTTGTCTGGCTTATTTCACTTAGCGTGATGTTTTCCAGGGTCAGCCACATGGTAGCCTGTGTCAGAATTCCATTCTGGCTGAATAATAGGCTAAGTGTCAGGCTAAATAATATCCCATTGCATTTATAGACCACATTTTTTTTATCCATTCACTTGTCAGTGGACACTTGGGTTGCTTCCACCTTTTGGCTCGGATGAATAATAACGCTGCCATGAACTTGGGTGTGCAAGTCTCTGTCTGAGTCTCCACTTTCACTTCTTTGGGGTATGTACCAAGGAGTGGAACTGCTGGATCATATGGTAATTCTTTGTTTAACTTTGTTGTCCACGGCAGCTGCACCAGTTTGCATTCCCACCAATAGTGTGAGAGTCCAGTTTGCCCACACCGTCGCCAACACTTGTTGTTTTCCATTTTTTGACAGTAGCTGTCCTAGAGGGTGTGATGTGCTATCTTGGGGCTCTCTTTTTATTCAAGCTAATTGCTCGTCTCCCTCTCCAGCTGGTTACTTTTTGTCTACTGTTCCATTTCTCCCAGGCTCCTGAGCCCATGTCAAATGATACCCCTATTCATTCATTCATTCATTCATTCATTCATTAACTGTGTACTGAAGGCTTGCTACATATCAGCCATCATTCTAGACAGTGAAAGTACAGCAAAGAGGAAACGAAACAGACAACACTTTTCATCCTCATGGTGTTTACATTCTAATGGGAACAAATGGACACATAAGTAAAATAAATAGAATGTCTGGTGGTGCTAAGTGCAATGGCGAAAAAGGAAGCATGGGGAAGAAAAGGTGGGTCCAAGAGGTGATGGGGACCAGGAAGAAATGCAAGGATTTATGTAAGATTGCAGGGAGCAATCTTACGCAAAGAGTGTGAAGAAGGCCTCATTAAGACAGGGGTGTTTCAGCAAGGACACCACAGAGGTGAAGAGGGAAGCTGTGTGGCTACCCAAGGAAAGAGCGTTCCCCCTGAAATGGAGATGGGCCCAGCGTGAACCGCGAGAGGCCAGTATGCTGGAGCAGGGGAAGCATGGGGAAGAGGAGATGGACCCAAGAGGTAACAGGGGTCAGATCATATAGGGTTACATTGCCATCGGAAGAGCTTTGGTTTTCACCCCGAGAGAGATGGGAGCCTTTGGAGTGTTGGGAACAGAAGAGGGACATGATCTGACTTTGGCTTTCAGAGCATCATCTCAGAGCCCCACTGTGTCTTTGTCTCCCCTCCCCCACCCTGCTTGCAGGCGCCCAAAAAAGAGCTGCAGAATGGCGTCATACGGGGCTACCAGATCGGCTACAGGGAGAACAGCCCCGGCAGCAATGGACAATATAGCATCGTGGAGATGAAAGCTACCGGGGACAGTGAGGTCTACACCCTGGACAACCTCAAGAAGTTTGCCCAATATGGGGTGGTGGTCCAGGCCTTCAATCGGGCTGGCACAGGGCCCTCATCCAGCGAGATCAATGCCACCACCCTGGAGGACGGTGAGGGCACCAGCACGGGGTGGGGGGTGCGAGCCAGGGCTGCCAGGGAGGACTCGGGGCCCTTCCACTTCTCCTGGGCCCCGTCACAGTCCGAGGAGGCACATGGTCTCCCTGGATCACTCCATCTCCTCTTGCCCACTGGCTCCTCAAGAGATGCTGGTCCCTCGAGCACCCTCAGGCCTCTCAATCCACTAGCCGACACTCTATCCATTGCTTGCTGATGTTCTGCCCATCTGAGCCCCGCCGGTCACCCACCTGACTCTCCAGCTGTGTCGCTCCCTCATTCTGGCCCTCACTCATCTCTCTCCCCAGGCCCTTTTCCTCTACACCCTGTCCTGTTTCGCCTCCCTCACAACCTGCAGGTCGGGAAAGGGGCAGAACCCAAGTTACCTTTGTACTTCTGGGCTGGAACCTGTCCACTACCTATTTGAGGGGCCAGAGATGAGATAGGGGCTAAGAAATTCCAAGATCCATGTGGCGGATGCTTTAGAGCCCACTGCTTAAAACGTGATTCTTTGAGGACTAGAGAGGACTCCACACTCTGATGAGTAAATGACAGGGCCCAGTTTTCAGGGGGACAGGGTTAGGAGGAAGCAGGGGTGTGCCTGCTCTCCAAGCACAGAGAAGGGCCAGCTGGTACCTGAGCCTGTGCCGGGTTGAAAGAGGAGATGTGTGGCCCTTGAGGCCTGCAGCCCCCGAAGAGCAGACAAAAGAAGCAGAGCATTCTCCTAAGCTTCTTTCCTGATGACCTAACCCAAAACTAGAGTCTGAGATTAAAACCGTTGCTGCAGCCGACCCTGCCCCAGCAAAAGGAGGGGACCCACTGTCCCGAGAGCCATAATGCCACCAGAATACCCAGCATTCCACCATTAGAAAGTCATTCCTTGGGGCGCCTGGGTGGCTCAGTAGGTTAAGTGTCCAACTTTTTATTTTTAAGATTTTACTTATTTATTTGTCAGGGAGAGAGAGAGAGAGCGAGCACGAGCAGGGGGAGCGGCAGGCAGAAGGAGAAGCAGGCTCCCCGCTGAGCAAGGAGCCTGATGCAGGACTCGATCCCTGGCCCCCGGAATCATGACCTGAGCCGAAGGCAGATGCTTAACTGACTGAGCCACCCAGGTGTAAGCAACCAACACTTGATCTCAGCTCAGGTCTTGATCTCAGGGTTGTGAGTTAAAGTCCTGAGTTGGTTGGGCGGCGGGGGAGTCATTCTGGAATTTAGGTTAAGCAATGCCTTCTCCCTAGTTCATCTTCTCTGAAAACGTAGACACCCTTGGGAGGAAGGATACATCAGGTCAGAAACACCTAAAAGTAGATTAGCTCATACCAGTGGTCCTTAACTTTGGCTGCAAATTGGAATTATCCGGGGCGCTTTAAAAAAATACCGATGCCCCGGCTTCATCTCCCAAGATTCTCATTCAGTGGCTCCAGGGCCCAAGCTGGGCTTTGGGATGAAGCACTGAGTCCCTGGGGAACAGGAGAACACAGAAAGAGGGAAAGGCACATAGCAAGCAGAGGGGCACAGAGAACCCCCTGGGGAGGGATGTGAGGGACCAGGAGACAACCAGTGCCCCTCCCCCTCCGTCGTTCCGCACCGACTCCATCCCCTCTGCAGTGCTGGCCACAGGCCTGGCTGGGGGGAGGGGATCCACCTGTTACCTCTTCACACCAGTAGTACTTATCCCAAGTGGTGCTCTAACCCAGTGGTTCTCAAACCTGAGTGTGTATCAGAACCTTCTGGAGGGCTGTAAACAGATTGCTGGGCCCTCCCCTCAGCTCCTGCTTTAGGGGGTTGAATAAGTTTTACATTTCAAAGAAATTCCCAGGTGCTGCTGGTGCTGCTGGCACAGGGAGCACCTGCCTGTGAGATCCACAGCACCAACAGCTAGAGCATTAACCCATAAAAGAAGCCCAGTTTCGAGAACGCTAAGTAGCCTGTCCAGGATCACCTGTCACCTAAAGAACAGAGCCTGGGCTCAAAATCCAGGTCTGACCCTGAATCCCATACTCTTTCTCCTTCGCCCCATGGTCTCTCGCTTGGGAGCAAGGCTGGATGTAGGACCAAGTGACGCGGACCCAGGATGCCCGGGGAAGGCGCGTCCAGGGGGCAGCTACCCCGGGCCCGCACCGCCATGGCCGGCCACATACTTTCTGCTGTCCACCAGGGCCGGCCCAGGAAAGAGCCAGGCCAGGCCTCCAGCAGGGCACCACCTCCCCGGCTCTGGGGAGGGGGGACCTAGAATTTCCAACAGGGAGAGATCAGCATGGGCTGTACAGTCATTTTCAAAACAAAAGAGGAGAGAGGGAAGAAGTTTCCAGCAGCATTTGCTCAGTAGTTTTTCATACTTAATTAAGGCCCTCGTTAGCCTGTCAGATCCTGATCGTTTCCTGGCAATATTAGCACTCCTCCTGGGGTATTCAAGGGCCCCTGCTTTAGCAATAGTGTCTTTTCCATAATTATATTACCTTCATTTTGTTCGAATGGGCGATCTGTATTAGTTTATTACACTGGGTCCCTAATTACATGGTGCTTATATTTTTACACCTAAGTAATATGAAACAATAATCATTCTCAAAGAGGATCGTTAGGATGATGTATTATCATTTAAATGCTCATAAAAATTAGAGTTGCCTCTTGTGGGGCAATGGGATCTAATTACCTTCCATCCAGCCTGTGCCTCCTTTCTCCCGCTCTGAGCGAAGCAGACGTGGCCTTTCCCTTTGGCCCCAGCTCCTAGGAAGCCAGCAGGAAGTGCCACCAAAGCTGTCCCCAACCAAGGTGGCTCCTGGAGCCTGGGATCCCTGCCGACTGCCATCTCAGAAAGAGTGACCTGCCCCAGGGCCAACCCTGGGGTGGAGGACTTAGGTTAGGCTCCACGGTAGCTCTCCAGTGGGGAGGGTTGGAGACAGGATGGGCCATCTAAGTTGGTCTCAGAAAGTGTTTTCTCATCATCCGAGGCATTTTGATGTGTTCACGTGGAGGGACAAAGGTGTAATGGTCCCAGAAACCCTAAAGGTGTACATGAAACCCCTTCTCCCCTTCACCCAGGTGAAGGGACCACTTCCTTCTTTTCCTTCCCTTCAGCTTGGCATAAGGACACAAAGGGCCCGAGAGCCAGGCTGGGCTCAGACCACCTGGTCAGATGCCACATAGGGCCAGCAGCCATCAGATAAGACCCAGGGCTGGCCTGGCGATCTTCCAGGCTCTGTAACCTTCAGCGGGGGTGGACTCCCTGGGCTGTGGTGCCCACTGGTGGATCCCCAGGGGGTCATGCCTGGAGTTCATCACCTTGTGCCCTCAGCACATACCCAGAACCAGGAACGTGCTGCCTGGAGAACAAGGAACTGAACCTAGTAAGACCTCTTTTTGCCCAAATCCAGGAGAGGAGACTTGCCTCACTTCCCAGCCACACAGCCCAGACTCCGCTCGCTCATTGTTGGGAGCTTCTCCCATGTTCTTCTGGCTAGGACACGGATGTCGGCCTGTACCCCCTGACCGGGCCCTTCCCTTCTCGCCCCGCCCACTGCAGTGCCCAGCCAGCCCCCCGAGAACGTCCGGGCCCTGTCCATCACCTCCGATGTGGCTGTCATCTCCTGGTCAGAGCCCCCACGCAGCACGCTCAATGGAGTCCTCAAAGGCTATCGGGTCATCTTCTGGTCACTCTACGTGGATGGGGGTGAGTCTGCCAGGAGAGATGGCCGAGTCTCAGGGTGAGAGGCGCAGGCTCCATGGGGGTCTGTGTCCACGCTGAGCTGAGCATCTTCCCCTGGGACGTCAAGTGGGGGTCCAGCCCCCTCTTCTGCACAAGCTATGCCGGCCAGAGCCGGGGCCAGGGTGGGTGGCAGAATACATGGTCACCTCTGTGCTGGGGGAGGGACACCAGCTGCTCCTAGACGGCAGTGTGTTTGGGAATGAGTGGAGGTGTGATGGGGTGGCTGTGCTTTTCTGATATAACATGTGGATCTTAGGCAGGGTCCCAGCAGGGACCAGTTGACACACTCAGATGCGGCGATTGAAGAGTTTCACGAAGGCACTGCTTTCAGAGGGGTCTGGAGCGAGCATGGGGCACCTAGGACTAGTCATCATCACCGAGGCCAGAAAGGGCAAGAGGAGGAAGCAGGGTTACCAGAAGCTGGGGGGGAGGGGGGTGCAGCGCCCCTTGGCCGTGCAGTGAGGCAAGCAATCTGTGCAGATGAGCTGCCCAGGACCCGGAGAAGAGCAGGAAGTGGAGCTGGGGTAGGAATGGCAGAGGGACAAAACCCAAGACAGTGGTCCAGCCTTGGGGGTGCCTTCCTTGCCCTGGGATACACTGGTCCAAACCTTCGTGTGCAGCCCCACAAACACACCAAGCCCCTGCCTGCTGGGGCACACAGGAGCCTTGCAGTGACCGGGGAAGCAGCAGGGACACACAGGAGCCTTGCAGTGACCGGGGAAGCCTGCGCTTGTACAAGCCAGAGGCCCAGCATCCCAAAGCATGGAGATGTCCTACTGGGGGGCCACAACGGGCCACAGTGAGCTTAGCTCCCCGAATCCTGAGCCTTCTGCCACCAGCCCCCTGGCCCTCCCTTCTCCCCTGGAGGACCCGGAGCTCCAGCTCGTGGTCATTTCTGCAGGGCAACTACCCTCCCCTTCCCCCACCCGGCATTGTGCTGTGCCCGGATGCACTGCCAACAGGACGTGCCTTTCCCTGCCACCACCGCCACTGTCTCCTCCAAAAGCACAATGGCCTGGAGGTCAGGGGTGGGACCCCTGGAGGTGTCCCCAGTTCATACGCTGTAAGATAGCATCACCTATTTGTGCTGCATCAGATAAGGGGTGGTCCCTCGTTTTCCAGAACTTGCTTCCTCTTTTCTAAGCCCACAGTGTTCCTAGCTCAGCCCCTTCAGGTAAGGACGGTATTGGCCTCTCTCATCTCCAAAGGCACCTGGCTTGTTGGCCATACTGACCTGCTTTGGGGTCTTTCTCTGGCTCCAGCCCTGGACAAGACTACCCTGGTGTCTGATTTCCTTATAAAGCAGGTCCCGCTGCTCAGGTTTCTGAGGCTTCCCTGTACTGGTCTGGAGTTGCCTCTGGTTGGGCATGGTGTTCTCACTCCCTGACCCCGACATATCGCTGCCCTCCCCTGGCCGGGCCCTCTGCCCCAAGGTGCTGGGGTGGGTTTATAGGCTTCCACAAAGCCTATCATCAACCAGTGTCCAGGCCTGTCTTTCTGAAAGCCCAGTAGTCCCAGTGGATGGCTGTCAGCTCAGGAGCCTATCTCTTTTCCTCCTTCTAAGACCCTGCTCTTCCCTGGGGACTCCCTCCCTAAGCTCTTCTTCAGCCTACAGTAAGTCCCTTGGCGGAGCCAGATGACAGGTCCTCACTGAGCTGGAGGAAGGGCCGGCCCTTCCTGGCGGAGGCTGTCCCCTCTATCAGCCTGTCCCAGATTCTCTGCATGGGTTCTTCCTGGGGAGGGTGTCCTCAGTGGTGGGGAGAAGGGAAGGGGACTTAGCCCCTTACAGTACTGAGAGTAAGGCACGCTTGGGGTCCCTTGCATGGAGAGGGGCTTCGGTGGAGGAGGGGAAATGTGCTCGGAGAGATGGAAGTATTCCAATGAGAGGGTATTAAGTTGAATTCGGTACAAGGTCACTGGGGCCAAGGCCGGGCATAGGCCGCTCACCCAGGTTGGGCCACCTGGGGGGAGATGTGGCCCGGGAGCAGGGCCCCAGATCTGCCCCCATGTACCCGGAGGTCAGGTCCCCCTAGTAGCCACTACCACGGAGTGGAGGTCTGAGTCCAGTGGTGCCCAGGCTGGCAGAGGGGGCAGCGGCAGGGGGACTGGGCACAGCCCACCTGGCAACACTCAGAGGCTGCTTGTCTCCGGCAGAGTGGGGCGAGATGCAGAACATTACCACCACGCGGGAGCGGGTGGAGCTGCGAGGTATGGAGAAGTTCACCAACTACAGTGTGCAGGTGCTGGCCTACACGCAAGCCGGGGACGGCGTGCGTAGCAGCGTGCTCTACATCCAGACCAAGGAGGACGGTGAGTCCTCTCCGCCATGCGCAGCCCGGCCTCAGCACCCCCGCCAGGCTCCCCCAGGGCCTGTTGCTGAGCATTGCCCAAGGAGAAGGGTGACAGCAGTGCACTGTCCTGTCTCCTGTCCCTTTGAGTCATTGTAGGGCGGTTTGGGGCGCTCTGGGACCCCGCTTAGGGAGACCACAGCTGACCGTAGATGGGGGTGAGATGCTCTGGGACTCCTGCATAAACATATGAGCAAACGGAGCCCATTCCCTCGGCTCCCCCTGCGGCACTAGGGCAGAGGCCAGATAAAGCCTCCCTTCCCACCTCCACCCCAAGAGCATCCTTTCTGTGGCATCCGTTTCCCTGCAAGTTTCTGCCTGGTTTCCTCTGGATACAGATGGTAGGGATTGGCGGGGAGGGGGAGAGGAGCATCACGCCTCACAGCTCGGATTAGGGACTTGGCAGCCATCCTGCAGAGGCCCCAGAATGGGCCAGGCCCTGGACTCTGTTTGTGCTGGGGAGGTTCTCGGGGAGAGAATGGGCTGTGCCTCCATTCAGAGCTCTGATCTTAAAGCCCTTCCCCATGGGGTAGAACTGGAGGAAAAGCAGAGATAAGGAGCCAAACCTCCAGGGTGGGGTGACAGAGGAAGGAGGTGGGGGAGGTTGGGAGCTGAGTCAACTCAGCAGAGAAGAGGTTGGGAGACGCAGTGCTGCACACCGCCAGGGGGCCTCGTTCGTATGAAGCGCCGCCCGCATCCAGGAGGTGGTGTGTGTGACCGTGCGCAGCTCTGGGCTCCTGCTTCCAGCCTCCACTTTCTTCCTCACCCCATCCCAACACCATTACTTAGCTGATGCTTACACCTTCTGAGGCAGGTGCTCTATTTTTAAGAGTTGGTTCATGTGAAGAAGAGTGGCTGGCAGCCTGGGTACCAAAACAGCAGCTAACATCATGCCTCCCTCTCCTCGCTGCCTTGGTTTTCTCCAAGTTCCCAGGGTCTGGGTCCCTCCTGTGCGACTGGGCAGAAGCTGCTGGAGGGTTAGAGTTGCTGAGAGGAGGGTCTCAGGCTGGGAGTTTCCCAGAGCAGCCCAGCGCCCAGGGAACAGACCGGTTTAATCCAGCTCCCCACTCTCCCTAAGCCCTGCCCTTCCACTGATCGGCCCCCTTCCCTGCCTTAAGCTCCAAGCAATTAAATATTTACCAACCTGCCTGCCCTACTTTTCCTGCCATTAATCCCCCCATCAAGGTTTCCTAGGACAGCTCCGGGCAGAGCCACCTGCTCGTGTGTGTGCAGACCAAGCGGGGACCGTGCTCAGAGCCTGGCCCCTTCCAGAGCTTCTGAACCACACACAGGCATCTTCCCAGCCTCTAGATGGGAACCACTGCTCCCCCACCCTGCCCCAACATCTAGCATCCTGTGCTGATGCAGCCTCTGAGCCATAAGCTCCCCAACATGCTTGACAAAGGTGGAGCCCCACGAGGGAATCCGAAGGTCCAAGAGCATCATCCTTCCCCGCAAGGAGCTTTCCACCTTTCACTTTAGAGCTGCCTCCAGAGCCACGCACAGGGACATGAGCAGCCAGAGAATGGGGCCCCATGGGTGGCTCCACGGAGTGAAAGGGCGCTGGTAGGCACAGCAGAAGAGTGTGGCCCAGCCCTGCCCGTTATTGGCCAGTCATTTAACCTTCCTGAGCCTGTTTTCCTCGTGATAAAATTGGGACAGTGAGGCTCATCAAGTTGTTGTAAGAAGCAAGTTAACTGTAAAATCCTTCCTAAAATGTGCAGTGCTAGCAAATGGTAGGGTCTTACTAGCTACCAAGGTGCTGGCCATGAAATGACCACTTCGGGTGGACCCAGGCACTCCTGAGGGACTCAGTGCCCCCCAAAAGGGAGGCCCGGGCCAGAAGGAAGCCACTGTCAGACGAGGTCGCTTCCAGAACCACAGCCACACTTGACATAGTATATGTAGTCATAAGCATGACCAAGCCTTTCCAGGAGCCCAGTGAGGTACCTATCATGTCCATTTTAGAGGTGAGAAAAGTGAGGCCTAGTGAGCTAAAGCAACTTGCTAAAGGTCACGCAGCTCATGGTAGGAGGCGAGTCAAGGCTTTCTTACCTCCATATCTTCTCTACTTTCCATTGCCTCCCTATAGCAGACTGGAAGCTTTTGGTTGTGAATAATACAACTAAAAAAAGATTTAACTAGTAAGTGTATTTATTATCACACACCAAGGAGTCTTGAGGAGGGCAGCTCCAAGGTTGCTTAACCCAGTGGGCCCCATCCTTCTGCTCTGCCCTCCTCAGCATGTCAGGTGTCCCTCCCGTGATCTCCAAATCACTGCAGCTTTAGGCATCACACCAGACAAGACAGAGTTCAGAGTGAGAGAAGGGGTCTCCTCCTGTGGGCATATGCCTCTCTTGAGAGTGGAAAACATCTTTCCCAGAAGCCCTTCAACAGATTTACCCTCATTTCCCATTGGCCACCCTGGGGCAACGTGCCTTTTGCTAAGCCAGTCACTGAAAGGGGAAATGGGATGATCGTGGCTGACTTCCCTGAAGGGTGGTAAATACCCTGGTCATCGGTGATGGGGACAGCTTTCTCTGAGGGACAGAGGGGCATGGGTACCTGAACAAGAGGGAGGCTCGGTTTGCAAGGAACAGGAAAGAACAGTGGCAAATGGGCAGACAGACAAGCAGATGCCACACCAGCCCTGGCCCTACCTCCACCAGGTTCTCCCATTAGAGTTCTTTCTCAGCTCACTCGGGAAGCAGACAGGTCCGCACCGCAAGCCCAGCTTGGCTGTGGGAGCTTGGAACGAAGAGCTGAAGACACTGTGACTCCCTACCCGCCCCCTCACCCCCTGCCCCAGCTCAGGATTTTGCATTCTTCCAAGGGAAAAAAAAAAAGATCAGGAAATGTAGAGAAAACCAAAATAAATTAAAAGATAAAATGAAAACAAACTCAAATTCAAGCTCATTTCTGAAGTCCAAATCCCCCAGTCTTAACTTGGTCTCAGGCTGGCTTGGCTGGACTTGGTTCCTGAGCAACAAAGCCTCTTGCTGACATCTCACCTCCCCAGGGAAAGTTGAGTTGGATTTTAAGCCATCTTAAATATATTTCACTGAGGGGCGAGGCTGGACTGGACCTGGGTTTTAGGAAGGCAGCTCTCACAGAAGCGAGAGGACAGATGGCAGGAAGGGGCTGTGGGGGGTTAAGGACCAGTGTCAGAGAGACCCCTTAGAACCTGTGGGGCATCCAGGCAGAGAAGTGGAAGGTGTGTGCTAGGGTGGGGACTGTGAGGATCAAGGGAGGAGTGGACACAAGCTTAGAGAAACATGTCAGAAGATTTGCCCTTCCAGTAATGGTGGACTACATAACTCAAACCCACTCTCCTTCTTGCTGAGGACACTAGGAAATCTGGATAAAATATTTTTTAAAACACCTGCTTGAAGGCATCAGTGAGCTGGCAGGAGAGTGCAGAATTACTGGGCCAGGATCCAGGAGAGAGTGGAGGCCCAGGAGGTAAGCCTGGCATTTGGAACAGCTCTCCCCATGGGGGGACATTTGCCGAATCTGGAGGCAGTGACTGAGAATCTGAGAAGCACTAGAAAGACGTGAATTGGAGTCCAGGGCCTGCAGGGGCGGGCGGGTCTATCTGGTGAATCCCCCTCACTTTGAGTTGAGACCATGAGGGCAGCATGTTGGATTAAAAGTGCACCCTAAGTAGACATCTCAGCTTCAAATCATCTCAGTCCTGGAAGTTAGACTGAGGTAGTCCTGGATTGCTAGCACCCCCAGATTGCAGATACCTGCCAGAAGCAAACGTGAATTCTCCCTTTAGGAAGATTACATCATCTGAGGCCTCAAATTATTTCTACAAACAAGTTTGCAAATGATGTGTCTGGCATACAATAAAAAATAATGAGGAACAACATGAACAAAAGCCAGTAGGGGAAAAAAAAGAAAAAACAGAAACAGACCCACAAGAATTCCAAACACAGGTTTTATCAAATATGAACTTTGAAATAGTTATTCTGAAAAAGATTGAAATATTAAGAGAGTTGGAGACTATCAAATGGAAAATCTAGAAACAAAAACTATTAATACCTGAAGTTAAGAACTCAGGAGATAGATTTAATAACCAATTAGATACAGCTGAAGAGATAACTAGTGAACTGGAAGTTAGATGAGAAGACCCAAAAGAAGCTCAGAAAGAAAAATGAATGGAAAATAAAAGAGCAAGTAGCAGACATAGAACAGTGATTTTCAAACTTGACTGTGCATACAAATCACTTGGGGGTCATGTTAAAATTCAGATTCTGATTTGATAGGTCTAGGGTGGAACCTGAGATTTTGCATTTCTAACATGCTCCCAGGTGATGCTGCTGCTGACCAATGGGCCACATTCTGAATATCAAGGACATAGAGGATGTGAGAAGAAGTCTCAAAGAAGAGGAGAAAGAGAATGGGGTAGAAGATAAAATGCCTGAAAACTTTTCAAAACTGAGGAAAGACCTCAATCCCCAAAGCAAGAAGCTCTACGAACTCTGCAGGTGATGACTTAAGGAAGCCCACAGCTAGATTCATCCAAATAAAGCTGCTAACCAGGAAACACGGAAGAAAATTCTTAAAAGCAACCAGAGGGGAAAAAGACCAGTTACTTTCATGGGACCAACAATTAGATCAGTGGCTAATTTGTCAGAAACAATGAAAATAAACAAACAAACAATGGAAGCCAGAAACAATGCAGTGGTATAAAGTATGTAAGAGAAATAGTTATCAACCTATGATTTTATACCAAGCCAAAATATTCTCCAAGATTAAAATGAAATAAAGATATTTTCAGACAAACAAGAACTGAGAGAGCTTACCACCAACATGCCTGCTCTAGAGAAATATTAAAGGGTGTTCTTTAACTGGAAGGAAAATGATCCCAGGTAGGAGCTCAGTGATGCAAGGAGGAAAGAGCAATTAAATGGGGAATATATGGGTAAATCTCCATTAATATTGACTGCATAAAATGATGTGATATTATCTCAGGGAGGGCCTAAAATATATACATAATTAAAATATACAACAATGGCATATAAACTGGGAGAGGGTAAATGGAAGTTCTAAGTCCCTTGCATTGTCAGAGAAAAAAAAAGTACCAATTAATGATGTTAGACTTTGGTAAGTTAAAGATTCACATTGAGTAACCCCTAAAAGTGGTGAAAGGCTGTCTAATAACCAGCTCATAGAGAGGGGAAATAAAGTATTTTTTTTAAATACTCAATCCAAAAAAAGACACAAAAGGAAATAAAAAGAAAAACAGGATAGGTGGGACAAAGTATTTAGTAAGCTGAGGTATTTAAGCCCAAATACATAAGTAATTGCATTAAGGATAAATTGGCTAAATTATTCAGTGAAAAGACAAAGACTGTCAGACTAGCTAGCAATGAAACAAAACCCAAATATATGCTGTTTATACCAAACACCTAAAACATAAAGGTACGGAAAGGTGCAATGTGAAAGGAATACATAAAAGACACACCACGCAAAACTGAGGGAAAACTGGAATGTCAGCATCACATGCAGTATGCTCTAAGGCAGAAAGCGTCATTAGACATACAGAAGGACACTCTGTTACGATAGAAGACCCAACTTACTAGTCAAATAAAACAGTTCCGAATTTATCGAACCTAGTAACATCACCTCAAGACTGCAACAATAGACAAACCCACAATCCTGGGAGAGATTTCAACATACCCCTCTCAGTTACAACCAAGAAAAAAAACTATGCAAGGACAGAAAAAAATCTGAACACCACAGTTAGCACACCTGTCCCAGCGGTCTCCCCATGACCCCCTGCACTCCACAGCTGCAGAGTGCTAGCAGGGGTGGGATGGCGGGGGCTGTATCCACGAGGGAGGGCTCGGGCCCCTGGATGGATGGTGATGATGGATCATTATTTTATGTAGCCTAGAATTGTTGACCACTTACTAGACTTAAAAAAAAAAAATTGTGATAGGTAGTAGAAGCTAAGAGTTGAGAGAGGGAATGCAAAAAAAAAAAAAAAAAATGATCACCGTCCCCATTTATTAAGTGTCTTCTGTATGTCAGGAGGTGCCAGGTGCTTTTATGTTAATTAGTGCTAACCGTCATTACAAACCTTTAATGGGGTTGTGATTACGATGTCCATCATATAGATGTGGAAACGGAGGCTCGGGAGGCAAAGTAAGTTGAACAGGATGCCATGACTGTCCTCAAAGGAACATAAAGCTCCCAGGGAGGAAGACAAGTACATGACAATACAAGGGAGAGATGCCAGGACCTGAAAACAGGAAGCTTCCCATCTCCCAAGCAGAGCCTGGGCGTCGCAGCTGGGCCAGGCAGGCCCAGAGAGATGGGGGCAGTGGGAGAGCAGAATCCATATGAATTGGGATCCCCTTAGCATGAATTTCCCAGCCAATTCTCAGGTAGACTTTCCCTCCTGAAAACAGAAGGGGCCTAGCCAGCAGCCGGTTGGCTGACCACCAGCTCCTGATGCTCAGGAGGAGGCCCGCTCTGTGAGTCTCTGGAGCCCCCAGCCTCAAGGAGCTCACAGGCCAAAGAGCAAAGTGACCAGTATATTTGCTTGGCCCACATATAAGCAATCAGTCGAGCATTGAGGCAGGAAGCACATTAAGGTTGTGGAAATCAAGGTGAATTCCCCATGGGCTCTGTTTCTCTCTGGAGTATCCTAAGTCCTTGGTTCTGACCAGTTTTGAAGCTGACCATTCCCAGTGCTTCCATCTCAGAGACTTTGTCACAAGCCCCAAATGATCACCTTTCTCCTCACCAGCTGGAACCTCCCCCTTTAAACCATAGCTCAAGGTTACCTCCTCCAGGAAGCTCTCCAAGATTGATCCACCTCTCTCCCCACGTTGCATTCTTTCCCAGAGGTGGAGCTCCTTTCTCTAAACTGACCTGGCCTTCTCCCTATTCAGTTCCAGGTCCCCCTGCTGGCATCAAAGCTGTCCCTTCATCCGCCAGCAGTGTGGTCGTGTCTTGGCTCCCCCCAACCAAGCCCAATGGGGTGATCCGCAAGTACACCATCTTCTGCTCCAGCCCTGGGTCTGGCCAGCCGGTAAGTAGGCCCAGGGTTGAATGAGGAGGGGGACAGGAGAAAGGGAAAAGTTCTCTAAAGATCAGTGGGCATCCAGGTCAAACCCGCGGGCTACTTATATCTGTGTTTCTACCTGAATTGATGGATAAGAATGGACACTGGTCACCCAAGAGTAGCCGAAGACCTACCCAGTGTCCATCTCGGGTCAGTCCTCTGTTCCAGGGGCTGCAAGGTTGTTGCAAGCCCTGGAGACTTCTTTGAGTCAGGGGTCACAACCAAGCAGATGTGAAAGGGAGACCAAGGCCTCGACTCTTCTGGTCTGGCTGACCAAGGAAGCTCCTAGTGGGCCCCAGAGCTGTTGACTGGGGCCTGCCTGGTCCATGGCCTCTGGACATGAACCACTCTCCAGCATGAATGGTCTGGGCTTGGACAGCTGCTGGAGCTCTGCCCTGAGTGGCCTCCTCGCATGGAGGCTGCTAGAGGGAGGAGAAAAGATGGCAGACAGCTGAGGGGAGGCAAGAGCATCTCTCTCTCTCTCTCTCTGGGCCAGAGCTGGGCCTCACTGTTGGAGAGAAGATCTGCCCAAACCTGGGAGTTCAGTGCAGGCGGCTGGCCCCTGCCCCTCCACTGGGTGCTCAGAGGGGCCCCACGGAGAGGGAAGAGAGGATGAGGGTGGGTGCAGTCTATGCGCCCGTGTCCCACAGTCTGCATCCTTCCCTCTGCCTTTCCTGATCTCCAGCCCCTCGGCCACCGAGTTCTGCTGGGTGACTACCCTGGAGCACACCTGTTCTAGCTACATGAGCAGGTGCACCTGTCCTCAGGGGGCTGTCCAGTCTAGTGGGGAGGTGGAAGGGTACACCCAGAGGGGGAGCTGGGAGCACTATCCCAGAGATGTGCTCAGGACATCTCAGGCGGGGAGCAGGAGCAGGAGGAGGCCAGCTTCCCTCTCCACAAGTAGCTTGTGATGGGCGGCAGCCCAAGCATCTGCAGATGAGCTCCTGGCAGCCGGGAACGCTGCCCTGAAATTGCTCGGTAACTGTGCCATGTCCTCCTCCACTTGGCTTTCCTGTGGTCTTTCTGAATTACCCTCTGAGCCCTAGGTGGCCGGGCACTGTGCCAGGGAGGACAGAGTTCTATTACCAGAGGGAAAGCCCAGAAATATCTTTTCAGGGACTCTGTGTCCTCCCCTCCATCCTCACAGACACTATGCAGAGAAGTGTGCATATCGTGAGCATAGAGCTCCGTGAATTTTCACAGCACCCGGGGCAAGCAGACCCAGAGCAGGGAACACATCATCACAACCCCCTCAGAGGACCTCCTCATGCCCCTTCCGGTCACCACCCTACCCGCCCCCCCCGGCCAGGATGACAACCATCCTGACTTCAGAGTAGTGTCGCCTCTTTTCACAGGTTATATAAGTGAAGTCGTACCGTTTATCTGGCTTCTTTTACTCAACGTTATTTTGAATTTGTGGATTTCATCCATACTGTTGTGCGTGGTTATAGATCATTCACTGTCACTTCTGTACGGGTTTCAGCCGCATGTGTATATAGAATTGTTTTATCCAGTTTGTTGCCCATGGATAGGCATTTGGGTAGATTGCAGCTTGGAGCTGTTACATACAGTGCTGCTGTGTGCGTCTTTGCACGTGTCTCCTGGTGCTCGCATGCACGCATGCTTGTTGGGCATGTACCCATGAGAGGAACCACCGAGCCGTGGGGTCTGCACGTGTCCAGTTGAGAATGTGCTGCCATCGTTGGGTGGCTGTGCCAGTTTTCCAATCAGCGTTTTAGCCATGCTGTCTGCCCCTTTCCCCTGTCCCCCGAACCTGCGCGCGTGCACACACACACATTCGTTCTAAGTTCCCCACCGTTCTGGACACCTGCTATGCCTTTTCACAGCTCACACCTCCGCCTAGGCTGACCCCTACTGTGGCATGCCCTTCATCCTCTGGCATACGCTGACTGCATCAGATGGCAACTAGCTATTCACTTCTCTGTCTCCTGCACTGGTCCATGGGGCCCCTCGAGGACAGGGGCAGCATCTTTTCATCTCTGGGTCCCCAGCTGCCCAACACTGTGCCTGAAACATCACTGTCACTAAATACATGTTTGATGAATGAATTACCAGCAGCCTGGCAATTGTAAAGCCTTAGACATTGGGCAAGCTTCCCTTGGTAAATTGATGGGAGAGGGTACTCATTCCCGAGCTTGGCTTTGTGCAGTCATCTCCTCCTCTGCCAATGAAGCCTTTCAAAGGAGCGCAGCCTCCTCATTAACTCAGGCTTTAGGAGCCCCCAGTCAGCTGGCTGGGGACCTCTCTCCCAGGCCCCAGAACAGAGTTCCTGGTGCCCAACCCCTGCTGGAGACCCCGGGCCCTCCCCACCTCTCTCCATGTCCTCTCTCCCAGGGAGACTCCCCATGCGACAGTGTCCCGCCAGGGGCCAGCCACTTTGTGGGGTAGGGACTGCCTCAGTGAGGGACCCAGGGAGCTCACCACCACATGCGACTGTGTGATACTATCACTTTGCGCAAATATATTCCAAATTCCAAACAACTGCACTACAAATTCACTTATGGAAGAACTCTAGGAGTGAGTGCTGGGGGGTGAGGACACATGCATGTATATGATGGTGCAAAACCGTGGATTTGAGTGTGAGGTCAGAGGCAATGCACATGAGTCTTAATGTGTGCATACGTACTCGAGTGTATGAACATGCACGTGTGGAATCCTCAGGCTAGAAGGAAACTGCATCTGGTGTAGGCTCCCAGGAGTGACGCCCTGGGGGCTGCCAGAGCTGCATTGAGTTCCTTCAGAAATTTTACCAAACATTGCCATACATTTGTTGTTTTTCTCAGATTATCAAAATATTGCCACTTTGTCGTCAGAAATTCCATAAAATATAAAGGAATAGAGAAGAAGGCAAAAATTACTTGTACTCATTCCCTAGAGATAAACACTGGCAAAGTTTTGGTATATAGCCTTCCAATCTTTGATCTGTACATATATTATGGGGGGGTTAATAAAATGAAAATGAAATTTCACATAATGTCATATAATCTGTGTTTTTCAAGTAATATATGTAGGCACTTCCCCACCCCATCAAATACTCTTTTCAAACATGATGGTGAATGCCCGTATGTATATAATCCATTTAACCAGTACCCTCATTCTATATTTAATCTATTTTCAAGTGTTCAACATTATAAATAATCCTTCATTGAACATTCCTCATAAAAGTCTTTATGCCCATGTTTTATTATTTTCTTAGGGTAAATTTCCATGGGAATTCCTGAGGCACAAAGAGTATGGGTGTTCTTAAGATATGCATACATGTTTGTAAATTACCCCTCAGAAAGTTGGAACCCAGTTATGCTTCCAGCAGCATTATAAGTACATTCTTGTTGCACATGCCCGTGCTAATCCAAGGTATTATACATGTTTCATTTTTGCCGGTTGGATTTGAATAAAGGTGTCCTATTTTAGGTATATTCCTTTGATTACCAATTAGGTTGATTATTGTTATATGTATATTGGCGGTTTTCTTTCTCATCTTTGGGTAATTGTCAATTCATGTCCTTCGATCATTTTTCATTTGGGTGGTTCGTGGTTTTTTCTTACAGATCTGTCAGTGCTCTTTACATAGAAGGAGAATAACCATTTTTTAATCATATTGGTTGCAGTTATTTGACAGTTCATTGCTTGCCTTTTGGTACTATTTTTGGTGTGCCATAGGTTTTGTTTTTATGGAATTCAAATTTATGAATCATTTCTATTTATGATTTTTGCCTTCATTTTTATGATTAGAAATGTCTTTCTTATCATATTTCTATTGTCATAGTTTTGCCTTTTTCTTTTTAACCTTTAATCCATGCAGACTTTATTTGGGAGTATGGTTATGTGTTTTTAAAAACGATTTCAGGAGATTCTTGGGGAGTCCAGGTTAAAGGGAAGACCTCAGGATCTGGATGTGATGCTAACACCTTCAGGGGGAAGCCAAGCCTTTCCTGCCCTGTGCAGACACAAACGTACACTCGGATACACACTGACGTACAAGCAGGTCCACTCAACTCTTCCCCTCGCCTGCACATACACACATCAATCCTCACAGACAAAAGAGCCAGGAGACGAACATGCCCCAGTTTACAAAGGACTCACCCACCCCTTGCCTCATTTGTGCCTCTCTGCCCACACAAGGTAGGCAGAGCTGTTTTGCTTTCTTAGTTCACAGGAAAGAAAGCTGAGGTCCCAGGATCCTTGAGAAAGAAAGGTATATGACCTATGGGACAGACAGTAAGAAGGGGCAAGTGGGTGTTGAAGCCACTATACCCGCCTACCTCATGCACCTATAGGAACTACAGATACACACAGTCTCCTGGGTGCTGCAGCCTGAAAAGACTTCCCAACGACCAGGGCTCAGGGTGATTCTGCACCTGTCTGCAGCAGGGACCTTCTGGGGTCAAGGCCAAGTCTCCATGTGGGAGGCAGGAGGAGGAGTTGGCCAGGGAGCTCTGTGTGTATTGAAGGGATGCCCGTGTCTCCTCCCTAACATTTGCCTACAGACAGCCTGGGGCCAGAAAGGATGTTTTCTCCTGTGAGAAGTCACTGGGCCCCTCAGCCCTCCCACGGGGCACAGAGAATGGCCCTCTGTAACCCTGTATCTGTCTGCAAGTCTGTCCCTCAGCATGTGCATGAATGCATCTCCATGTCCATGTGCATGTGAGTGTGTGCACGTGAGCATGTGTGTGCAAGATCCCATGACTGCAGAGATAACCAATTATTAGCTCCCTCTGGCCTCAGGGCCCCCCATCTGTTCCAGGGGTCTGCTCGCTTCCCTAGACTTCTGCCCTGATTTCAAAGAGGCCCTAGTGCTGTCCTCCTTTCCCTTCCCCGCGGCTGACCAAAAAATAAAATAAAATGAAAGTCCGCCCCATCCCGCCTGGACCAGGGAAGGGGCTGACAGGAGGTCTGCAAACTAGCGCTTATCAAAAGCTTCTTCTCAAATTCATTTCAATATCTGAGCCTCTGGTTTCCAAGGCAACATAATCTTTTCATCAAAGCAACTGGTAAAACCACTGGGATCCGATATTGTTTTGTTGGCAACTTGTCAAAACTGTCATTTGGTTAAAAAAAATTTTATAGATTTATATAACCTACAAATATATAGGGTGATCTATACCACTAATAATCGTTAATAAAGTGTTGCCCAGGGAAGCTTTCAGAGCTCCCTCTCTCACCCCTCCCTCCCCCGACGGCTTGCTCCCGCAGAATGAAGCGGTAATTAGACAACAGAGCTGGTACAGGCTGGGGAGACTGTCTACGACCCTAATAAGGCAAATGCGGTCATTTAGCTTCTTCCCAGAGACTCCCTTTCCTTGGGGTCTTCCTGGGACCCTCCTTCCTCCATTCTCCCTTCTCCTGACTCCCTCCATCACTCACCTGACACACTCACATTCCCTGGCCTGGAACCGCAATTGCCAGCGTCTGGATCAGTCAAAGAGGTAAACTGAGGCTGGCCCAGCAACACCCCAGAGCAGGCCCATGAGCCCCCAGAGCCAAGCCCAGTACAAAGTCTGCTCATTGTTGCTCCTAAACCAGAAAGGGCAAATGAGGCAGGATCTGACCTTCTCTTCCCATCCGCCCCCGACTCCCCGACTGGGCTACCCTCTCCTCTGAGCCCAGGTCCCGAGGAAGGCTGGGGTTGGAGGCTGGAGGCTCAGAAGCTGGGTTCTTAGCACTTCTTTGCCTCTGTCCGGCAGGCTCCCAGCGAGTATGAGACAAGTCCGGAGCAGCTCTTCTACCGGATCGCCCACCTGAACCGTGGGCAGCAGTACTTGCTGTGGGTGGCTGCCGTCACCTCTGCCGGCCGGGGCAACAGCAGCGAGAAGGTCACCATTGAGCCCGCAGGCAAGGGTGAGCAGCCCGGGCCCGAGCGGGAGAAGCCGCCAGAAGCCCCCTTCTAGAATGCTGGTTCTCCCCAAGGAGGGGCTGTCTCCCTCCACCCTCTCTGTGACCTGGCTGTGAGGAGCTGGCTGGCCACCTGCCTCCCTTCTGTATCCACCAAGACTGGGCCTCTGCTGCCCCCTGACTCCCAGAAAGCCTCACAACAGGCTCCAGGCAGCACAGTTACCCAGGGGCGGATGGCACGGAGCACCCCGGTCCCCCATTCCAAACTCTACTCCGAGGTTGAGCAAAGGGGCATTAGCCCCACTCCCAGCCCACAGCAGAGCCTTTGTCCCAAGGCTCAGCATCTCCAGAGAGGGTGGTGGCAGGGGACACTGCTTCCATGGAGCAGAGTGCCACAAAGGGATCCCCCCACCGCCCCATTTCAAAGGTTGGACACCTCTGGCAGAGGTGGTGCCCCTGACTGCTGATTCATTCGATCAACAGACATTCCCAGAGGCGCAGCTAGGAGGAGGCTCTGGGCTAGATGCTGCGCACGGGGTGAATAAGACCATGTGTGTTCTTAGGGAATGCCCCACCGAATCCCTGGCCTGCGCAGAGGGGTGCCACGGGGGCATATGCACCCGCACTTTACAGGGAATGACAGTGCTCAGGCCCCAACCCCACACCAAAGAGGCAGCCGTGCACAGCTCCTCGTCTGCTCTCTGCGCCAACCATGGGACCAACCACAGGGCATGGCAGCTCGCCGCCACCAGCCGGGAATTCCATGTCCTCTACCTTGACTCCCAGTCTCCACGGGAAGGTCCCCTTCTTCCCGGGCCTGCTTCCTCCCACAGCCACCTGACTCTTGAGCCCTGGGGCCCAAGGACCAGGCTGCCTCAGCCCAGCCACCTTCTTGGGGTGACAAGCTTCCTTTGCTGGGCACACAAGAGGCATCAGAGTCCACTAGCGCTCGATGGAGGGCCTGCAGTGGCTCCCCTGCCCTGCCCGTGTTACTCCGTTTTCCAGTTATGCACCGAGGCGGGGTCGGCACGGCCCTCAAACAGCATGGAGAGTGACGTGCGAGCTCTTCTGGCCCCAAGTCGGGCTCTTCCCGCCCCCTTCAGCATTTCTAACATCCCCAATCCCTCCTCCCCCAGGTGCCACCAACCCCTTCTCCTGGGTTCTTCCTTCAGGAGAGAAGGGGCCTAGAACCTACCACGCGCCCAGGGTGGCTGGCGCTGGCCCAGAGACAGTGTGGGAGGGCGTGGGTGTCCTGGCAGAAGGCTGGCCCCTTCCCCTGTGGGAGGTCCATAGGACACATCCCCAGAGGGCTTTGTACCTCCCGGAGCACGTCTCCACAGCTGCTTCTTCTGTCCTTACCATAGCCCGGGGCGGGGGCGGGGGGGGGGGAGCCCTGCTGTTCCCTCCCCGCCGACCCCGCTCACACGCACACACACACGCACACGCACGTGCATGCACACACACCCCAAGACACCAAGAGATTCAGGGAACTAACCCCAGACACATGGAGGGACCAGATGTGGAACTCTTGAGTGCTTGGTCACTTGGTTGACTGAACACCTGTAACTCAGCCCAGAGATCTGTGAGGTACCTGGCAGGGTCACCTTCCCAAAGTACCCTGGACATCTTTGCCTGCCTTGCTTTTCACGGTGCGGCTTGTGCACCCCGGTGCTCTGAGCGTGCTCCCATCACCCCTGGGGACGTTCCTTTCTCCACTGCGCCTGTCTGTAGCTGCCACCTCTCTGTCCATCTACGTTCCCGCTCCTGGCGACCTCAGTCACGGGGCGACTGACTCCCACGTCAGCATCTGCGGCCCAGCCACTTCTCTCATGCTCCAGAACATGTATATCCGACTGCTTGCTAGCTACCCCGTGTGGGTGACCTCAGGGTCAGTGTGAAGCTAAGTATCCCGGTGTCTCCTGCCTACCCCGCTCCTCCCCCTCCTCCCCTTCTTCCTTCCCCCATCCCCCGCTCCTCCTGTGTGCCTTGTCTCTGTGAGGGCACCACCACCCAGTCAGCATCATGCAGTCATCCTCACACCCCCTCTGTCTCCTCCTCAAAGCCAGTCAGACCCCAAGTCCTGGCGGTTCCTCCCTGAGCCCCTCACCGCCTCCCCACTGCCATACGTCACTTCCGGCCTGTTCTCTCGCCGCCATCTTGCTGCTGATCTGTGTGGGTCCTCCAGCAAACCATCCTCTGCCAGCTGCCAGGGCTTTATCCACAACTTTACTTTGAACATATCCCTACTTGTAAGCCTCCAGTGGCTCCTCGTGACCTCAAGGGGAAGTCCATCCTCCTTGTTCTGCCAACAGAGCCCTCCATGCTTCTGCTCTTGCTCACCACCTGTCCCCCTTCATTCACCCTGGGCTTTGGTCGCCCCAGAGCATTTGCAGACCCTCACACTTCCCATGTGTTTCAGGCCTCCAGGCCTCTATTCAGTGCTGTCACCGCTTCCCACTATGCCTTTCCTTCCCTGCGTAGTGAATTCCTTTTTAGCCTTCAAGATTCAGGGGCACCTAGGGGGCTCAGTCGGTTAAGCATCCGACCCCTGATTTCAGCTCAGGTCTTGATCTCAGGGTTGGTCGTGAGCTCAAGGCCTAAACTGTGCTCCATGCTGGGTGTGGAGCCTCCTTTAAAAAAAAAGATTCAAGTCAAAGCTTCTAATTCCAGAAGGCTCCCCGGCCATCACCTCCACCACCACTGAACCGGCAGAGTCATTCCTCCTTCTCTGTGCTCCCACAGTGACGTGTACCTACCCCTACCATACTATATTCACCTGTCATGATACTTTTTAAGTATCTGTCTCCCTTTTGGACCATGAGCAACTTGAGGACAGGGAACAGATCTTGTTCATTTTGTGAATCCTCAGAGCCTCCTCTGATACCTGTTCCATAACAAGTATTTGATCAATGTTTGTTGAATCTGTGACTCCCATCTGAAAGTGTCTGCACCCACCCCTGCCCCAAGTCCAAGGTGGAGATCAGGTAGGAGATGGGGGACTTGAATTGTAAATTTGGAGAGCCCCAGGAAAGGGGGGCCAGTACAGTGTTGACGGTAGAGGTGGGGTGGGCCCTCACGCTCTCTTCCCTGCAGCCCCAGCAAAGATCATCTCATTTGGAGGCACTGTGACAACCCCCTGGATGAAAGATGTCCGACTGCCTTGCAATTCGGTGGGAGATCCAGCCCCTGCTGTGAAGTGGACAAAGGACAGGTGTGCGTGGGACCCCAGACGGGTGGGGGACCGCCAAGATGGGTGTAGTAGAAGAGCCATGAAGAAAAGAATCAGGGGCCCCTCCCTTCCAGCTGATCAGAAGCCCTGCCAGGCACATGGCCCCTGCTCTCCTGTGCAGGCCTGGCCTCCCTGGCTCCCCAAGGATCTCCCTTCCCTGGGTGCTTGAAGAGGCCAGGGGGACTGACATCCCCCAGGAAGTGCTAAGTAAAACCCCAAGAGTCCCAGGCCCCCTAGCCAGCCTCCTTCTACTCCCAGCCCTGTTTGCCTGCAGTCCTGGGGGAGCCCCCAGGAGGAGGGGGTGTTTACCATAAACCCTCTCTGCCCCCCAACCCCTGCAGTGAAGACTCAGCCATCCCCGTGTCCATGGACGGGCACCGGCTCATCCATACCAACGGCACGCTGCTGCTGCGTGCTGTGAAGGCTGAGGACTCAGGCTACTACACCTGCACGGCCACCAACACTGGGGGCTTCGACACCATCATCGTCAACCTTCTGGTGCAAGGTAAGGCCCCGGGGGACAGACCCTTTGTGGAACAGAGGTGCCATGTGGATGAGGAGGCAGGAGGGATGGGGAGAATGAGCAGGAGCTGGGGAAGCACCAAGAGGGCGGGGAAGGCCAGGCCTGGGCCCTCAGCTGCAGCCGGGGGATAGCCCATGCTCCCATTTTTGGGTGTTAACCCTTTGTGGTGAGGGCTGGTGGCTTTCCCCTCACAGTTCCCCCGGACCAGCCCCGCCTCACTGTCTCTAAAACCTCCGCTTCGTCCATCACCCTGACCTGGATTCCAGGTGACAATGGGGGCAGCTCCATCCGAGGTGAGAGGGGTCTGGATGAGGAGGGGGAAAGAGGGGAAGAAATTCTGGACCCAGTAGCCGGGCAAGGGCCTTACCCACTCCCACCACCTGTCCCCATAGTGCCCCAGAAGTGATGAGTGAGGGGCAATTCGGGCCACAAGGAGGTTACCCAAGTGCCACAGACAGTTACCAGCCTCAGGATCTGGGTTTTAGAAGGCCCATCCCAGTTGCGGCTGGTGAGCTATGCAAACCTGAAGAAATCTGTTTGCTTCTCTCGGCCTCAGTTTCCAAATTTGTAACAGTAGACAAATGTACTAGATAGTGCTTCTCCATCATGAATATGCACATGAATCAGCAGGGGATCTTAAAGAAGGCAGATTCTGATTCCTGAGGTCTGCGGTGGGATCTGACAAGCTCCCAGGTGATGTAATCCTACTGTCAGGGACCACACTGGGAGTAGCAAGCTCTAAATACTGTCGCTTTTAAGCCTCAAGGCTCTGTTCTCTGCTCCCCTCTCCACCTTGGCTGCGAAAGAGAGAGCAGGAAAACTCCTTGCAGCTTTGTGTCCGATCTGCCTCTGCCCCACCCCCCATCACCAAAGGCCCCACTCTACCCCTGCGGGGAGCCCAGCCCCATGCCACCTGTTGGGGTGTCCCAGGCCCCGCCCTGCCCTCCCTGAGCCAGGCAAACCTCCCGGGCAGGCTTCGTGCTGCAGTACTCGGTAGACAACAGCGAGGAGTGGAAGGACGTGTTCATCAGCTCAGGCGAGCGGTCCTTCAAGCTGGACAGCCTCAAGTGTGGCACGTGGTACAAGGTGAAACTGGCAGCCAAGAACAGCGTGGGCTCCGGGCGCATCAGCGAGATCATCGAGGCCAAGACCCACGGGCGGGGTGAGGCCTGACGATGACCCAGTTCGGGGGAGATGGGCCCAGGATATGGGGATGGAAGGTGGCTGGGCTGGGGAAGGAGGGCGCAGGGGAGCAGAGACTGAAGGGAGAGCCTGGTTCCCATCACCACAGATAGCACGCTGACCAATCACAGTTGGAGAAACAGGCCCTACCTCCCTGGCCGGTAGCAGATGGTGGCAGCCCCTTTCTTCTTCCCATATCTCTTGCCCTGCTGAGGCCTTCTCTCCACGTCCTTCCCTCTTCTCCCTCCTCCTCTGTCCCCTGGGGCATCCCTACTCCCATCTGTGCCCCCCGCTGCTTCCCGGAGCCACCGCAGCCCGGGCTGGCCCAGGGGACTCCCTCCCCTCGCAGATGAATGAAGCTTCCTCTTCTCAGGCTCTAACCTCGCTCTCTCCCTGTGGCCCCCCAGAGCCCTCCTTCAGCAAAGACCAGCACCTGTTCACCCACATCAACTCCACGCATGCTCGGCTTAACCTGCAGGGCTGGAACAACGGGGGCTGCCCGATCACAGCCATCGTGCTGGAGTACCGGCCCAAGGGCACCTGGGCCTGGCAGGGGCTACGGGCCAACAGCTCCGGGGAGGTGTTTCTGACCGAGCTGCGCGAGGCCACGTGGTACGAGCTGCGTATGCGGGCTTGCAACAGCGCTGGCTGCGGCAACGAGACTGCCCAGTTCGCCACCCTGGACTATGACGGCAGTGAGTCGGAGAGGGCGGGAGAGGGCGGGAGAGGGTGGGAGGGGCGGCCTGGGGACCGCAGCGAGGTGTCCCCAGGGAAGCTGGCAGAGAGGCGGACGCATAAAGAGAGGACAGACAAATCGAAAAATAGACAGGACTACCGTGGAGGAAAAGGCTGGAGACAGGGAAGGAGCAAGCAAAGGGAGCCGCAGAGTGGTAGGGGGCAGGCAGATGGGCAGGTGCACCAGTGGCTGATACAGACTGATAGCCAAGCAAACCCATCGCACTAAGTTAGAGGGTCTTTTGAAGGTGCAGTCCTTGCTCTCGGCTGCTTCAGAGATACGGAGACTATAATGCAGAGCAATAGCTGAGGCCCCGCCCCCTGAGGCCCCGCCCCCTGAGGCCCCGCCCCTGAGGCCCCGCCCCCTGAGGCCCCTCTGCTAAAAGGGTGTGTTAGCCAGGCTGCGATAGCCTGGGCTACAGGAACAGATAAACACTGAATGCTGCAGGGCTTAACCCAATAAAGATTTGCTTCTTGCTCTCGTGACATCTTGTGAGGGTTGGCTGGCCACCATCTTTTAACTATGCCATCTTGAATGTGTAGCCTCCAAGGTCGCCAAGAAGAGAGAGAGAGAAAAGGCACCCCAGTCTTAACTGCCTGGGCCAGGAGGTGATGCTCATCACCCACTCTGTTGTCCAGAACTAGTTTCGTGGCTCTAATCTAATTGCCAGGAAGTCTGGGAGGGGTAGATGAACACACGGATATTTGGTGAGCACTCACTGGTGTCTGCCACACGGGGCACTTCATACACATGCACACACTCACATACACACATGCATGTGTGTGCACACACGCACGTGTGTGCACATACACTGAAGGCATACTGAAGGCTGAATTCATAGAGACCAGTTGTCACAAGGTAAAGTCAGTCTACCTATGTGTTAAGGAAACAGAATAAAAGTGGTATCAGATGGGGTTGGCCTCAAACAAGGAAGCCTTCATGAAGGAGAGGGCTCTTCTGCAAGGCTTTGAAACAGGCACACATCGGGCTTTGCTGAGGGCTATGTCAGCAGAACTTACTGCCTCCGTGCAGGCACCCAAGGTTAGCAGATCTCACCCATGGGTGAGGGAGCAGGGAGAAAATGCAGGGTGTGGAGTGGCTTTGTCCCCATCTGGGGATGAGACCCCTGGATGCCACTGCTCTGACTTCTTTCTGTGATTCTCACTACCCCTCCCACTTTACAAGCTGGATGGCGGAATCTAAGCTCATAGGTCCACCCTCTAGAAATGAACACTGAACTCCAACGGGCAGGAGACTATCTCTGAGAGACTTCAGGATAATTCTAAAATAGGCTCGCGAAGTCATCAGTATCATAATGCAGTGTAAAAACTGCACAACTCTTCATGGCTGTCCTGATGTGACCAGAATTTGGAGGAGTAGAGGGAGAGGGTTGGGGCTCTGTGCCAGGAAGTGGAAGTCAGAATGAGAGCAAGGGCAGCAAGAGAGGTTCAAAGGCTACCCCATCCAGGGGACTCTGCCCAGACCCTACTCATAAGGGACATCTGACTCCCTTCTTCACCCCATCAGGTACCATCCCTCCCATCAAGTCTGCTCAAGGGGAGGGGGATGATGTGAAGAAGCTGTTCACCATCGGCTGCCCGGTCATCCTGGCCACTCTGGGGGTGGCACTGCTCTTCATCGTTCGCAAGAAGAGGAAGGAGAAGCGGCTGAAGCGTCTCCGAGGTAGGCAAGTTTCCTGTGGGCTTCCCGGGAGGGAGTGTTGACCCTCAGCCACGTGGGCCACCTTTCATTGGCTCATGGGCACCATCTGGACAAGAGAAAGGGCCTGTGTCCCCCTGAAGGGAGAGCTGCTACTCCAGCCTTCTGAAACTTTAGCTCTTACTGCTTCTTCCTCTGTGCCCCCAAGACTTTGTGCCTGACCTAACCAGGGCTGAATTTTAGAGGTATACACTGGTAAAGCCATACTGGTTAAAATAGTTAAACATTTCCATGCTAGTTGATAAATAGATGTTGCTCCCTTCCACCCTGGATGCTCCTTCTCTCTCACACGGTCCCTGAGATTCTTCTAGAATCTGGCCCCTAAAGCATAGACCTACAAGTGGTCGCTAAGATCTTGCTCAGTTTTGACCGTGTGGCTTCTATGACATGTCAGATGTTAAATATTTTGAATATCATCCCTGTTGCAGTCTATGATACCATAGACTGGCATGAACGGGTCTGCTTTATCTTGATTTTCCCAGGGACTGGTACAGTGTCTGGCACCTAGTAGTTACTTAACAGATGTTCATTCACTCATGTGAAAACATTTACTGAATATCTGCTGTATATAGATACTGCCAGACATTGGAGATATAAAGATGAATGAAGAAGGAACAGTCCATAGTCTTATGGAACATAGTCTAGTCCTCATAGAATCCACAGTTTAATGTGAGAAGTCAGGGCACAATAGTAGCACAGAATAGGGAATTACTAACACTGCCTAGGGTGGTTAGGAGTTGGGTGGATAGGTGGATGGATGATTGGATGGGTGGTTGGATGATTAATGGTATGGTTGGATGGAAAGATGGATAGAAAGACAGATGGATGGACGGATGGATGGTTAAATGAAAGGTTTGATGGTTAGGTGGTTGGATGGATAGATAGATGAAGGAGTCGTGGATGGATGGACTGATGGTTGAATGGATTAACGGTTGGATCAATGGGTAGGTGGATGGATGCATGCATATTTGAATGGATGGATAATAGATGATTGTATGAATGGGTAGATGGGTGGATAGTTGAATGGATGCTTGGATGGGTGGATGGATGGATGGATGGATGGATGGATAATAAGATGGACATATGGTTGTATGGTTTTATGGACATATGGACAGGTGGTTGAATGAATGGTTGAATAGATGAATCAATAATTGGATGGATGGATGGATGGATGGATGGATGGATGGATGGATGGATAGTTGAATGAGTGGATGATGGATGAAAGACTGGGTGGGTGGGTGGAGAAATGAATAGATTGATAGGTAAATGGATCAATGATGGATGGATGGATGAGTGGGTGAGTCGATGGTTGGATACATACATGCAGCTAGATTCATTCTTTTTTTTAATTTTTTATTATTATGTTAATCACCATACATTACATTATTAGTTTTTGATGTAGTGTTCCATGGTTCATTGTTTGTGCATAACACCCAGTGCTCCATGCAGAACATGCCCTCTTTAATACCCATCACCAGGTTAACCCATCCCCCCACCCCCCTCCCCTCTAGAACCCTCAGTTTGTTTTTCAGAGTCTGTCATCTCTCGTGGTTCATCTCCCCCTCCGACTTACTCCCCTTCATTCTTCCCCTCCTGCTATCTTCTTCTTTTTTTTTTTCTTAACATATATTGAATTATTTGTTTCAGAAGTACAGATCTATGATCCAACAGTCTTGCACAATTTACAGCGCTCACCATAGCACATACCCTCCCCAATGTCTATCACCCAGCCACCCCATCCCTCTCACCCCCCACCACTCCAGCAACCCTCAGTTTGTTTCCTGAGATTAAGAATTCCTCCTATCAGTGAGGTCACATGATACATGTCTTTCTCTGACTGACTTATTTCGCTCAGCATAACACCCTCCAGTTCCATCCACGTCGTTGCAAATGGCAAGATCTCATTACTTTTGATGGCTGCATAATATTCCATTGTGTGTGTGTGTGTGTGTGTGTGTGTGTGTGTGTGTGTGTGTGTGTGTGTGTGTGTATACACACCACATCTTCTTTATCTGTTCATCTGCCGATGGACATCTTGGCTCTTTCCACAGTTTGGCTGTTGTGGACATTGCTGCTATAAACATCGGGGTGCACGTACCCCTTCGGATCCCTACATTTGTATCTTTGGGGTAAATACCCAGTGCAGCTAGATTCATTCTGACAGATCATTCTCATGATTCTCATTCTCATAAGAGGTCTAATGGATTATCTAGGTCCTTTGCTTCTCTCTCTCTCTCTCTCTCTCTTTGTCGTCCAAACCTGAGATCCTGGTCCTATTCAAGGCCCCTCTGGAGACAAAGCAGGGAACCCCCCCCAAATTCATCCGTGGACTTTTTGGGGACAGGTGCCCAAGAGGAAGAAATAAAGCATCTTGGTTGATAGTCATCTGGGGATGGCCACTGACCACCTCTACATCATCCTCCACTCTCCTTTCTTCCCAGCAGATAACTGAGGATAGACCCTCCACTGGTACCCATGCTCTGTTGTCTTGTTTAATTAGAGTCAATTCAGGAAACAGATGGAGCACTTTATATACCCTCTCCTCTGGGAAGGACCTTCCTATTAGATAAAAATCTGAGGAAAGGAAAACAGACCGGAGCCAAATCTTGCATCAGGAGCCGTCAGACCTTATCCTATGTTAGACTATTTTAGAGGTCCTTTCATTTCTCCCTCTTCTCCCCAAGAGACCAGCCCTGGTCCCAGTTTAGGGGGCTCTCCCACCTTGTTCCCCGTGCCTCTTCCAGTTTTCATCCCTCTCAGACTCCATTCTCACCCAGTCCCTCTCTCTACTGTTTTGCAGATGCAAAGAGTCTGGCAGAAATGTTGATAAGGTAGGTGCCACATCGCTGTTTCCTCCCCTACAGAGGACAGGCTTCTAAGACCCCACTGTCCTGCAAAACCCTCTCCCCCAGCCCCTTATGGCTGCTGAGTCACCCACCTCCGGCCCTTCTCCCCACAGCAAGAACAACCGAAGTTTTGACACCCCTGTGAAGGGGCCACCCCAGGGCCCAAGGCTACACATTGACATCCCCAGAGTTCAGCTACTCATCGAGGACAAGGAGGGCATCAAGCAGCTGGGTGAGTGACAGGGGCCACAAGCTCTCTGTCCCCGTCTTCCCCAGGCCACAGCCCACCAAGGGCAGCCACCAGCCCTCACAGCAGTGCCCAGGGTTCTAGCAGCGGCCCCATCCCCACTCGGCAACCTCAGAACTCACTGAAGCTTCTCTCGAGGGCTAAGTTTCCGCCTCTGTCTCACGGAAAGAATTATTCCGTCCTTCCCGCATCTCAACATTGGATAAAGACAAAAAGAAATTTGGGAAGCCCAAAGAGAAGGACTCGTACTCACTGTCCTTCTTCCCCCAGGAGATGACAAAGCCACCATTCCCGTGACGGACGCTGAGTTCAGCCAAGCTGTCAACCCACAGAGTTTTTGCACTGGTGTCTCCTTGCACCACCCAGCCCTCATCCAGAGCACGGGACCCCTCATCGACATGTCTGACATCCGGCCAGGCACCAGTATGCCTTATCCCCGGGGAGACAGACCTCCTCCCAAACAGGGTGACCTGGGCACAGCGTGGGGCACAGGTGGAAAAAGATTGGGCGGGAGTGGGGGGGGGGGGCTCAGAGCAGCATGGAAGAACAGAAAGAGCACTGGAGTTAGAGTCTCCAGACCTTGACTGAAGACTTTCTAGCTGTGACCTTGGGTATATTGCCAACTTTATTGCTCTGGGCATCCGCGTCCTTACCTAGACATTTTGAGAGAGGGTTGGGAGTTCTTGCTCTCCAAGGGCCTTCTGCCTCTAGCACTGTGACTCTGGACATAAGGATAGAACGCAAGGGCTGTAGGGAGTGAATGCACAGGAGGCAGCAGGAGAGGGGCTGATATTCCTCCCCAAGCTGAAGGGAAAGATGGGGTGGGTGGGGAGGACCGGGAGGCCCCCCGCTGCCCCCATGCCTCACCACGGGTGCTCTTCCCCTGCGGGGCCAGCTGTGCGGTCAGGAAAGGCAGGATGCGCAGCATCCTCCAGGAGCTTCTGCGGCTGCCTCTGCCCCCTCCCTCGCTCCCCACTGCCCTTCAGGTACGTGCCAGGAGCCCGAGGCTGAGTGCCCTCCGTGGAGGTGCCAGCTCTGGCTTTCTCCATGCAGACCCAGTGTCCAGGAAGAGTGTGAAGGCGGCCCACAGCACCCGGAACAGGTACTCGAGCCAGTGGACTCTGACCAAGTGCCAGGCCTCCACACCTGCCCGCACCCTCACCTCTGACTGGCGCACCGTGGGGTCCCAGCACGGGGTCACTGTCACGGAGAGTGACAGCTACAGTGCCAGCCTGTCCCAGGACACAGGTGAGCCCGAGGCCGGGCCTGTGTCCCGCTCTCTCTCCAGCAGCTCCCCCTCCCCCTGTCCCCAACCTCCACCCACCAGCTCATGGGGTCCAAGGCGCCGGTCAGTGTCACTTCCAGCTGGCCACTGGCTTACCGTGTGGCCAGCACAAACACACCTGACCTCGCTGAGCTCTGCTTAGTCAAGGATTTCCTTCTGTTCTCCCAAAAGATGTCCGAGAAAATGGTACACGTGATGTTCGTTGGAGAAAGAGCCCAGGGTTCCAGGGGGTGGGTACTTGTTTTCAAGAATGGAAGATGTTCTGCCCTTTGTTTGCCAAAGACGCTGCTTCTGCCCCCAAAGCCGCCTTCCCAGGGTGGGAGTGGGGTCTTCCAGGAGGACGGCCAGGCTCAAGGGCAGCTGAACGGCTCAGTCTGGCCTCATTTGTAAACGAGACCCCCTTCTCCCCACGACCCCCTCATTTCTTCTTCACTCCGCGCCTTCCGTCTCTCCAGACAAAGGACGGAACAGCATGGTGTCCACAGAGAGCGCCTCGTCCACCTACGAGGAGCTGGCCCGGGCCTATGAGCACGCCAAGCTGGAGGAGCAGCTGCAGCATGCCAAGTTCGAGATCACCGAGTGCTTCATCTCGGACAGCTCCTCCGACCAGATGACCACAGGCACCAACGAGAACGCCGACAGCATGACGTCCATGAGCACGCCCTCGGAGCCCGGCATCTGTCGCTTCACCGCCTCCCCGCCCAAGCCCCAGGATGCCGACCGAGGCAAGAACGTGGCTGTGCCCATCCCGCACCGGGCCAACAAGAGTGAGTGCCCGGCCCGCCTCCCCCCTGCCTCCCCCAGCATCCTCTGGCACCCCCAGCCCAGCAGGGCTCCTTGACAGTGTGGGCAATGCAGAGCAAGTACCTGGGAGAGTCCGGATTGGGGTCCGTATTCCTGGCTCAGCCTCTTAATACCTCCGTGGCCTTGGGAAGTCAGTTAGCCTCTCTGATCTTCATTTCCTCCAGTGGTAAGATGCAAATGACCACATGTATTCTGCACTGTCATAGCAGGCACCAGAAATGCTATAGGTACCTGGCACATAGCAGGTTCTCAGTACGTAGTGATCATTCCCTTTACTCTGAGGCTGTGCCAGTATGGGGAGACAGCCTTTCAGGGCTCTGCTGCCCAATGGCCACTGGTCCCAATGCCATTCAACATTGATCCACGGGGGCCAAACCTCATGGTGGGCAGTGACCTCGCCTGACTGGGAGCTGTCTGACGCCAGAGACCTGGCCAGAGCATATGCCCTTCAGGATTGGTGGGACAGCTGTAGATAAACACTGGAGGGCGTGGGGAGGGGGGTCCATCAGCAGACACTGGGACCACACCATACCATGTCAGACCATGCAGGGTCTGATCAGCCCACTACTGGCCTCGCGTAGTGGCCATGCTAATCAGGGCACTCGGGGTCATCTAGAGAAGAGCCGAGGGTAACAAAGTACAAGGACTTTGGAGATCAGCCGCCCTGAATGACGCCCCCGCCCCTTCTGCCTGGGTGAATTGGGGCAAATTACTTAATCTTTCTGAAGCTCAGTTTTCTCACTTGCCAACTGTGGGCCGGTATTAACCTATCCAGGGGGCTGTGGGGACTGAATGAGATCATGTAAAGAAAATTCCCGGCATGGCCAGCAGGTTAGAGGCACACGTGCAGGTGAGGACGCTCACAGAGCAGAGAGATCAGGACATGGACGTCCCGGGAGCCTGTCATATGGAGGCGGTTTAAGAAATCAGGAACGTTTCACCTGGAAAACAGGAGAGGGATGGGGAAAGGTAGCTGACTTCAGACATCTGGCAGGCTGCCGTGGGAAAGGCGGTGGGGGTGGCGGGAGCACATGCTGTGCGGGTGCTCAGAAGGCAGAATGGAGCTCCATGTGGGGAGTGACGAGCATTCCCTCCTCGGGGTAAGGAAAGTTGTTCTGATAGCCAGCGCTCCTAGGAAGTCAGTTTGCAGAATGGAGCTGTCCACGGGCTGAAGCTGAGCAGCCTGTATGGGCCATTCAGCGAGAAGCCATCGGTTTAGTGAGCAACTACTGTACGTGCCAGCCACCGTGTTGACGCACTTTCCTCGCTTTATCTCATTCACCGCTCCCAGTAATCCTGTTGGGAGATGTGATGGGCTGCCTTTCCCAGATAAGGAAACAGGCTCGGAGAGGTCAAGTAACTGATCCCTTCTGGATGCTTCGTTGCCGAGCTTGTGGAGGGGCTCCTAGGTCAGATCAGGGACAAGACTGGGGAGGAGGGGGTGGGTGAACAAGCGGGTGCCCAGAGGCCTCTGCCGCCAACGTTTTCTGCTTCTGATTCCAGGTGACTACTGTAACCTGCCCCTGTACGCCAAGTCGGAGGCCTTCTTCCGAAAGGCAGATGGCCGTGAGCCCTGTCCGGTGGTCCCACCCCGAGAGGCTTCCATCCGGAACCTGGCTCGAACCTACCACACCCAGGCTCGCCACCTGACCTTGGACCCTGCCAGCAAGCCCCTGGGCCTCCCGCACCCAGGGGCCCCTGCTGCCGCCTCCACAGCCACTTTACCTCAGAGGACTCTGGCCATGCCAGCACCCCCAGCCGGCACAGCCCCGCCAGCTCCCGGCCCCACCCCTGCCGAGCCCCCGGCTGCCCCCAGCGCTGCCCCTCCGGCCCCCAGCACCGAGCCTCCGCGGGCCGGGGGCCCACACACCAAAATGGGGGGCTCCAGGGACTCACTTCTCGAGATGAGCACATCGGGGGTAGGGAGGTCTCAGAAGCAGGGGGCAGGGGCCTACTCCAAATCCTATACCCTGGTGTAGGGGCACAGCGAGAAAAGCAGCCCTACGCTCGGACCTGTCTGCACCTCCAGCCCTCACACACCAACTTGGCTGTTTTCCTGCATTATTTATATTAAACTGACAAAAACCAACCAACAACAAAAAGAAAAGCCCCCGAGTTGTGAACGCTTGTACATAGAACTCTTTTGTACAAATGAAACTATTTTCTTCTCCATGAAGCCAGGGCACAAAGAATTTGACAGTACAAATCACCCCCCATCCCCCGACTGCACAAAATACGTGTGGAGAGCTATATATCTATATATTTCTCTCACCTTATTTTGAGACAGAGGCACAAAGACTCAGCAATTTTTCCCTCCGGCTCACTCACCCTCCCTTCAATCTAGGTGGTTTTGACAAAGACCGAAATCCCAACTCAGAGACACTGCATGCGATTTTACTGTTCCAAGAAAACCAGGAGTTGCTTCAATTTGCAGATGCTTATGTGTTAATACCTTTTTCTATGAAAAAAAACCCAGCGCCGTGTGCAATAAAGGTTATGTTTCTACGTGGTAGCTTTTTTCCCATCTGGCGAGGGCCAGTGGGGAGGGAGGGAGGAAGGAAAGGCCCCTACACCGGCCCGTCCATCTCTCGTGGAGAGACTTTGAGAAGTTCAGGCTTTAGCTCAGCAGGTTAAACTTTTTTAAAGACTTTCAATTAGCCAATGTGCATCCTTGAGCACCTGTTCTGTTCTCAGATCTGTGCCAGCACCTAAAGGGGGCCAGCTGTGTGAATTTGAGCAAGCTCCTGAACCCCTCTGGGCCAGTTTCATTATCTATAAAATTGAAGCAACCTCGCAGAGAGCTCTGGGGAGCCTGGTCTGGGGGCGAGGGAGGGCAGATGTCCACTGGCTTCTCTCCTCCAGGAGAACGAAGTGTGCCAGGGAAGCAAATGTAGGCAAACCACACAGGCGCACTTAAGTTATGGGAGGGGGAGGAAGGGATTCTATATACCCTGGGGGTCGGGCCAGATCCTGAAGTTCTAGGCTGTTAGCGTGAGGCAAGGCCAAAGAGCAGGAGTGAGGTCATCAGAGGTTGGAGACGTGAAAGGGGCTCATGGAGGAGGGACATGGGGCTCCACCAAAGAGAATCGGGCCAGCAGGCCCACCAGGTACCTTGCCCACTCTTGAAAGAGATGGCAATCAGGCTGCCAGGTGCAAGGAAACGTGCACACGGGCAGGTGTGCGGAGGGGCCGTATCTGATGAAAGGCACGAGAGGGTGTGGGGGCCGGTCCTCCAAGGACGTGAAGGTTAGAGTAGGCAGAGGCGAGGGAAAGACCCCAGGTCGCGGTCTCCCTCCTCCCTTCACCGTGGCCGGAACCCCTGGCTGAAAAGAACGTGCCTAAGAAGTACAAAGGGGGTTCAGTGCCCCAAGTCAAGGCTGGGTTGTGGATCAGGCATCTGGAAGGAAGGTGAGTCTGGGACCTGCTGTCCTCCTGAAGCTGAGAGGAGGTACTGGGAAGGGGGCCGGAGGACTGGAGAGGGAGGGAGGGGTTTGTGCAGGATGCTGGTGGGCTGTCCCTATCCCTCCCGGCCGCATCGAGACCCTGCCTGGGATGCACGACCTGTAATAGAAGCACTTTCCAAAAAGCAACTCACTCCTCACACACTGCCGAGCACCCAGGGCGTGCGGGATACAGAGGAGCCCTGCCCCCGTTTCCAGTGCACGGTAAGGCCGTCGGCGCCGCGAGAGGGCAGAGGGCAGAGGCCTTGTGCTCCTTGGTGACTGCTAGGCCCAAGGGGAAACTCCATCTCAGCCCCTGCGCCAAGGACCCAGCTGGGAGCACCGGCTAACAGCGGTAATGAGGATAGTGAGAAGGGCCTGCATTCCGACACCTGGTGACAACCCAGCCACATTCCATCTGTGGGAGGACAGGACTCCTCCCAAGGCTGCGCGCACCATCTGCAGGTCACCTCTCAAACTGCAAGCACAATGATCCAGTCCAGGCGTTCTTCCTAGAAGTTGGTTGAGAGCCCCTCTCCTGTGCCCCCGCCACACACACACCTGCACTGGACACTGGGGAAACACGAATCAGACCCAACTCAGACCAGCATGAGGGGGTGAACAGATCCCCAGAGGCTAGAGTAGAACGGAGCCACCTGCCTGAGGTTGCAGAGAGGACCCCTATCAAGACAATACATTACAGGGCCCGACCCTATGTAATGTGCCAGGTATTGAGCCAAACACTTTCCTCGCAGTGGCCCGTGTAACCTCACTGCAGCTTTGGGAGGCAGGCGTCACAGGCTCCATCCACCCAGGGGGAAACTTGGAGCTCCAGGGAGTTAAGTAACTCACCCAAGGTTAGGGGAGCAGGAAGGGGTGAACTCCGATCCAAGCCCAAGGCTGTCTGATCCCCTAACCCCAGAGCCACACTGCCCCGTGTTCTGCTTGGAGGCTGAGTTTCAGTTCCAACCCTAGGACAGATGAGCTCTCTGCTAGGACCAGAGGGAGCAGCTGGACTTACTGTCCAAAGGCAGTCCATGTGGAACGGTGAGTGACTGACAGGGAGGTGAGCCAATATGCTGGGCTGGATGGACTGGGGAGCCTGAGAACTTCATTCTGCTAAGAGACAGTGAGAGGGAGGGAGGGAGGGAGGGACGGACGGACTCCACTCTAGGGGCTGCCGTGGACCAGGGAGGATGAGATGGATTCGGAGAAGCAACAGAGAATGAAAGGTGAACGAGCCAGCTTAACTTGCGGTCCACTAAGCTGGACCCCTAACTATAAAACACACGGTCCAGAAATTCGAACAGACTTGTGGAGAATCCACACAGTTTTGTGTGCTGATCTCTGACTTCTGTATGTCCTTTAGCTAAACTGCAAGCCCACCTGTCGAAACCGAACCCGAAAGCTAGTTCCCAAGTCAGCCAAACCCCCACCCGCTCGCTCCCCATTTAGTCACCGCTAAACTCTGCGCCTGGAGCCATCATCCTACACACTTGCGTGCTCCTCTCCAGACCTCTCGTTTGTCCACCCCAGATGAGGCCACTGTTGTCTCTAGGGCACTGATCCTCAAAGCACGGTCCACAGCATCAGCATCCCCAGGAACTTGTTAGAGATGCAAACTCGTAGGCCCCACCCCAGACTCCCTGGATCAGAATCTGCAGTTTAGCAGAGTCCCCAGAGGATGCGCATGCACTCTAGAGTTCTAGAAGGCCTTCAGAGAGACCACTCCCCTGCCCTCTCCTTCTGCCAACAACCAGAGCTAGACTAGTGGGTCTCAAACTTAGTCATGCATTAGATTCACCTGAAGAGCTTGCTTGGGTCTGACTGAGTCACTCTTTGTGGGCCTGCGCTCCACACATTTGTATTTTTTTATTGCAGTAAAAGATATACAAAAATTTCCCCTTTTATCCATTTTTAAGCTGACGGTTCCATGGCATTGAGTACATTCACCACAACCATGACCCAGTTCCAGAACGTTGTCACCTTCAGGAACAAAAACTATATTCATTAAGCACTCACTGCCATGTCCCCTTCCCCCAGCCCCTGGCCATCACCATGCTACTCTGTCCCTGTGGAGTGGACTACCCCAGGGATTTCCTGTCAGTGGAATCATACGATACTTGTCCTTTCTATGGGCTTATTTCACTTGGTATGTTTGCAAGTATAATCCATGTTGTAGCATGTCTGAGAGTTTCACTCCTTGTTAAGCCTCAATAATATTCCATTATATGTATACACCACATTTTTAATCCCATTATTGGACACTTAGGTTTCTTTTGGCCATTATGAATACTACTGCATAAACATTAGAATATGAGTTCCTGTTCAAATCCCTGCTTTCCATTCTTTGGGTATATAACTAGGAGTGAAATTTGTGGATAAAATGATAATTTTATGGGGTGCCTGGGTGGCTCAGTCATCTGCCTTCAGCTCAGGTCATGATCTCAGGGTCCTGGGATTGAGCCTCAAGTCAGGCTCCCTGCTCAGTGGGGAGCCTGCTTCTCCCTCTCCCTCTGCTTATTCTCTCTCTCTCATAAATTCTAAAAATTTTTTATGTTTAATGTTTTTATAAAGAAAAAATATTTTATTGAGGTATAATTGACCTATAACATACTGGTTTCAGGTGTACAACATAATGATCTGATATTTGTATACATTGCAAAATGATCACAATAAGTCTAGTTAACATCTGTCACCATACATAGTTAAATTTTTCTTACTGTAATGAGAACTTCTAAGATTTACTCTCTGAGGAACTTTCAACTATGCAACACAGTAGCATGAACAATAGTCACCATGTACATGACGTCCCCACAACTTAACTATTTTATAACTGGAAGTGTTTGTCCTTTTGATCCCCCTCACCCGTGTCACCTACCCCAAACCCCACCTCTGGCAACCACCAATCTGTTCTCTGTACCTATGAGCTTGGTTTTTTTGTCTGTTTAGATTCCACATAGAAGTAAAGCCCTACAGTATTTGTCTTTGACTTATTTTGCTTAGCACACAGTGCTGTCAAGTTCTATCCAGGTTGTCGCAAATGGCAAGATTTCGTTCTATTGTAGGGCTAAGTAGTAATGCATTGTATTCCAATAGAATTCCATTGCGCATCGTACCACATCTTCTTTATGCATTCATCCGTCAATGGACACTTGTTTCCATTATCTTGGCTATTATAAATGCTGCAGTGAACATAGAGGTGCCTAAATCTTTCCAAATTAATGTATTCATTTTCTTTGAATCGATACCCGGAAGTGGAATTTCTGGATCATGCCATAGTGGAGGGCATAAGATAGTGGTCTAGTTTCCTTCTTTTGCATGTGGCTATCCAGTTTTCCCAACACCATTTATTGAAGAGACTGTCATGTCCCCATTTTATATGTGTGCCTCCTTTGTTGTAAATTAATTGACCATATATGTGTGGGTTTATTTCTAGGTTCTCTATTCTGTTCCATTGATCTATGTATGGGTTTTTGTTTGTTTGTTTGTTTGTTTTTGCCAATACCATACTGTTTGGATTACTATGGCTTTGTGATATAGTTTGGAATCAGGGAACATACCTCCAGCTTTGTTCTTCTTTCTCAAGGTTGCTTTGACTGTTCCAGATCCTTTGTAGTTCAATTTCAATGTTAGGATTGTTCTATTTCTGTGAAAATGCCATTGGAATTTTGAATGGGGTTGCATTGAGTCTTTAGATTGCTTTGGGTAATGGGGACATTTTAAAATATTAATTCTTCCAACATAACAATAAAAAAATTTTAAAAAAAATAAAATAAAATATTAATTCTTCCAATCCATGAACAATGGTACATCTTTCCATTTATTTGTGTCCTCTTCAATTTCTTTCATCAGTGTTACAGTTTTCAGTGTACAAGTCTTTCACCTACTTGATTAAATTTATTCCTGGGCATTTTATTCTCTCTGATGTGGTTGTAAATGGGATTGCTTTCTTAATTTCTCTTCCTAATATTAGTGTAGAGAAACACAAAAGATTTCTGTATGTCAATTTTATCAAATTCTTTGGTGAGTTCTAACAGTTTTTTGGTGGAGTCTTTAAGGTTTTCTGTATATAATACATCTGCCAAAGTGACAGGCTTTTCCTTAACAATTGGATGTCTTACTTTTGTTTTGGTTTTTGTTCCTATATAATATACAGTGTTATATCAGTTTCAAGTGTATAATATAGTCATTCAACAATTCTATACATGACTTAGCGCTCATCACCATAACTGTATCTTAATCCCCGTTACCTAGTTCACCCATCCCTCCACCCACCTTCTCTCTGGCAGCCATCAGTTTGTTCTCTAGAGTTAAGAGTCTGTTTTTTATTTGTCTCTTTTTTTTCTTTGTTCATTTGTTTTGTTTCTTACATTCCACAGGTGAGTGAAATCATATGGCATTTGTCTTTCTCTGACTTATTTCACTTAGGATTATACTTTCTAGATCCATCCACATCCTTGTAAATGGCAAGATTTCATTCTTTTTTATGTCTGAGTAATATTCCATTCTACATATATATCACATCGTCTTTATCCATTCATCTATCAAACACTTGGGCTGCTTCCACAGTTTGGCTATTGTAAATAATGCTGCAATACACATAATGGATGTGTGTCCTTATCTCTTATCGAATTAGTGTTTTCATATTCTTTGGGTAAATACCTACTAGTAGAATTACTAGATCATAAGGTAATTCTATTTTTAATTTTCTGAGGAAACTTCATACTGTTTTTCACAGGAGCTGTGCCAGTTTGCATTCCCACCAACAGTGCATGAGGGTTCCTTTTCTCCACATCCTCACCAACACTTATTTCTTTTGTTTTTAATTTTAGCCATTCTGACAGGTGTGACGTGATATCTCATGGTGATTTTGATTTGCATTTCCCTGGTGATGAGGGATGTTGAGCATCTTTTCATGTGTCTGAGGGCCATCTGTATTTCCCTTTGGAGAAATATCTGTTCATGTCTTCTGCCCATTTCTAATTAGACTATTTGGTTTTTTGGGGTGTTGACTTGTACAAGTTCTTTGTATATTTTGGATACCAACCCTTTATCAGATATATCATTTGCAAATATCTTCTCCCATTCAGTATGTTGTCTTTTAGTTTTGTTGATTGTTTCCGTTGCTGTGTAGAAGTGTTCTATTTTGATGTAGCCCCAATAGTTTATTTTTGCTTTTGTTTCCCTTGTCTCAGAAGACCTATCTACAAAAATGTTGCTATAGGGGCGCCTGGGTGGCTCAGTTGGTTAAGCGACTGCCTTCGGCTCAGGTCATGATCCTGGAGTCCCGGGATTGAGTCCCGCATCGGACTCCCTGCTCAGCAGGGAGTCTGCTTCTCCCTCTGACCCAACCCCCTCTCATGCTCTCTCGCGTGCGCTCTCTCTCTCTCCCTCTCAAATAAATAAATAAAATCTTAAAAAAAAAGTTGCTATAGCCGATGTCAAAGAAATTACTGCCTGTGTTCTCTTCTAGGATTTTCGTGGTTTCAGGTCTCACATTTAGACCTTTAATCCATCTTGAGTTTATTTTGTGTATGGTGTGAGAAAGTGACCCAGTTTCATTCTTTGCATGTAGCTGTCCTGTTTTCCCAACACCAATTGTTGAAGAGACTGTCTTTTCTCTACTGAATATTCTTGTCTCTTTTGTTGAAGATTAATTGACCATTTAATTGTGGGTTTATTTCTGGGCTCTATTCTGTTCCATTGATCTATGTATGTATTTTTGTGCCAATACCATACAGTTTCGATTACTAGAGCTTTGTAGTGTATCTTGACATCTGAGATTGTGACCCCTCCAGTTTTGCTCTTTCAAGATTGCTTGCTATTCAGGGTCTTTTGTGGTTCCATACAATACCTTTTAATTCTTGCCTAATTGCTCTGATTAGGACTTTCAATACCATGCTGAGTAAAAGTCACAAGAGTGAGTGAGCATCCTGTCTTGGTCCTGATATTAGAGAAAAAGCTTCCAGGTTTTCACCATTGAGGATGATGTTAACTATGGGCTTGGCATATATGACCTTTATTATGTTGAGGTATATTCCCTCTATACCCATTTTGTTGAACGCTTTTTTCATAAATGGATGTTAAATTTTTTCAGATGCTTCTTTACCTGTTGAAATGATCATATGATTTTTAACTATTTGTTAATGTGGTATATCACATTGACTTTGTGAATATTGAACCATCCTTGCATCCCTGAAATAAATCCCATTTATTGATTGATTGATCAAATCAACATTGATTTGATCAAATCAAATTACTGATTGATCATTCTTTTAACATATCATTGAATTTGGTTTGTTAATATTTTGTTGAGGATTTTAGCATCTATTTTCATCAGTGATATTGGCCTGTATTTTTTGGGGGGGGGGTTGTTTGTTTTTTTTGCAGTGTCCTTGTTTGGTTTTGGAATCAGGATAATGCTAGCCTTACAAAATGCTTTTGGAAGTGTTCCCTACTCTTCTATTTTTTGGAAGAGTTTGAGAAGGATTGGTATTAATTCTTCAAATGTTTGGTAGAATTCACCAGTGAAACCATCTGGTCCTGGACCATTGTGTCTGGGGAGGTTTTTGATTACTGATTCAATCTCCTTACTAGAAACTGGTCTGTTCAGATTTTCTGTTTCTTCATGATTTAGTCTGGGAAGGTTGTATGTTTCTAGGACTTTATCCATTTCTTATTGGTTGTCCAATTTGTTGGTGTAATTGTTCATAGCAGTCTCCTACGATCCTTTGTATTTCTTTAGTATCAGTTTAGTACCTCCTTCATTTCTGATTTTATTTTTTGAGCCCTCTTTTTTTTTTCCTTGGTTAATCTAAAGTATGTCAATTTTAGGGATGCCAGGGTGGCTCAGTCGGTTGAGCAACTGACTCTTGATTTTGGCTCAGGTCATGATCTCAGGGTCGTGAGATCAAGCCCCATGCCACGGCTCTGTGCTCAGTGCAGAGTCTGCTTGGGATTCTCTCCCTCACCCTCTACCCACTTGCATTCTCTCTCTGTCTCAAATAAATGCATAAGTAAATTAAATCTTTAAAAAAATAAAGTATGTTAATTTTAGCTTCTCAAAGAACCAGTTCTTAGTTTCACTGATCTTTTCTATTGTCTTTATTACATTTATTTTCACTCTGATATTTGTTATTTCCTTCCCTCTACTAACTGGGCTTCATTTGTTCTTCTTTCTCTAGTTCCCTGAGGAATAAAGTTAGGCTGTTTGAGGTTTTTCTTGTTTCTTGAGGTAGATATTTGTCACTATGAACTTCCCTCTAAGAACTGCTTTTGCTGCTTCCATAAATTTTAGTATGTTGTATTTCCATTTTCACTTATCTCAATTTTTTTTATTTATTGACCAAACTGGCTGTTTAATGACCAATTATTTAATCTCCACATATTTGTGAGTTTTCTTCACATAACTGATTTCTAGTTTCATATTATTATGGTTGGAAAAAATGCTTGATATGACTTCAGTCTTCTTAAATTTATTAAGACTCGTTTTGTGGCCTAACATGTGATCTATCCTGGAGAATATTCCAGGTGTAGTTGAGAAGAATGTTTATTCTGCTGCTTTGGGATGGAATGTTCTGTAGATATCTGTTAAGTTCTTCTGGTCTAATGTTGTTGAAGGTGAGTGTTTCCTTATCGATTTTCTATCTGGATGGTCTGTCCATTGATGTAAGTGAGATATTAAAGTCCCCCACTATTATTGTATTGCTGTCTTTCTTTCAGGTCTATTAGTATTTGCTTTCTGTGTTTAGGTGCAGCTATGTTCAGTGCATAAATATTCTAGAATGAAGGTCAAAAGACAAATGTAGCAAAAATAACTACAAGAATTAGTTAAGGGATACACAAGATAAAAATGTAAAATGTGACATCAAAAACAAAATGTGGTGGGGGAAGAGTAAAAATGTAGAGCTTTAGAATGCATTCAAACTTAAGTTGTTATCAATTTAAAATAGAGTTATAAACATAGGTTGTTATATATAAACCTCATGACCACAAGCCAAAAACTTATAGCAGATACAAAGAAGATAATTGGAATGAAACCTAAGCATACAACTAAAGAAATTCCTCAAACCACAAAGGAAGAGTGCAAAAGAAGAAAAGAACCGAGAAGAACTACAAAACCAGGAAACAGTGAACAAAGGGACATTAAGTACATATCTGTCAATAATCACTTTTAATGTAAGTGGACTAAATTCTCCAATCAAAAGACAGAGTAGCTGAATAGATTAAAAAAAAAAAAAGACCCATTGATAGGCTGCCTACAAGTAACTCACTTCAGATGTAAGGGCACATACCAACTGTAAGTGAAGGGATGAAAAAGATGACCCATGCAAATGGAAACCAAAAGAAAGCTGGGATGGCTGTACTTCTCTCAGACAAAGTAGGCTTTAACACAAAGACTGTAATGAGACGGCATCATAATGATAAAGGGGTCAATCCAACAAGAGGGTATAACTTATGTTTAACTTTTTGAGGGACTGCCAAAGTGTTTTCTACCAGGCATCTGTATTCTTAACAAGCAAGACGATACCCAAGCCTTTGTTCACCCACCAGATAATCCAAAGCTCTGCCTATGACCTGCCACTGAGCTAAGCACTGGGGATACCAAGGCTGTCCTTGAGCTCAAGGGGCTCATTATCAGATGTGTGCACCAATTGGCAGAGGCCTGAGGAGGGAGGCTTATGGTAAGAGGATATGTCAGGGACAGGTAGCGGCCTGCCAATGCCTCACGCTCCCCCTCCCAGAGCAGTTGTTGCCAGGAAGTGGCTGCCCTGCCAGTGACTACAGTCCCTAGCCCCTTGACTTCTAGATATGACCCTAAGACCAAGTTCTGACTTGGAATGGGGTAGAAGTGATGGATGCTACTTTCAGGCCTGGCTTCTGAAAATCTCCCTGACAACCCTCCTCTCTCTCAACCTGGATGTCCGTGCCCGAGGTGAGTTTGGAAGTCACTGACTGAAGATGCCAGAGCTTCTGTCAGCCTGGGTTCCTGTATGTCTGTGCACATCAGAGGCTCCTTTACCCCACTAATGTCAACTGTACTTTAGGTGAGCAAGAAATAAACTTACAATGATTTAAGCCATTGAGATTTGGGAGTTTATCTTTACAACAGCTAGCATCATCTTACCTTATGCAGGAGATGAGAGGGAAATTGGCTCCCCATGGAAACCCTCCCTCCATAACCTAGATGCAGGGCAAACCTCCCACCCTGTGTTTCCTTCCCTTCCCCCTGTATCTGTGCAGGCAAAGAGTTGGGGAACAGCAGCTGGTGAGCTCAGAGAAGGAGAGGACAGCTGTGTACATAGGACAGGAGGCTGAGAGGACCAGTCAGGGCTCTGTCCTTCCTCCCGGAATCCACATCTTCTGGGCAGGAGCTGCAATGCTCCCAGGCAGAAGGGGGAACAGCTGCGAACTCTGCACTACCCTGGAGGTGATCCACATTTGGTTGTAGTGTCTCTAAGAATCAGAGAATCTTAGGAGTCAGGGCCTTCAAGGTCACCAAGTCCAGGCTTCCATGCTAATTTTGAATCCTTTCTGCAGTCAACAAGGGTCATCTGTCCTTCACTTGTATACCTCCTGATAGAGGACACCTCACTTCCCAAGCCAGCACACTTCACCTTTGGAAATCTCTGCTAGCAAAGCTTCCCTCACACTAAGCTCAGTCTGCCCTTCCGACTTTCACCCAATGGCCTCAGTACCACACCTTGGGCGGGGGGGGGGGGGGGGGGTACAGAACAATCTTATTCCTCCTCAACATGGCAGCTGTCCACACGTGGTATCCAAACATTGTTCCTAGCTGACAAACTCCCCAAGAGCAGAGGATGGTTCCATTCCTTCCCAGCTGCACCCAGGACTATGCCCTACTTAAAGGAACAGACATGTGTTAGAGAGATGCATGAAGGGTAAAGAGGGGGGAAAATGGGCAGGGAGTGGAGGATCAGTGGATACAGAAGTTTCATGAAATGTTGATTCTCCTGCATGCTGTCCCAGGCTAGACGAAAACAATCCAGGGGCACCTGGGTGGTTCAGTCAGTTAAGCATCTGACTCTTGGTTTTGGCTTGGGTCATGATCTCAGGGTCCTGAGGTCAAGCCCAGCATGGGGCTTCATGTTCCATGGGAAGTCTGCTTGGGATTCTCTCCTTCTGCCCCTCCCCCCACTTGTGCTTGCGCTCTCTAAATAAATAAATCTTAAACACAATACAATAGAATATAGTAATAACTGCTGCTTTGTTGAGACTTTATATCTTAGGCACTCTGTTAACCACTTAACATGGATACTCTCATAACTTTACAATGACCCTGAAAGAAAGTGTAACTCCTATGAACACAAAAACCCATGTGGTTCATCTCAGAGCAGTGGAGCTGGTCAAAGAACCAGACCAGGAACCAAAAGTAAAGTTTTAAATAACTAGTTATCTGCTTTTGTTTTATGACCCTGAAAGGGTCCAAATGAATAGTTGAGAGTAACACCCATTAACACTTTTGTAATATTGTGATATGATAAATATTTATTTGGTCTCTGTCTTCAGTTGTAGGCACAGAGCTCCAAAAACCCTTGAAGTTTCCTGAGTAATAGGTGTGAGAGGAGCATCTTTTGTTATTCATAATAAGCACCTATCAAGCACTCCTGAGTTTGTGCTAAGGAGCTGACTTTTAGTACGACCCTAGATAGCTTCAGGATGAGGGCTGGTTGCCAAAGGAACTAATCACGTGACCAGAGGGTTGGAATTTTCACCCTAACCCCCTACATCCGGAAAAGAAGAGGAGCTGGAGATTGAGTAAGTCACTAGTAGACAATGATTTAATCAGTTATGCCCATGTGGTAGAACCCCCATAAAAACCCTAAACAACAGAGTTCTGAGAGCTTCTGGGTTGGTAAATCCATCTGCGTTCAGGAAGGATGGTGCACCTCAACTCCACAGGGACAGAAGCTCCTATGCTCAGGACCCTTCCAGACCTCACCCTCTGTCACTCTTCATCTGGTATTCATTTTTATCCTTTACTATTATGGTGTGTTGGAAAGGACATTGTAAAGTGTTTTCCCTGAGTTCCATGAACAGTTCTAGCAAGTTTTCTAACCTAAAGAGGAAACCCCTGATTGATAGTTGATCAATCAGAAGTACAGGAGGGCTGGTGGTTGCATCAGAAGGCAGGGGGCAGTCCTGTGGGACTCAGCTTTCAACCTGGGAGGTCTGTTAACTCCAGAGAGCATCAGAATTGAATGGAACCATTGGGACACCCAGTTGGTGTCCAGAGTTGGAGAACTGGTTGTTGGTACAGGAAAACCCCACATGTTTGGTGTCAGAAGTGTGAGTGGAAAGAGACAGTAACCCTACTCTTCTATCCAGGTCCTCACACCCCTGCACTCACAGCACTCACTACCTCCGACTTTCTGGCTCCATTTCTCCTAGTGGTCTTCTCCCTGCACTCTCCTTTCTCCCAACTTTGCGTTACAAAAGAGCAAAGGCTGGGTCCAGCAGCAGCAGGGGAGGTGGGAGAAGCTGCAAGCAAGGCAGGAATCCTCTTTGGGGGTTAGTGAGAAGGGGCTCAAAACAAATGTGTTCATAATTTTTGCCCTAAAGAGCTCTCCATTTTGTTGGCTAAGAAAAAAGTCAAAGAGGTTGGGTTTGTTGTGCAAAGTCACTCAGCTAGCAAGAGGCACAGCCAGGTTTGAATTCCAAAGCCAGCTCTCACCAAGCCTCTTGGACTCTACAGAAACCCAGGGAAACCCTGGAAGGCAGCAGGGGTTGCACACTATGTGGCGGGAATTGTGCTGAGCCCTGTGAGGGAAAAGCAAGGAATGGGGAATCCACACTCACTGCTCCTTTTCCAACTCTTTAACTCTGGAAAAGTGGCTTCACCCTCATGGACCTCCATTTTCTTTTCTGTGAAATGGGAAATGAGTCCACGTACTGCCCAGTTGGAGAGACCGGAAGGCCATAATGCACGTAAAGATGATTTTAACTGCAAAGTGAGGACTAGCAAGATGAAGACTATCCTCTCAGGGACCAGATCTCAGGGAAACCAGAATTCAGTCAGCCAGCCACGGGTCCCTGGGCAGCCAGACCTCAGGGAGAGATCCAAGACGCCAGGAGGGAGAGAAGGAAGAGGCAGAGGCTTCCCTGGAGGAAAGCTCGGGAAGCACCTACTCTAGCAGCATGGGGTGAGGACAGAGAGTCCGTGGACTTCCCTGGAGTAGTGTAATCATCCCATCCTCAGGTGAGGAAACCGAGGCCCCGCTTCTGGTTAGTCACTTGGCTGAAGCAGAGAGGTGTAGTGGCAGTTGGAGGGCCAGTCTGTCTGATTCTGTCCCAACCTATAGCAGCTTTCCTCTGGGAGCCTAAAATCCCCAGGAACAGGTTTCTGGAGGATGGGCAGGACCTCAGCACTGCACCCCCCAACCTCCCCTTCTGGCTACAGCGGAGAGAATGCAGTTATGTCCCAGAAACTGGTGGCTTTCTCCACAAGGAAATGGGTCACAGGAAGGAGACAATTGTCGGCTCCAGGAGGTTGACAGAGATTGGGCCGCCTTGCCCTTGGACGTGTTCCCCAGAGGCTTGCTGATGGCTTAGGTGTCCATAGCTGTCTGCAGTTTACAGAGTGCTCTACCAGGGTGCTTGACATTGGCTATTTCATGACTTTTCTCAGTGTGAGGTTATTTTCAGCCCCATTACACAAATGTGGAAACTCAGGCCTAAAGAGAAGAATCCTTTCCCAAAGATGCCTCACTAGTAAATAGCAACCGGTATTTGAACCCAGGTCTTTTGGAGGCATAATGTAGAGCCTTGGAGCCAGACCTTGGTCCCAAGCTCAGGCTAAAATAATAGATGTTCATAATGGGTGTATTTTGTCTTTCTCTGTCTGACTTATGTCACTTAGCATAATGCTGTCAAAACCCATCTATGTTGTTGCAAATGACAGATGTCTTCCCTTTTTAATGGAGGCATAATATTCCATTGTGTGCATATAGATCACCATTTCTTCATTTATCCATCAATGGACAGTTGGGTTGTTTCCATATGTTGGCTATTGTAAATAATGTTGCTATGAACACAGGGATGCAGATATCTTTTCAATGGTTTTTGTTTTTTTAAAGATTTATTTATTTATTTTAGAGAGAGAGATTGAGAGTGTGAGTGTGAGCAGGGCCAGAAGGAGAGAATCTCAGACTCCACATTGAGCACAGAGCCCAACACAGGGCTTGCTCTCACAACCCTGAGATCATGACCTGAGCCGAAATCAAGAGTCAGACAACCAACTGAGCCACCCAGGCGCCCCTCAAGTTAGTGTGTTTATTTCCTTTAGATATATTCCCAGAAGTGGAATTGCTGGATCATATGGTAGTTATACCCGTAGTTTTTTGAGAATCCTTCATACTATTGTCCACAGTGGCTGCACCAGCTTATGGTCCCACCAACAGTACACAGGGTGCCTTTTCTCCCCATCCATGCCAGCATTTGTTGTATGATCATGGCCATGAGGTGATATTTCATTGTGGTTTTGATTTGCATTTCCCTGATCGTGAGTGATGTTGCATATCTTTTCAGGTACCTGTCGGCCATTCCTTACATATTCTTTGGGAAAATGTCTGTTCGGGTCTTTGGCCTGTTTTTAATTGGATTATTTGGTTTTTTGCTGTTGCATTGTATGAGTTCTTTATATACTTTGGATATTAACCCTTTATCAGATACATCGTTTAGAAATATTTTCTTCCTAATCGATAAGTTGTCTTTTCACTTTGTTGACTGTATCCTTTGTTGTGCAGAAGATTGTTAGCTTGATTTATTCTTGATTTTTGTTACTTGTGCTTTTGGTGTCCTATTCAAAAAAATCATTGCCAAGACTCATGTCAAGGAGCTTTTTCCATATGTTTTCTTCTAGGATTTTCATGGTTTCAAGTCTTACGTTTATATTTTTCTTTTTTTTTTTTTTTGGAATAAGACAAGGATAATTAATTTCAATATGGTTAACATGTTATATTAGTTTCAGGTGTACAATATAGTGATTCAACACTTCCATTCATTATTCAGTGCTCATCATGAGAAGTGTACTCCTAATCCACTCAACTATTTCACCCATCCCCCCAACTACCTCCCCTCTGGCAGCCACCAGTTTGTTCTCTAGAGTTAAGAGTCTGTTTTTGGTTTGTCTCTTTCTTTTTCTTTGTTCATTTGTTTCTTAAATTCCACATATGAGTGAAATCACATGTCCCTCTCTGATTTATTTCACTTAGCATTATACCCTCTAGATCCATCCATGTTGTTGCAAATGGCAAGATTTCGTTCTTTTTTATGGCTGAGATATATTCCATTGTATACACATACCACATCTTCTTTATCCATTCATCGATCAATGGACACTTGGGCTGCTTCCATAGTTTGGCTATTGTAAATAATCCTGCAATATAAGTGTGCATATCTCTTTTTGAATTAGTGTTTTCATATTCTTTGGTTAAATACCCACTAATGGAATTACTAGACCATATGATAATTCTATTTTTAATGTTTTGAGGAAACTCCATATTGTTTTTCACAGTGGCTACACCGGTTTGCAGTCCCACCAACAGTGCATGAGGGTTCCCTTTCTCCACATCCTCACCAACACTTGTTATTTTCCATGTTTTTTATTTTGGCCATTCTGACAGGTGTGACATGCTATCTCATGGTGGTTTTGATTTGCATTTTCCTGGTGATGAGGGATGTTGAGCATCTTTTCATGTGTCTGAGGGCCATCTGTATGTCTTCTTTGGGAAAATATCTGTTCATGTCTTCTGCCCATTTTTAATTGGACTATTTGGGGTTTTGGTGTTGACTTGTATAAATTCTTTATATATTTTGGATACCAACCTTTTGTCAGATATGTCATTTGCAAATATCTTCTCCCATTCAGTAGGTTATCTTTTAGTTTTGTTTGTTGTTTCCGTTGCTGTGCAGAAGCATTCTATTTTGATGTAGCCCCAAAAGTTTATTTTTGCTTTTGTTTCCCTTGCCTCAGAAGACCTATTTACAAAAATGTTGCTACGGCCGATGTCAAAGAAATTACTGCCTGTGCTCTCTTCTAGGATTTTTGTGGTTTCAGGTCTCACATTTAGGTCTTTAATCCATCTTGAGTTTCTCTTGTGTGTGGTGTGAGAAAGGGACCCAGTTTCATTCTTTGCATGTGGCTGTCCAGTTTTCCCAGCACCATTTGTTGAAGAGACTGTTCTTTTTCCCTTTGCATATTCTTGCCTCCTTGTCAAAGATCAACTGACCATATAATTGTGGGTTTATTTCTGGGCTCTCTGTTCTGTTCCATTAATCTATGTGTCTATTATTGTGCCAGTACCATATAGATTACTACCGCTTTGTAGTATATCTTGACATCTGGGATCATGATACCTCCAGTTTTATTCTTCTTTTTCAAGATTGCTTTGGCTATTTGGGCTCTTTTGTGGTTCCATAAAATTTTTAAGATTATTTGTTCTCGTGCTGTGGGAAATGCTGTTGGTATTTTGATAGAGATTGCATTAAATCTGTAGATTGCTCTGGGTAGTATGGACATTTTAACAATATTCTTCTCATCTATGAGGGTAGAATATCTTTCCATTTGTTTGCTTTCTTCAGTTTCCTTCATCAAGGTTTTATAGTTTTCAGAGTACACTTGTTTCCCCTCCTTGGTTAAGTTTATTCCTGTGTATCTTATTATTATTGGTGCAGTTATAAATAGGATTATTTTTCTTAATTTCTCTTTCTGCTATTTCATTATTAGTGTATAGAAATGCAATGGATTTCTGTATATTAATTTTGTATTCTTCAACCTTACTGAATTCATTTATCAGTTCTAACAGTATTTTGGTGGAGTTTTAGGGTTTTCTATGTATAGTATCATGTCATCTGCAACTAGTGAAAGTTTTTCCTCTTTCTTACCAATTTAGATGACTTTGATTTCTTGTCTGATTGCTGTGGCTAGGACCTCTAGTACTATGTTCGATAAAAGCGGCTAGAGTGGATATCCTTGTCTTGTTCCTGATCTTAAAGGGAAAGCTCTCAGTTTTTCCCCATTGAGTATGATGTTAGCTGTGGGTTTTCATGTATGGCCCTTATTATGTTGAGGTATGATCCCTCTAAACCCACTTTGTTGAGAGATTTGGTCAAGAAAGGATGTTGAATGTTGCCAAATGCTTTTTATGCATCTATTGAGATGATCATATGACTTTTACCCTTCATTTTGTTAATGTGGTGCATCACTGTGGCAGACTTGCAAATATTGAAGTGTCCTTGTATTCCCCACAATAAATCTCACTTGATGATTTGATTGCTATGGCTTTATAGTATAGCTTGAAATCAACAAGTCTGATACCTCCTGCTTTCTTCTTTATCAGGATTGCATTGGCTATTCAGGGGTTTTTGTGGTTCCACATAAATTTTAAGATTGTTTTTTCTACTTCTGTAAAAAATGTTATTGAAATCTTGATAGGGATTACAATGAATCTACAGATGGCTTTGGGTAGTATTGACATTTTAACATTAATTCTTCCAATTCATAAACATGGAATACCTTTCCATCTATTTGTGTCTTCTTCAATTTCTTTCATCAATGTCTTATAGTATTCAGAGTAGAGATTTTTCACTTCCTTGATTAAGTTTATTGTTAAGTATTGTTTCAATGCTATTGTAAATGGGTCATTTTCTTTATTTCTTTTTCACAGAATTTGTTGGTAGTGTATAGACATGCTACTGATTTTTGTCTGTTAATTTTGTATCCTGAAACTTTACGGAATTTATTGGTTAGATCTAACAGGTTTTTTTGGTGAAGCCTTTAGGATTTTCTCTATATAAAATCATGTCATCTGCAAATAGAGACAGTTTTACCTCTTCCTTAACAATGCTGATGCCTTTTCTTTTTCATGCCTACGGCTCTAACAAGGACTTCCCGTACTATATTGAATAGGAGTGGTGGGAGTGGACACCCTTGTCTTATTCCTGATCTTAGAGGAAAAGGTTTGAACCTTTCACCATTGAGTATGATGTTAGCTATGGACTTACCATGTACAGCCTTTAATATACTTAGGTACATTCCTTCCCTACCTGATTTATCTTGAATGAATGTTAAATTTTGTCAAATGCTTTTTCTGCATCTGATAAGATTATTGCACGACCTTTTTTATTAATGTGATGTATCACATTGATATGCATATGTTGCATATCAATGTGATCTTGCATCCCAGGCAGAAATCACGCTTGGGTGAGTAATCCTTTTAGTGTTCTACGAATTCTGTTTGCTAGTATTTTATTGAGAATTTTTACCTTTATATTCAGCAGGGATATTGACCTATAGTTTTCTTTTCTCATAGTATCTTTTTCTTTGGTATCAAGTTAATACTGACCTCACAAGCTGAGCTTGGAAGTGTACCCAACTTTTCAGGTTTTTTTTAAAGAGTTTGAGAAGGATTGGCACTAATTATTTTTTAAAGATTTTATTTATTTATTTGAGAGAGAGAGTGCGCACATGCACAAGTTGGGGGGAGGAGGAGAGGGAGAAGCAGACTCACCCCTGAGCAGGGAGCCTGATGCAGGGCTCATCTCCAGGACCCTGAGATCATAACCGCCACTTAACCGACTGAGCCACCCAGGCACCCCCTAGCATTAATTCTTTAAATGTTTGATAAAATTCACCAGTGAAGCCATCCAGCCTTGGCTTTTCATCATTGAGAAATTTTTTTTATTACTGATTTAATCTCCTTACTAGTGATTAGCTGTGCAGACTTTTATTTCTTCCTGATTCAGTCTTGGCAGTTTGTACATTTCTAGAATTTTTCCATTTCTTTTTGGTTGCCCAGATTGTTGGTATATAGTTGTTCATAGTTGCCTCTTATGATCCTTGTATTTCTGTGGTGTCAGTTGTAATGTGTCCTGTTTCATTTATAATTTTGTTAATTAGGTTTCTCTCCTTAGGTAGTCTAGCTAAAGGAGTGTCAATTTTGTTTATCTTCTCAACAACTAACTCCTAGTTTGGTTAATCTTTTCTATTGTTTTTCTGTTTCTGTTTCATTTATTGCAACTCTAATCTTTATATATTACCTTCTTTTTGCTAACTTTGGGCTCAGTTTGTTCTTTGTTTAGTTTCTTAACTAAAGGGTGTAGATCTAGGTTGTTTGTGTAGGAGTTTTCTTCTTAATGTAGTAATTTACTGCTATGAATTTCTCTCATAAAACTGCTTTTGCTGCATCCTGTAAGTTTTGGTATGTTATTTACATTTTTGTTTGTCTTAAGATATTTTTTTACTTCCCATTTAATTTCTTCTTTGACCCATTGGTTGTTCAGGAGTGTTGTTTAATTTCCATGTATTCATGAATTTTCCACTTTTCCTCTTGTTATTAAATTCTAGGTTCATACCACTGTGGTAAGAGAAGATATTGGTATGATTTCAGTCTCCTTGAATTTGCTAAGACTCGTTTTGCAGCCTAACATATCATTTGTCCTGGAAAATGTTCCCTGTGCACTGGAGAAGAAAGAATGTGTATTCTGCTGTTGGATAAAATGTTGTGTGTACGTCTGCTAGATCCATTTGGTATATAGTATTGTTCAATCTGCTGTGTCTTTATTGATTCTCTGTCTGGATGATTTATCCATTGTTGAGAGTGGGGCATTAGGGTCCCCATTTATCACTGTGTTGCTCTTTATTTCTCCTTGTAGCTCTTAGTTTTTGCTTTATGTAGTGAAATACTCTGGTGTTGGGCACATTTATTATATTTTCTTGATACATTGACTCCTCTGTCATTATATAATGATCTTGTCACTTTTGACCATTTTTATTTTTTTTATTTTTTATTTTCAGAGGCTGGTTTTATTAAAGTAAGTTATTGTGCTGCTTCATTATTCCAGGGAGTTTATTTGTGCCTCCATGGGATTTCTTGAAATGTTAGAGGTTTGTTTAGACAGCAGATCTGGATTTCTTTTGTTTTGTTTTGTTTTATTATTATGTTATGTTAATCACCATACATTACACCATTAGTTTTTGATGTAGTGTTCCATGATTCATTGTTTGCGTGTAACACCCAGTGCTCCACACAGAACGTGCCCTCCTTAATACCCATCACCAGGCTAACCTATCCCCCCACCCCCCTCCCCTCTTGAACCCTCAGTTTGTTTCTCAGAGTCCATCGTCTCTCATGGTTCGTCTCCCCCTTCGATTTCCCCCCCTTCATTCTTCCCCTCCTGCTATCTTCTTCTTTTCTTTTTTTTTTTTTTTAACATATAATGTATTATTTGTTTCAGAGGTACAGGCCTGTGATTCAACGGTCTTACACAATTCACAGCGCTCACCATAGCACATACCCTCCCCAATGTCTATCACCCAGCCACCCCATCCCTCCGACTTTTGACCATTTTTAAAGTCTATTTCATCTGATATACATATAGCTACCCTTGCCTTTTGGACAGTAAGTTTGCTTGAAATCTTTTTCCATCCCTTCACTCTCAGTCTCTGTGTCTTTAAAGCTAAAGTGGGTTTCTTGTAGGCAGCATATCATTGGACCTTGTTTTTTGTTTGTCTATTTATCTGGTCAGCCATTCTGCAGAACTTTATCTGTTTTCATTTAAAGTAATCATTAAGAGTAAGGACTTACTATTGCCATTTTGTTCATTGTTTCTTGTTTTTTTATCCTGCTTTTTAGTTTGTTTTGATGTTTTTATGTCTTGTATCAATATGCTTTGACTTCTTTGTCATGTTCTTTTGTGTAATTATCGGTTTTCCCTCGTGGATACCATAAGGCTTACATAAACTATCTTAAAATTGTAACACCCTAAACTAATGATAACTTCAATAGAATTTCTAAGCTTTACACTTTTATCTCTTTTTCTCCTCACATTTTAGGTTATTGATGTTACAATTTATATATTCTTAACATTGTGTAACTCATAGATTATTATAGTTATGGTTATTTTTACTACATTTGTTTCTTAACTTTTATTTTTTGTTGAGGTATAGTTGACACACAATGTTACATTAGTTCCAGGTGTACAACAAGTCTATGTATTATGCTATGCTCACCACAAGTGTACCTACTGTCTATCACCATACAACACTACTCCAAAACCACTAATTATATTCCCTAGGATATACATTTTATCCTTGTGACTTATTCCATAAATGGAAGTCTGTAACTCTCAGTCCGCCCATTTTGCCCACCCCCCACCACCACCCTCCCTTCTGGCAACCGTCAATGTGTTCTCTGTATTTCTGGGTCTTTTTCTGCTTTTTGTTTGTTTATTCATTTGTTTTGTTGCTTAGATTCCACAAATGAAATCATATGGTATTTGTCTTTCTCTGACTTATTCCGCTTAACATAATACCCTCTAGGTCTACCCATTTCACAAATGGCAAGATTTCATTCTTTTTTATGACTGAGTAATATTTCATTGTATATAAGACCACATGTTCTTTATCCATACCTCTATTGATGGACACTTGGATTGCTCCCATATCTTGGCTATTTTAAATAATGCTATAATAAAACAGAGGGGTGCCCATATCTTTTTGAATTAGTGTTTGTGTTTTCTTTGAGTAAATACCCAGTAGTGGGAGTACTAGATCACACTGCATTTCTATTTTTAATTTTTTGAGGAACCTCCATACTCTTTTCCACAGTGACTGCACCAATTTACCTTCTTACCAACAGTACACAGGGTTTCCTTTGTCCACATCCTTGCCAACACTTGTTATTTCTTATCTTTTTCATTCAAGCTATTCTGACAGGTGTAAGGTAATATCTCATTGTGGTTTTGATTTGCATTTTCCTGATGTGTAGTGACATTGACCTTTTTTTCATGTGTCTGTTGGCCATTTGTATATCTTCTGTTAAGTCCATCTGGTCTATTGTGTCATTCAAAGACACTGTTGCTTTATTGGTTTTCTGCATGGATGATCAAGCCATTGATATAAGTGGAGTGTTAAAAGTTTCCTACTATTATTGTATTAGTGTCAATTTCTCCCTTTTTGTCTGTGAATATTTGCTTTATGTATTTAGGTACTCCAATTTTGGGTACATCGATGTTTACAGTTTTTAGATCTTGTTGGATCAACCCTTTATCTTTATGCAGTGCCCTTCTATATCTGTTACAGTCTTTGTTTTAAAGATTATTTTGTCTGATATAAGAATGCTAGCCAGCTTTTTCCTTCTCATTTCCATTTGCATGGAATATCTTTTCCCATACTTTTGCTTTCATTCTGTATGTGTGTCTTTAGGTCTGAAATGCTTGTAGGCAGCATATACATGGGACTTGTTTTTTTTTTAATCCATTCTGCCACCCTATGTCTTTTAACTGGAACATTTAGACCATTTACATTTAAAGTTATTGATAAGTACTGTCATCTTGTTGCTTCTTGTTGTTTTTGTAGTTTTTCCCTGTTCCTTTTTTTTTTTTTTTTTTTTTTGCTCTTGCTCTCTTTCCTTGTGATTGTTTATTTTCTTTGGTTTTATGCTTGAATCCCTTTCTCTTAACTATTATGGTTTTTGGTTTGTGGTTACCATGATGTGCATATGTAACATCCTAAGTATATAGCAGGCTATATTAAGTTGATGGTCACTTAAGTTTGAATGCATTCTAAAAAAACTTTATTCACCCCTCACATTTTATGCATTTATTGTCATATTTTACATATTTTATTCATAATTTTCTTCTAATTACGTCCTTTTCTTTTCCACTTAATGAAGTACCTTTAGTATTTCTTTTAAGGCCAGTTTAGTGATGATGAACTCCTTTAACATTTCTGGGAAACTCACCCTCCTTCAATTTTAAATGATAACCTTGCTAAGTAGAGTATTCTTGGTTGTAGGTTTTTTCCATTCAGCACTTTGAAAATAACGTACTACTCCCTTCTGGCCTGAAAACTTTCTGCTGTAAAATCAGCTGATAGCCTTAGGGGGTTTCCTTTATGTAAATTTTTGCTTCTCTCTTGCTTTTAAAATTCTTCTTCTTTAACCTTTTACATTTTAATTATTATATGTCATGGTGTGGCCCTCCTTGGGTTTATTTTGTCTGGAACCATGTTCTTCCTGAAACTGGATGTCTCTTTCCTTCCCCAGGTTATGGAAATTTTCAGCTTTCTTCAGTAAGTTTTCTGCCCCTTTCTCTCTCTCTTTTTCTGGGACCCTGATAATGCAAATGTTTGTTTGCTTGGTGTTGTCCAAGACATCCCTTAACCTATCCTCATTAGTTTTTCTTTCTTTGTGCTGTTCAGCTTGGGTGCTTTCCATTATCCTGTCTTCCAGATCACTGATCCATTCTTGTGCCTCCCCTAATCTAACTTTGATTCCCCCAATGTACTTTTTATTTCTGTGATTGTATTCTTCAACTCAGATTGGTTCTTTTTTATATTGTCTATCTTGTTAAAGTTCTCACTGAGTTATTCCACTCTTCAGTCTGATATGCATCTTTATGATCATTACTTTAAACTCTTTATCAAACATCTGTTCCATTTAGGGTTTTTTTTCTAAGGTTTCGTCTTATTCTTTCATGTGGAGCATATTCCTGTCTCCTCATTTTGCTTTTCTGTTCTTCTTTCTGAATCAGGTGGAATAGCCACTTCTCCTGAACCTGAAGAAATAGTCTTGTTGTATGGTCCTCCCTGTGTAGACTGTGTGCACGGTGACGCTGGCTGGCTGGCCGGCCGCCTGGACCTGTGGCTGGTATAGGTTGGGGATTTGGGCACTTGTGCTGGGACCGCAATAGTGGGATGGTCAGAGCTGAAGTGGGCATAGGCGGGGGCAGTCCCAGGGCTCTCTGTGCAAGAGCCCTGATGGGACGGCTGTAGTTGAAGTAGGCACAGGTCAGGGAGGTCCTGGGCTCTCTTCATAGAGGGGACCCTGGGAGCACAGCTGAAGCTAAAATGGGTGCAAGGCAGGATTTCCCAAGGTGCTCATCATAGGGGGTAACCTGACAGGGCAATTGGAGCTGAAATGGTACAGGCCTGGAGTCTTCTGGGGCTCTTTGTGCCTATATGACCTTGATACAATGACTAGAGCTGTAGTGAGCACTGACCGGAGGTGTCCTCTGTGTGCTGCCCTGGGGCCACCTTGGTGGGATGGCTGGGGCTGGTGTGGGCTAGGGCCCTGGCGCTTGCTAAGGTGGTAGGCCAGCTAAGGTGCCCAGACTTTGCTCCTGTCTGTGCTACCAAGACTAAGGGGAAACATGGACAGTGGTGTTCATAAGCCCCTCCCCACCCAGAGAGAGATCCAACAGCTCCCCGGCCATTTGGCAAGGTCCTAGGGGTGGTTCCTTTATTTTGGTGGCCCTTTTAAACTGTGCCTTTTTTTTTTCTGTGCCCCAGGGCAGAAGAATCTGTTCCAGGTCCCTCAGTCCTATCCCTCCCCACAGCAGTTCACAACATAGGGAGTGGGGGCTCCCTTTGTAAGTGTGTCTCTTCTCTCTTGCCATTCTCTATATGGTTTATCTTTTGTTGTGCAGAAGCTGTTCAGTCAGCCCTGAGTTCTTCAAAAGGAACTGCTCTATAAATAGGTGTAGATCTGGTGTGTCCATGGAGCAGGTGAGTTCAGGGTCTTCCAACATTGCCATCCTAGACCGGAACTCTGTTGGTAACTTTTAAACCCTAGTTGTAAGTGAATTATTTACCACCTTTACCATATTACAGAATCTAACTTTGACTATATATTTACCATTATCACTGAATTTTACAATGCCTTATGTTTTTATGATGTTAATTAGTATCCTTTTATTTCCACTCAAAGAACTCCCTCTATCATTTCTTGGAAGGCGCATGTATTGGTGGATTCCCTCAACTTTTGTTTGGGAAAGTCTTTATCCCTAGTTCATTTGTGCAGAAGAGCTTTACTGGGTATAGTTTTTTTGGTTGACAGTTTTTTCCTTTCAAAGTTTTAAAATGTCATCCTGTTCTCTTCTGGCCTGAAAATTTTCTGTTGAGCAGTCTGCCAAAAAGTCTTAGGGAAGGTCACTTGTGTATACTTTTCTCTTGCTGCTTTTAAAATTCTGTGTTTGGCAGGGAGTCTACTTGGGATTCTCTCTTTCTCTCTCTCCCCCTCTGCCCCTCCCCCCACAGGAGCACATGCACACGTGCTCTCTCTCTCTCTCTCTCTAAAATATTTTTTAAAAATAAAATTCTGTGTTTAGCTTTTAGTAATTTAACGTGTCTCACTGTAACCCTATTTGGGTTCCTATTTGGGGTCCTTTGGGTGTCTTGGACCTGGATGTCTATTTCTTTCCCCAAGTTTAGGAACTTTTCAGCTATTATTGCTTTAAATATAGTTTCTGTCCCTTTCTCTTCTTCTGGGATTCCCATAATATGAATATTGTTTCCTTTCATTGTATCCTGTAAGCCCCACTGGCTTTCTTCAGTCTTTTTTGTTCTTTTTTTTTTTTTAAGATTTTATTTATTTATTTGACAGAGAGAGACACAGCGAGAGAGGGAACACAAGCAGGGGGAGTGGGAGAGGGAGAAGCAGGCTTCCGCTGAGCAGGGAGCCCGATGTGGGGCTCGATCCCAGGACACTGGGGTCATGACCTGAACCAAAGGCAACACTTAACGACTGAGCCACCCAGGTGCCCCTTTTTTTCTTTTTGCTCCTCTGACTGGATAATTTCAAATGTCCTGTCTTCCAAGTTGTTGATTCTTCTTCTGCCTGTTTGGGTCTACTTTTAAAGATTGGACTGAATTCTTCAGTGTGGTTATTGTATTTTTTCAGCCCTAAGATTTCTGTTTGGGGTTTTATGATGGTTTCTGTTTCTTTGTTGAACTTCTTGTTTTGTTCATGAACTGTTTTCCTAATTTTATTTAGTTGTCTATGTGTTCTTGTAAACTACTTTAAAAGGATTCTTCAGAATTCTTTGATCCTAGATCTACATTTCTCTCTCTCTTTTTTAAAGATTTTATTTATTTGACAGAGACACAGCGAGAGAGGGAACACAAGCAGGAGGAGTGGGAGAGGGAGAAGCAGGCTTCCCGCCGAGCAGAGAGCCCGACACGGGGCTCGATCCCAGGACCCTGAGATCATGACCTGAGCCGAAGGCAGATGCTTAACGACTGAGCCACCCAGGCGCCCCTAGACCAACATTTCTTTAGAGTAACTTATTGAGCTTTATCTGTTTCCTTTGGTTGTATCAAATTTGTCTGATTTTTTTCATGATCCTTGACTCCTTATGTTGGTATCTGCATTTGAATAAGTGTATTTCCAAGGTCAGCTTTGAGTATTTCAAAGGTCAGCTCAGTTTGGGCTTCTGGACAAGTCCGCTGGTAACGACTTGGGTAGGTGAAGCCTGCTATTAGGGTCTATTATTTGGACAAGGCAACTCTTTAAGCTCTGAGATAAGAGTGTTGGGTATACCACTGGCTGAAAACAGCTGGAAAGGACTGTTGGCTTGTTTCCCTGCCCAAGTGAGGCTATAGGATGAGCTCCATGGTTGCCTAAGCTCTGTGTCCAGGCTTCCTAGGACTGGGTACTATACTTAGCAGCAGGTGAGGCTATGAATTTGCTTCCTTGCCCTGGCCAGACAGCAGGACAAAACCCAAGGTCTGCACGGTTCACAGTCTTGGGGCCCAAATCAGGCAAGTGTGTGCACTGAATACCCTGGTCAGATGACGTCACCAATTTTGCTCTGCAGATAGGGAAAGCCACAGGCTATGTATGCTCTCTGTTCAAGTGCCACTGTAAACAGGGCTGTTGGGTGGGCCATGCAGCTTCCTCTGTGTTCTGGTAAGGCTTCTTAGTCACGTGGGCTGAAGGCTGTATTCAGCTGTAAGTGGAACTATGAATTTAGTTTCCCTGCCGGGGTGCGGTGGGAGAAGCAGCTCCAAGGCCGTTAAGGCTCTTCGCGGTCTTGACTAAAGCTGACCCATGCTTCCCTGACCAAAAGGGCCACTAGCTTTGCTCTAGGGGTGGTCAGTTCTGCACACTTGCCTCTCGGCTCAAGTGTGGCTGGGTTATGCAGAAGATTCCAGGTGTTCTTGCCAGCCCTTCCTCTCAGATGGGGCCAAGGACCGTGCTCCATAGCAAGTGCAGCCATGATTCAGCCTCTCCAGCCTCAGTGGGACGTGGAGAGCCCTCTTCAGGCAACTCTCAAATTTTCCCAAACCAGGCTTTCTGGTCAGCAGGGGCCAGGAGCCACATCCCACAGCTGCTAGGGCTCTCCCCAGCTCTATTGCCTGGGCACAGGCAGACCAGGCTACAGTGCCTACAAACCCCTCTTTGAGGAGGAGGATCCGAATCAGGCAGACCTGCACCCTGCCTAGTTCCCCGGTCAGACTGCACCACGAACTTGGTTTTGCAGTTGAATAAAGCCACTGGTTGCGATTACTACTTGGGCCCTGCAAGTATGAACTTGGTTGGCCGAGATCTAAGTGCTGGTTGTTGGAAGTCTTTCCCCACTTACATCACAGACTCCCCTGCAATCCCCATGGGGTGAAACCACAGTAGGGGCTCCCACAAAGTGATCCACAATGCTGGGAGAACTGATATCTAACCTGAACTCTTCTCCCTTGGAAGAACCGTATGTTCAGGGGGACCTCTCAGTGTGGTGCTACCCTAGGGGAGGGGCAGTAAAGTCCGCAGGTAGCCGCTTCTCCTACCCTTCCAGTGCAGTCTGTCTTGGTCTCTGTGCTGCAGGGCTGCTTCAGCCTCGGCATTGTGCTCTAGGATTCTCTCAGTGGTGTCTTGTCTGTGAATAGTTGCTAGTTGTTCTTATGAAGGGGCGTGAAGTCAGGAATGACCTATGTTGCTATCTTGGGGAGGTCACTGCCTTTACTATGCGTTGAACACTGTTTTGAGGACTTTATACGGATTAACTTCTTTAATCCTCCCAACCACTTTATGGGATAGGTCACCCCATTTTACAGATAGGAAAATTGAGGCACAGTGAGGATAAAGTGGGAACTCTTGTTTGACTCATGCCCCTTCTGCTTTTGATTGTGAGAGTGGAACTCATCGCACTGTCCCTACCTCCCAAGAGCAGGCACCCCTTTCCTCCACCATGGCCAGCAGTGCTCCATGGCCCTTCGCTGGGCCCCCTGGGAAACATATCTGCTAGAGAGGGCAGATTCAATAGGGGAGGCAGGAGATGGCAAGTGGAAAGGAGCAACAAAGGGACTTTCCCGTTCTTCAGGACACTGGTGATACCGGGGGCTCTATTTTTTAATCCTTACTTCTCCACCTTCCCCCCTCAAAAAAGCTGGTGGTGGGATTGGAAACCCCCACCAGTCACCCTCCCTACCAGAGCCTCTCAGGCCACTGAGGGCTTTCCAGCCTCCCTCTGGATAAGAGCAGCTCCCCGCCCAAGACAGCCACCCTGCTTCATCCCTAGAATGTGGGTTTAGGCTTTGAGCTTTTAACCAGGGGAGACACAGGCCTGGAGAGGACTTGTTCAGGTTGTAGGTGTTCCAGCCAAAGTACATCCCGGTGTCCTAAGGCCAGGGTTATATCCCTTCCCCAGGCTGCCACTTGGTGTGGAAGTTGGCATGGCTGGGGGGCTACCATTCCCAACTCTGCTCCCCTAAGAAAATAGTGGACGTCTCACAAAAGAGCTTTGGGAGGTTGTCTGATCCTAGGTTAGGAATGACTCTTACCCCACCAGTAAAAGGGAAGATCAGAACACTGCCCCTTCTTTTCTTGTATTTGCATAAAATCTCCAGAAGGAACTTTCAAGGAGAAGCCTGGCCCATGGATGGACTGACTTTGGTGTCATTTGAATACTGAGCCATGTGAACATGCAGCCTGTTCAAAATAAGTCTCTTTTTAAAAACACTCTTTTCTGAAGCCCCAGGCTGGGAGGCAGGACTCCTAGGTTCTGGTCCTGCTTCTGCCATGCCCTGACTGTAACTTTGGGTAACTCACCTTATCTCTTTAGGCTCTTCCTGCTGCTATAAACACGAGTGAGCTGAACATCATCTGCAAGGTTCCATTCAGCTACCAGGTCTAGGATTCTAGACTCCCTAGCTAGATTTTACAGTCTCTACGGGGAGAGATGGGACAGTTTTGGAGTCTTTGGAAAAATCCCCCTTGTAAAGCTTGGCCCGGCAGGGTTGGTGGCGGGGGGGGGGGGGGGGGGGGGGCGGGGGTTGTTTACCCAGCTAGAAGCCACTCCCTCCCTAGGACCCAGGTCTTCAGAGCAAGCTGGCCAGGACTGTTCTGTGAGTGAGGAGGACAGAAGGTGCTGACCTAGGGGAGCAGGCTCAACACAACTCAGCTTTTAGAGAGGTGCAGATCTAGGTTCAAATCCTGGGCGAACCTGAGCTGTAGTCATTTAACCACGCTGAGCCTGAAGTTCCCCAGGTATATAAGATAATACCAACTTCACAGGTTAAGAGGGTTAAATGAGATATTTGAAAAGCACCTGCACACGGAAGGTATTGGACACATGTTAGCATCCTCCCTCCCTCCCTTCATCGGAGCAGCTAGGATAATGGGAGGAGTCGGGGTTAATTCGTAGTTGGTTTTCTTATACAAATCCATGAAACGGGGCCTTCTGGCCTTCTCGGTTGGTTCTCCCAGCAATTTTGTTGCTACAAACCCAAAACTATGTTGGCTGCTCATACCACTGGAGCAGAAAACAAAACCCACCTTAGGACATCAGGGGGCTTAGCTTTCGTTCGTGTACACACAGCAAACGATGCCAAATGGCCTTTGGGAGATGGCACGAGTCTCCAGCTGGTAGGTGGCACAGTAGGGGTGGGGGGAGGGAGAGATGGAGCACATCAGCACTTCCCAAGGCTTCCACTCAGCAGGGACAGGGAGCTCTGGGAGCACAGATGGGGCCGGGGGCTCTGCGCTGGGCGGCAACTGGCTTCCTTCAGGACCTCAGGCCCTTTCGGGTCTCTGGGGTTTTCAGCCATACACCTAGATTACAGGCTGTTGTCATGAGCAGATTAGACACCCAGGAGGTGGTCTGTGAATGTTCACTTTCCCTTCCTTTATTCTTAAGAGGAAGGAGGCAAAGGCCTTCAAAGAGGAGACCCATTCACACAACTGCCTTGTGGCAAATGGACCTGCAGGGATTTAATTGATGTAGAAAACACAGGCTTGTCACCAGAGTTGGTTCTAATACAGGCGCTAGCCCCAAAGCACACAGGATGAGCCAAATAGCAAAATGGACTTTTTTTCTCTATGGTAGACTGATGCCTAAAAAAGTGTGTGTGGGGTGGGGTAAAAAGTTTCTTAGTCCCTGACAAAGAAATGAATGGTAGGCTGACAGAGACTTGGTGTCTGTGCCGTGGAGAGGCAAGGGCAACCCCAGAGCTTTCAAGACAAACACAGGGGCATTTTATTTAAATGACAGGACAGATGTCCAAGAACGTCCGCTACAGCACACCCCCCCCCCCACCCCCCAAGGAGCCCTCTGACGGGAGATGGGACCACAGGGAGCTGGGCCCAGTGCGGCCCAGCCTGGAGGAGGGCTGCCAGGGGCGTGGAAACAAGAACCCACAACTCTCCCCATGGTGGCCCAGAAAGAGAAAACCAAGATGTGACCCCAAAGCCATCCCGGACTTTTCCTGTGGCTTGTTGGCTTCTTGAAAGTTGTGTGCTTGTGACCTGAGACTCGAGCTGGCGGGGGAGGAGCCCGAGGGAAGGGAAGGGACGGGAGCGCCCCTGAGGAAAGCACAGAGCCAGCAGAGGGAGGATGGGCAGCAGAATGTCTGGGGGCCAACTTCCAGCAACCTCTGGCAGGGCTCTGGGCCCAATCCTGAGATAGAGTGCTCAAGAAAGGAGACTTACCAAAAAAAAGAAAAAAGAAAAGGGTCTGATCTCTCTGAGGCTGAGGTATTAGAGCCCGATCCCAGGGTACAGACATGCTGGGGGGCTTCGTTCTGGTGAATTAAGGACCATACACACATAACCGCAGAAGTCCTGAGCACAGAGTGCCCTGCAGGCCCCTTGGCCTTGGAAGGCAACTCCTAATACCTCCTCCTCCTCCTCCTCCTGCAGGTGCCCGGGCTCTGATGGCCCCACGTCGGTGTTGCCTTGTCCAGGCAGGAGCTCACAGAAGTCCACACTCTTCAGCCTGAGATGCGTGGTCTCGGGGAAGGCTTACGGTATTCCTGTGGTACCATCCTTTCCGGCCCCGCCGCCGGGTTCCTCTGAGTGGGGCAGGCAGCAGCAAATAGGGCAGGAGAAAGCTTTCCCAGAAGGACTAGAGCGCAGGCAGCTCCTCAGGCACTTGGTCTGGGTGCAGGAAAGGCTCGGGGCCTCAGTAGCGATACACCCTCAGGCTACTGTTCTCATCCAGGCCCAGCTGCAGAAGGCCTGAGGTAGCTGCCGGCTTGGGCACTGAAGAGAAGAGATGTCTGGCCACGAGGTGAAGGAAAACTCTGCAGTCAAGTCAGCTACTCAGGTCCAGGGAAGGGCCAAGGCCCAAACAGGGTCCTCCTCGGACCCCCCCCCCCCGCCCCCCACGACCCAGGGCACAAACACGAGCTCCGGAGCCCACCTCAGCCATCCCAGCCATGACAGCAGAAGCGGACCAAAGGATACAACTTGGGGTCATTCCTGTAATGTTCTAGCCACTTTCGGTTGGCCTCAATCATGCTCTGGAAGTCTGTGCTGCCCGCCTCAGGGCCGGAGCCGTGCGAACGGGACTGCTGCCGGAGGCGCAGCTGCTCACTGGGAGGGCGGAGGCCGGCGTGAGGAGAGGGAGAGCGGAGGCCCGAGGCCCGGAGGAAGGGGACGCGCGCGCAGCACAGCCGACCGGCTTCTCCCTCCTCTCCACACACCCCACACACCAGCCAGGGCCTTCACAGGGGGGCTTTAGCAACTCCAAGCTTCCTTTGCTGGCAAGAACGCCCTTCTGGAATGATGAGCATCGGTTCCCCAAAGACAAGGTGGTGCCCCCCACCCCGGCCCAACACTCCTGACGTCAGGGCTCCCACATCAGCCCGGTCCCAGCCAATCTGACCAGCAAAAGCTTTCCCCTCTGTTGATTCCAATACCTGCCCAGCACTAGCTCCTGAGTGGGCCAAAGGGTAAGTGGGGGTGCTTATGGTTGGGGGCCTGTGGAGGCGGGGCAGGAGACACACGTGGCAAGGAAGCAGATGAATGGGAAATTAACAATAGGTTTAAGTAACTGCCC